>NW_027641096.1:15615004-16238894 GCF_949752795.1 Hyperoodon ampullatus | reverse complement strand
CAGGACCATGACGTCCACTGAGTCAACGGCCTTTTGAAGTAGCCAGCAGTCCAGCCTGTCATATTGGCCACCATCACCGTGGTGTCTGTAGGGTTTTCTATGGTGAAATTGTGAATATAAGATTCACCCCCAAGCTTATTAGCTCCCCTCTGGTTGCAGTAAGTCCTCCAAGCAGTAGTCTGCTCTTTCGGGGTACAGACTTGTTTTCTGAGAGAAACTCCAGGTCAAGTGTTGGTCACACGTGTCTTCTTGGGGGCCCATTGCCCCCGTTTGTCTCTCTGGAGTTTGGAGTTGGAGGGCCTCTTCACTCGAGGTCAGTGTGTCCACAGGGCGACCCCTGCAACTTCAGGGCATGATGGGTGGTTAGGATCACCACGTGGGGTCCTTTTCCCTTAGGAGGGAGCTGGCCTTGCGGGCTGCTGATTTGCAGCTTTTTAGATACCCCAGTATCCTGGCCTGATGTGGCGGTGAGCAAAGCCCTTGGTGACCATAGTTTGTCATACCTGAAGGGCATTCTTGTGTTGCTCCATTTCAAATGGTCTCAGTTTTTGCACTAAGGCTCCAAGGGTGATTAACCTTGACCGGGTATGTAAAGGTCAAAGGGTTTAGCTAAATTAGGGAGTTCCTGGGCAAGGGCCTGAATTGACTGCTCTTTCCATTCTTGAAAGGCTGTTTCTGGATTCTATCCTAAAGGATCATCATCTTTTCGTGTCAGTGTTTCATGTAGAGGCCCAGCTATTAGACTGTAGTTATGGATCCAGATGCAGAAAACCTTGGCCTCCGCAGGAACCCCTAAGCTGTCTTCTAGTTTTAGAAGAGGTAAGGCTGCAAATGGCTTCTTCCCTATCCTGGGATGCATTTGTCCTAATATCTGTGAGAATGAAGCCCAGGCATGTCACCTTAGCCTGGGATATTTGAGCCTTTTTCTTGGACACCTTCTATCCTTTCTTGGCTAGGTAGTGCAGAGGCGTCTTTAGTAGACCTGACAATCAGAATGTCATCTGCATATTGAAGGAGGGTTCCCTTTTACAGAGGTAGAACTTTTAGGTCTTTAGAGGACATTTCCCCAATGATGGTGTGGGGATTTTTGAACCATTGGGGAAGGATGGCCCAGCATTATTGCTTTTGTTGCATGTTGTGTCCTGCCACTCAAAAGCCAAAAATTCCTGTGACTCTGAGATGATTGGAATACAGAAGAAGGCATCATTGAAGTCTAATACAGAATGCCATGGCTTGGTGGATGGTAGAATGACCAGCAGGGTGTAGGAAATAGGAGCTACTGGATATATATCCTCTGTGGCTTCACTGACTGTCCTGATATCCTTTACCAGGTCTCCATCAGCCCATGGGGCTCTCGTGGTCAGGCCAATCCCAGTATATTGAGCTCACCTGGGCTGCTCCCCACACCCCACAGCCCACGGGGCTCTTGTGGTCAACTCTCTCCCAGAGTATGGAACTCATCTGTGCAGCTACAAAGCAGCCCATGGGGCTCTCATAGTCAGGCCCTTCCCAGGATACGGAGCTCCCCTGGGCAGGTACCCCAGCAGGGCTGGACCCACAGGAACCGTGCACATAGCACAACTTGCAGAGAACCCACAGCTCACCTGTCGTTCACAGCTGACAGAGAACACCTCAGAGCAGGGCTTGAACTAACAAACAAGAGCTCTGACAGTTCTGTGTCCCTGGGTATCACTCTGTGTGGCCTCTCTCTGCCTGGTCTTCCAGACACTTCCACTGCAGCCAGGGCAACAGGCCTCTGTCTCCACCCACCATCACTCCTCTCGCTGACTCCTGTGTTCCTCTCATTATGAGAGGGTATTCTTGAAGTTGTTTTCCACTCATGGACCAGATAAAATGATAAGAAAACAAGCCGCAGCTGCAGCCCCTTGTCTATACTGACTCTCAAGAGCCCACACCTGTTCCTTGGGCCAGGCCCGTTTAGCAAGGTTCATTTTCTGCAACTGTGAGCCCCTGACGGGTGAGGATTGGCTGATTTGGGCAACCTGACACTGCCTGCCAGCCCTCCCCAGGTGTGCCTGGGTTGAGGTCAATATAAAGACCTCTCCAGTCAGCAAGAGATACTGTAGCTGTGCCTGACGTCATATCCTCTGCCCCGTCAGCAGTGTCGGGGCTGGGTTGGTGGGAGGGAGTGAGGGGCCGTGGCTTTGTGGGTGGCCCAGTGTGAGTGGGGCTCTGCTGGACTTTCTGCAGGAGTTGCCAGGCTGCCACCTGCTAAAGAAGAGGATGTGTCACCCATACCTGCCGCTGGAATTTCTCCCCAGGCAGAGGTGAGGAAGTAAAAAAGCAGTGGGGGTCGTGGCAGGAGGGGTATCTCAGGCAGGGAAATGGAAAGCTTCCAGAAGAGCATCTGGGTCCAGGACCATCCTGGCTGGCCTACAGGCACCAAGCCGTCCTGCGTGCAGTCGCTGGTGTGGCTCCACAGCCCTTCCTCTAGGCTTGCAAGTTCTTGAACATATTCAGGTGTTTTACCTGGAAAGGGTGGGAAGAGTTCAGCTGCAGCAGGACTGGGGCTCAGCTCAAATTTACTTACAGACGCCTCGACACAGTCCCCCAGTTTTGCAATGAGGATGCTCCTTGTGGGGGGATCGCTGCTGACTGCATGGGAGATTATTTCACACCTCTGACCAACTTAAGAATTTTTTACCACTGGAGCAAGTGCCCTTATACGATTTTCCTCTGTATAACTGGTGGTTTCTGTTTTTTATTTTTTTTCCTTTTTTCTTTTTGGTTCAAGGTAGATTTTATTTATTCCTCTTTTTTTAATTTAGATATATAAACATAGAAATAATGCATTAATATAAAGATGTCTATATGAAGGGAAAAACTTTTTTTCCGTTTTATTTTATTAAATGTTATTTATTTATTTTTAATTTTTTTAAATTTATTTATTTCTTTTATACAGCAGGTTCTTATTGGATATCTATTTTATACATATAAGTGTGCACATGTGAATCCCAGTCTCCTAATTCATCCCACCACCACCCTCACATGACGTTCCGCCCTTGGTGTCCATATGTTTGTGCTCTACATCTGTGTCTCTATCTCTGCCCTGCAAACCAGTTCATCTGTACCATTTTTCTAGGTTCCACATATATGCATTAATATACAATATTTGTTTTTCTCTTTCTGACTTACTTCACTCTGTATGACAGTCTCTAGATCCATCAAGGTCTCTACAAATGACCTAATTTCATTCCTATGTATGGCTGAGTAATATTCCATTGTATGTATGTACCACATCTTTATCCATTCGTCTGTCTGTGGGCACTTAGGTTGCTTTCATTACCTGGCTATTGTAAATAGTGCTGCAATGAACATTATGGTGAATGTGTCTTTTTGATTTATGGTTTTCTCTGGGTATATGTCCAGTAGTGGGATTGCTGGATTATATGGTAATTCTATTTTTAGATTTTTAAGGAACCTCCATACTGTTCTCCATAGAGACTGTATCGATTTACATTCCCAACAATAGTGGAAGAAGGTTCCTTTTCTCCACACCCTCTCCAGCATTTGTTGTTTGTAGATTTTCTGATGATGCCCATTCTAACAGGTGTGACGTGATACCTCATTGTAGTTTCGATTTCCATTTCTCTAATAATTAGTGATGTTGAGCAGATTTTCATGTACGTCTTGGCCATCTCTATTTCTTCTTGGAAGAAATGTCTATTTAGATATTCTTCCATTTTTATATTGGGTTGTTTGTTTTATTAATATTGAGCTGCATGAGCTGTTTATATATATTGGAGATTAAGCATTTGTCCATTGATTCGTTTGAAATATTTTCTGCAATTCTGAGGGTTGTCTTTTCGCCTTGTTTGTAGTTTCCTTTGCTTTGCAAAAGCTTTTACGTTTCACTAGGTCCCATCTGTTTCGTTTCTTTTTTTTAATTACATTAGTATAGGAGGTGGATCAAAAAAGATCTTGCTGTGATTTACGTCAGAGTATTCTTCGTAAGTTTTCCTCTCAGAGTTTTATACTGTCCAGTCTTACATTAAGGTCTCTAATCCATTTTGAATATATTTTTATGTATGGTGTTGGGGAGTGTTCTAATTTCATTCTTTTACATGTAGCTGTCCATATTTCCCAGCACCACTGATTGAAGGGACTCTCATTTCTCCATTGTAAAGTCTTGCCTCCTTTGTCATAGATTAGTTGAGCATAGGTGTGTAGGTTTATCCCTGGGCTTTCTTTTTTTTTTTTTCCTTTTACACGTTTATTGGAGTATAATTGCTTTACAATGGAGTGTTAGTTTCTGCTGTCTAACAAAGTGAATCAGCTATACATATACAAATATCACCAGATCCACTCCCTCTTGCATCTCCCTCCCACACTCCATATCCCACCCCTTTAGGTGGTCACAAAGCACCGAGCTCATCTCCCTGTTCTATGTGGCTGCTTCCCAGTAGCTATTGGTATTACATTTCGTAATGTATTTATGTCCATGCCACTCTCTCACTTCTTCCCATCTTACCCATCCCCCTTCTGTTGTCCTCAAATCCTTTCTCTATGTCTGTGTCCTTATTCCTATCCTGCCACTAGGTTCTTCAAAACTTTTTTTTCTTCGTTAGATTACATATATCTCTGTTAACATACAGTATTTGTTTTTCCCTTTCTGACTTACTTCACTGTGTAGGACAGATTCTAAGTCCATCCACCTCAGTACAAATAACTCAGTTTTGCTTCTTTTTATGGCTGAGTAATATTCAATTTTATATATATGCCAGATCTTCTTTATCCATTCATCTGTCGATGGACACTTAGGTTGCTTCCATGTCCTGGCTATTGTAAATAGAGCTGCAATGAACATTTTTGTACATAACTATTTTTGAATTATGGTTTTCGCAAGGCAAATGCCCAGTAGTTGGATTGTTGTGTCGTATGGTACTTCTATTGTTAGTTATATAAAGGAACCTCCTTACTGTTCTCCCTAGTGGCCATATCAATTTACATTCCCACACACAGTGCAAGTGTGTTCCCTTTTCTTCAATAAAGGACTCTCCAGCATTTAGTGTTTTGTAGAATTTTTTGATGATTGCCACTCTGACTGCTGTGAGGTGATACCTCACAGTAGTTTTGATTTGCATTTCTCTAATGATTAGTGATGTTCAGCATCCTTTCATGTGTTTCTTGTCAATATGTATATCTTCTTTGGAGAAATGTCTATTTAGGTCTTCTGCCCATTTTTGAATTGGGGTGTTTGTTTTTGTGATATTGAGCTACATGAGGTGCTTGTAAAGTTTGGAGATTAATCCTTTGTCAATTGCTTCATTTGAAAATATTTTCTCCTTTCTGAGGGTTGTTTTTTCATCTTGTTTATGTTACCTGTACTGTGTAAAAGCTTTTAAGTTTCATTAGGTCCCATTTGTTGATTTCTGTTTTTATTTCCATTTCTCTAGGAGGTGGGTCAAAAAGGATCATGCTGTGATTTATGTCATAGAGTGTTCTGCCTATGGTTTGCTCTAAGAGTTTTATAGTGTCTGGTCTTATATTTAGATCTCTAATCAATTTAGAGTTTATTTTTGTGTATGGTGTTATGGAGTGTTCTAATTTCATTCTTTTATGTGTAGGGGTCCAGTTTTCCCAGCACCAATTACTGAAGAGACTGTCTTTTCTCCATTGTATATCCTTAGCTCCTTTGTCATAGATGAGATAGCCATAGGTATGTAGGTTTATCTCTGGGCTTTCTGTCCTGTTCCATTGATCTGTGTTTATGCCAATCTACATACACTTGATTCCATTATGGAGACATATAAATACATAGGTTTCAAGATTATTACCTGTCAGATATATTCTTCTTCATTGAATAGGGTGATTTATGTCCAGTTCATTGAGAAAGGAGTACGTCTTGTCTATTACATATTTGGTATATGGTATGGTATCTGTGCTAATTTCAAACTCTGCTTTTACACATCACCCCACGTCAACTTTCCCCTTAAGGAGGCATAAGTGTGTTTTCTAAATGTGTTACTCTGTTCTCTTTTGAAATTCAGTTCATGTGTATCCATGTTTACATTCCCTCTATAAGTGATATATTACAATAAGTTTCTTTTTCTTTGTGGCTCATTTCACTTAGCATCATCGTACCTAAAGCCACTCATTATGCTGCTATTGGCCTTATGACATTGATTTTATGTCTGAGTGACATTCCATTGTATACAAGTACCACAACATCTTTATCCATTTTTTTTTCCTTTCCTGGGATATTTAAAGTGTACCGAAGTCGAGGTTCTTGTAAACAGAGCAGCTCTAAATTTTGGGCTTCCTGTGTGTTGTGGATTTTTAGTTTTCCCAAAATACACGCCCATGAGTGGAAGTGTGCTATGCTCTGTAGCTCTGTTTTAGAAAACAACATACAGTTTTCCAGAGAGGCTGTTGGCAATTTACATCCTGTCCATCGGCATAACCAGGCTCCCTTTTCTCCATGGCCTGTCCTACATTTGTGGTTTTTACACTATTTGCGGATGGCCCTTTTGACTGGTAGTAAGTGACACTTCTATGTAGTGTGCATTTGCAATGCCTCATGGCTTGCTTGGCCAAAAAGGGCGTATGCATTTTTTTCCCGAATATATTCAAGAAAATACACATACTCCCTTTTCGGCCAAGGGCAACATTGTCGCAGTTCTGTCGCTTTTCATGTGCTTTAAAGACGACTCCAATCTACCTCTTGAAATCTGTTTCCTTCAATTCTGCCTTGCTTTCAAATCCTCTTTCTGCCTGACCTCAATATATTTCTGGATGATAGTTGTCCTTTATAACTCTGCAAGTTTGTGAATTGCTGTGCCCCTGATTTCCATTTTTCAACTCACTTATTTGTGAGCTGGCTGCAATACCGCAGGATGGCTTTAGGCCCTAGTCTGGTTCCGGGGTGGCAGGCTGAGCCTTTGTTTAATTCTTCTTCCTGATGGGAAACTAGAGTGACATGTGCCCATCCAAACACCTACAGCTAATCTCTCATTTGTTTCCCCTCTTCCTGTTCATCCTCTGCACAATTTGCAAACTGTGCATAACAGGAGGGTAAAGGCGCTGACACTCCAAGTGGGGAGATTTTCAGTATTGCAGATGGAATCAATAAGCCGAGCACGAAGAAAGGAAAAATGAGGTACATTTTAGAAAATTTTCCCGATTACACAGTGTACCATCCAACGGGTTTCCCATGCATTTTTTAACTGTAGGAAGATTCCCTTAAACCTGGAGAGTTGGGGCCACTAGAATGGGTAGCACACAGTATTGCTCTAAGTGGTGTTCTTTTGCTCACACAACCTCAGCAATCTTGTCAGCCCCAGGTGTCCAGTCTTATGTCTCCTCCAGCTGTGGGTGTAAAGGTGGTCAATCCAGGTTGCATCACAGGCCCTGAAAGTAATTTTTAAGACTTTCTCTCTGTTTTGCTGTTTTTGCATTTTGCTTTTGAAATTTATTTTTATAAGGGTGTTTAGCTGAATTTCAGTGCTGTGCATTCCGTTATACACATGCATGATTCCTTTATGGAGACATGAGAATACATATGTTTTAGAATTATTACAAGTCAGATATATTCTTCTGCAATGAATAGGGGTTGTTGAGTCCAGTTCATTGTGCCGGGAATAGGTGCTGTCTATTACATACTTGGTTTATGGAACGTTATCTGTGCTTATTTAGGACTCTGGATTTATGCATCTCCCAACCTCTCCTTCCCCCTTAAGCAGGCATAAGAGTGTTTTCTAAATGTGAGACTCTGTTCTCTTTCCTAACTCAGTTCATGTGTAGCCATGTTTACAGGACCTTCATAAGTGATATCTTATGATAAGTCTAATTTTCTCTGTGACTTATTTCACTTAGAATCATCGTACCTGAATCCACTCATTTTGCTGCTACTGGCCTTATGACATTGATTTCATTGCTGAAGGATATTACATCGTAAGTAAATACCACAATTTCTTGAACCATTTTTGTCTTTCCTGGGATATTTCAGGTGTACCCTAGTTGAGGTTCTTCTAAACAGTGCAGCCCTAAATTTTGGCGTGGCTCTGTCTTATTGATTTTCAGTTTTGCCAAGGTATATTCCCTAGACTGGAAGTGCCGTTGGCTCTGTAGCTCTGTTGATTACTTGTTTTAGGGAACACAATGCACTCCTCCAGAGAGGAGGTTGGCAATTTATATCCCGCCCATCAGCATAACTAGGCTCCCTCTTCTCCATGGCCTGTCTTGCCTTTCTGGTTTTTACACATTTTGCAGAAGTCCCTTTTGACCGGTGGGAAGAGAAACTTCTTTGTAGTGCAGATTTGCATTGCCCGCTTGCTTGATTGGCCAAAAAGGGCATATGCGTTTTCTCCTGAATATATTCAGGAGAAAACAAAAACGCCATTTTTGGCCACGTGCCTCACTCTCGAAATTGTGCCCCTCTTCCAGTGCTTTAAAGGCGATTCCAATGTACCTCCTGAAATCTGTTTCCTGCTATACTGGCTTGCTTTCAATTCCGCCTATTTGCCTTCCCTCAAGAAATTTTTGGACGATAGTTGTCCTTTATTACTCTGCCAGTTTTTGAATTCATGTGCCCCTGAGCTGCGTTTTTCAACTAATTTTTTGTGAGCTGTACTCAAGTCCAAAATTTTGGTTCAGGACGTATACTGGTCCCCGGCGGGTGGCTGAAACTTTGAATAATTCTTCTTCCTGCCGGGAAATTAGAGTGACATGTAACCGTCCAAATGCCTAACAGCTACCCTCTCATTGGTTCTCCCTCTTCCCTTTCATCTTCTGCCAAATTGGCAACCTGTGCGACCCAGGAGGTTAAAGGGGCTGTCTCTCCAAGTTGGGAGATTGATAGTAAACAGTTGGATAGTCAAACCGGAGCACCAGGAGAGGGACTATTAGTTGAGTTTTAGAAACCTTTCATATTCACAGTGTTTCCATTCTCTAGGTTTCCCGTACATGTTATCGCTGTAATAATATTCCCTTCAACCTGGAAAGTTGGGACCCTTGGAATGTGTGCCACGCATTATTGCTTTAAATGGTCTGCACTTGCTCACCGAATCTCAACAATACTCTCAGTACCAAGTGTCCAGAATTATGCCACATCCAGCTGTCGTTGTAGATATGGTCATTCCAGGTTTCATCAGAGCCCCTGAAGGAATTGTAAAGAACTTCCTTTATTTTTGGTTTTTGAAGTTCCTTTTTATATTTGCTTTGAGCTGCTTCTCACTGCCATGTTTATGCCAGTCTAGACACACTTGATTCCCTTACGGAGACATATTAATACATAGGTTTTATGATTCTTACTAGTCAGATATATTCCTCTGCGGTAAATATGGGGTTTTGTGTCCCTTTCACTGAGGAAAGTGTAGGTCTTTTCTATTCCGTATTTGTTTTTTGGAACAGTACCTGTACTAATATCAAACTCTGGTTTTATGCATCACCCCACCTCTCCTTCCCACTTAAGGAGGCATAAGAGTGTTTTCTAAATGTGAGACTCTGTTCTCTTTCCTAACTCAGTTCATGTGTAGCCATGTTTACAGGACCTTCATAAGTGATATTTTATGATAAGTTTATTTTTCTCTGTGACTTAGTTCACTTAGAAACATCGTACCTGAAGCCACTCATTTTGCTGCTACTGGCCTTATTACATTGATTTCATGACTGTGGGATATTCCTTTTTACGTATGTAACACAATTTCTTGAACTATTTTTGTCTTTCCTGGGATATTTAAGGTGTACCAAAGTTGAGGTTCTTGTAAGCAGTTCAGCAATAAATTTTGGGGTGGCACTGTCTTACTGATTTTCAGTTTTCACAAGGTATATTCCCTAGACTGGAAGTGCCCTTGGATCTGTAGCTCTGTTGTTTACTTGTTTTAGGGAACACAATGAACTCCTCCAGAGAGGCAGTTGGCAATTTACATCCTGCCCTTCAGCATTACTAGGCTCCCTGTTCTCCAGTGCCTGTCTTGCCTTTCTGGGTTTTACACACTTGCGGATGTCCCTTTTGACCGGCGGGCAGTGGTACTTCTTTTTAGTGCAGATTTGCATTGCCCGCTTTCTTGCTTGGCCAAAATGGGCGTATGCGTTTTCTCCTGAATATATTCAGGAGAAAACGCATACGCCCTTTTTAACCAATTGCATCATTGTCGAACTTGTGCCACTCTTCCTGTGCTTTAAAGACGATTCCAATGTACCTCTTGAAATCTGTTTACTGCTATTCTGGCCCAAATTCAAGTCCTCCTGGTTGCCTTCCCTCAACAGATTTTTGGACGATAGTTGTCCTTTATTACTCTGCCAGTTTGTGAATTGCTGTGCCCCTGAGCTCCATTTTTCAACTCGTTGTTTGTGAGCTGACCACAAGTCCAAAATTTTGCTTCAGGACCTATACTGGTTCCCGGCGGTTGGCTGAGACTTTGGTTAATTAATCTTCCTGTTGGGAAATTAGCGTGAAATGTGCCCGTCCATATGCCTAACAGCTACTCTCTCACTGGTTCTCCGTCTTCCCTTTCATCCTCTGCCAAATTGGCAACCTGTGAGAACCAGGAGTTTAAAGGGGCTGTCTCTCCAAGTCGGGAGATTGATAGTAAAGCAGCTGGAAAGTCAAACCAGAGCACCAAGAGAGGGACTATTAGTTGAGTTTTAGAAACATGTCGTATTCAGGTGTGTCCATTCTCTACGTTTCCCGTACATGTAATAGCTGTAGTAATATTCACTTCAACCTGGAGAGTTGGGACCCTTGGAATGTGTGCCACGCATTATTGCATTAAATGGTCTGCATTTGCTCACCGAATCTCACCAATCCTCTCAGTCCCAAGTGTCCAGACTTATGCCACATCCAGCTGTCATTGTAGATAGGGTCATTATAGATTTCATCAGAGCCCCTGAAGGAATTGTAAAGAATTTCCCTGTTTTTTTGTTTTGTTTGTGAAATTCCTTTTTAGAATTTGTTTGAGCTGATTCTCTCTGCCATGTTTCTTCTAGTCTAGACACACTTGATTCCCTGATGGAGACATATCAATACATAAGTTTTAAGATTCTTACTAGGCAAATATATTCCTCTGCGGGAAATATGGGGTTTAGCGTCCTTTTCACTGAGGAAGGTGTAGGGATTGACTCTTCCGTAGTTGGTTTTTGGAACGGTACCTGTACTAATATCAAAGTCTGGTTTTATGCATCACGCCACCTCTCCTTCCCCCTTAAGCAGGCATAAGAGTGTTTTCTAAATGTGAGACTCTGTTGTCTTTCCTAACTCAGTTCATGTGTAGCCATGTTTACAGGACCTTCATAAGTGATATCTTATGATAAGTTTCTTTTTCTCTGTGACTTATTTCTCTTAGAATCATCGTACCTGAATCCACTCATTTTGCTGCTACTGGCCTTATGACTTTGATTTCATGGCTGAGGGATATTCCATCGTACGTAAGTACCACAATTTCTTGAACCATTTTTGTCTTTCCTGGGATATTTCAGGTGTACCCAAGTTGAGGTTCTTGTCAGCAGTGCAGCCCTAAATTTTGAGGTGGCTCTGTCTTATTGATTTTCAGTTTTCCCAAGGTATATTCCCTAGACTTGAACTGCCCGTGTCTCTGTAGCTCTGTTGTTTACTTGTTTTAGGGAACACAATGCACTCCTCCAGAGAGGCAGTTGGCAATTTACATTCCGCCCGTCATCATAACTAGGCTCGCTCTTCTCCATTGCCAGTCTTGCCTTTCTGGTTTTTACATATTTTGCGGATGTCCTTTTTGTCTGGTGGGAAGTGATACTGCTTTGTAGTGCAGATTTTCATTGCCCGCTTGCGTGCTTGGCCGAAAAGGTCTTATGCGTTTTCTCCTGAATATATTCAGGAGAAAACGCATACGCCCTGTTTGGCCAAGTGCATCATTGTCGAAGTTGTGCCCCTCTTCCTGTGCTTTAAAGGCGATTCCAATGTACCTCTTGAAATGTGTTTCCTGCTATTCTGGCTCGCTTTCAAGTCTGCGTCGTTGCCTTCCGTCAACAGATTTTTGGACGATAGTTTTCCTTTATTACTCTGCCCGTTTGTGAATTGCTGTGCCCCTGAGCTCCATTTTTCAATTCGTTTTTTGTGAGCTGACCGCAAGTCCATAATTTTGGTTCAGGACCTATGCTGGTTCCCGCGAATTCCTCAGACTTCAAATAATTCTTATTCCTGCCTGGAAATTAGAGTGACATGTGCCCGTCCAAATGTCTAACAGCTAATCTCTCATTGGTTCTCCATCTTACCTTTCATCCTCTGCCAATTGGCAACATGTGAGAACCAGGAGGTTAAAGGGGCTGTCTCTCCAAGTTGGGACATTGATAGTAAAGCAGTTGGAAAGTCAAACAGGAGCACCAGGAGAGGGATTATTAGTTGAGTTTTAGAAAACTTTCGTATTCACAGTGTGTCCTTTCTCTAGGTTTCCCATACATGTTATAGCTGTAGTAGTATTCCCTTCAACCTGGAGAGTTGGGGCAATTCGAATGTGTGCCACGCATTATTGCATTAAATGGTCTGCATTTGCTCACCGAATCTCACCAATCCTCTCAGTCCCAAGTGTCCAGACTTATGCCACATCCAGCTGTCATTGTAGATAGGGTCATTATAGATTTCATCACAGACCCTGAAGGAATTGAAAAGAAATTCCCTGTTTTTTTTGTTTTGTTTGTGAAATTCCTTTTTAGAATGGGTTTGAGCTGATTCTCTCTGCCATGTTTCTGCTAGTCTAGACACACTTGATTCCCTTACGGAGACATATCAATACATAGGTTTTAAGATTTTTACCAGTCAGATATTTTCCTCTGCGGTAAATATGGGGTTTTGAGTCCCTTTCACTTAGGAAGTTTTAGGTCTTTTCTACTCCGTAGTTGGTTTTTGGAACGGTACATGTACTAATATCAAACTCTGGTTTTATGCATCACCCCACCTCTCCTTACCCCTTAAGCAGGCATAAGAGTTTTTTCTCAATGTGAGAGTCTGTTCTCTTTCCTAACTCACTTCATGTGTAGCCATGTTTACAGGATCTTCATAAGTGATATCTTATGATAAGTTTCTTTTTCTCTGTGACTTATTTCACATAGAATCATCGTACCTGAATCCACTCATTTTGGTGCTACTGGCCTTATGATATTGATTTCATGGCTGAGGGATATTCCATCCTACGTAAATACCACAATTTCTTGAACCATTTTTGTCTTTCCTGGGATATTTCAGGTGTACCCAAGTTGAGGTTCTTGTAAGCAGTGCAGCTCTAAATGGTGGGGTGACTCTGTCTTATTGATTTTCAGTTTTCCAAGGTATATTCCTTAGACTGGAATTGCCCTTGGCTCTTTAGCTCTGTTGTTTACTTGTTGTAGGGAACACAATGCACTCCTCCAGAGAGGCAGTTGGCAAATTACATCCTGCCCATCAGCATAACTAGGCTCCCAGTTCTCCAGTGCCTGTCTTGCCTTTCTGGTGTTTACACATTTTGCGGATGTCCCTTTTGACCGGTGGGAAGTGATACTTCTTTGTAGTGCAGATTTGCATTGCCCGCTTCCTTGCTTGGCCAAAAAGGGCGTATGCATTTTCTCCTGAATATATTCAGGAGAAAACTCATACATCCTTTTTGGCCAAGTGCATCATTGTCGAAGTTGTGCCCCTCTTCCTGTGCTTTAAAAGCCATTCCAATGTACCTCTTGAAATATGATTCCTGCTATTCTGGCTCTCTTTCAAGTCTGCCACTTTGCCTTCTCTCAACAGATTTTTGGACGATTGTTGTACTTTATTACTCTGCCAGTTTGTGAATTGCTGTGCCCTGAGCTCCATTATTCAACTCGCTTTTGTGAGCTGACGTCAAGTCCAAAATTTAGGTTCAGGACCTATATTGGTTCCCGTTGGGTGGCTGAGACTTTGGTTAATTCTTCTTCCTGCCGGGAAATTAGAGTGACACGTGCCCGTCCAAATGCCTAACAGCTACTCTCATTGGTTCTCCCTCTTCCCTTTCATCCTCTGCCAATTTGGCAACCTCTGCGAACCAGGAGTTTAAAGCGGCTGTCTCTCCAAGTTGGGAGATTGATAGTAAAGCAGTTGGAAACTCAATCCGGAGCACCAGGATAGAGACTATTAGTTGAGTTTTAGAATCCTTTCGTATTCACAGTGTGTGCATTCTCTACGTTTCCCATACATGTTATAACTGTAGTGATATTCCCTTTTACTTGGCGAGTTGGGACCCATGGAATTGGTGGCATGCATTATTGCTTTAAACGGTCTGCATTTTTTCGTTCAATCTCACCAATCCTCTCAGTCAAAAGTGTCCAGCCTTATGTCTCATCCAGCTGTCATTTTAGATAGGGTCATTCCAGGTTTCTTCAGAACACCTGAAGGAATTGTGTTAGGAATTCCCAGTTTTTTTGTTTTGTTTTTGAAAATCATTTATATAATGAGGTTGAGCTGATTTTCACTGACGTGTTTATGCCGGTCTAGACACACTTGATTCCCTTACGGATACATATCAATACATAGGTATTAAGATTCTTACTAGTCATATATATTCCTCTTCGGGAATAGGGCTGTTGAGTCCCGTTCACTGAGGAAGGAGTAGCTCTTGTCTATTCTGTATTTGGATTATGCAACGGTACCTGTGCTTATATCAAACTCTGGTTTTGTGCATCTCCCCACCTCTCCTTTCCCCTTAAGCAGGCATATGTATGATTTCTAAATGTGGGACTCTGTTCTCTTTCCTAATTCAGTTCATGTGTAGCCATGTTTACATTTCCTTCATAAGTGATATCTTATGTCAGAATGCTCCACGGCTCTTGTCATCATAATGCTCCATGATGCTCGTCATCACAATTATCCATGGCCTTCTCATCACAATGCTCCACCATCTTGCCATCACATTGCTCCATGTCCTGGTCATCACAATGCTCCATGTCCCTTGTCATCACAATTCTCCACCTCTTTGTCGTCACAATGCTCCCTGACACTCCTCATCACAAAGTTACATGCACTTGTCATCACAATTCTCCATGCACTTTTCATCGCAATGCTCCCTGACCCACATCATAGCATGCTCCATATGCTTGTCATCACAATGCTTCATGACATTGTTATAAAAATTCTCAATGTCCCTTGTCACGACTGTGCCCCATGCCAATATCATCACAATGCTCCATGACACTTGTCATCACAATGCTCCAGACCCTTGTCATCACAATGCTCCAGTCCCTTGTTATCACAATGCTCCATGACCTCTGTCATCACAATGTTCCCTGACAACTGTCATCACAGTGCTCCATGCCCCTTGTCAGTACAGTGCTCCATGATGCTCGTCATCACAATTACCCAAGGTCTTCTCATCACAATGCTTCAGGGTTTTACCATCACAATGCTCCATGCCCTGGTCATCTCAATGCTCCATGACCATTGTCATCACAATTCTCCACATCCTAGTCATCACAATGCTCCTTGACACTTCTCCTCACAATGTGATATGCTCTTGTCATCACAATTCTGCATGCACTTGTCATCACAATGCTTCAGGACCCCTGTCATAGCAAGCTCCATGCACTTGTCATCACAATGTTTCAAGACCTGGTCATTAAAATTCTCTATGGCCCTTGTCATCACAATGATCCATGATCTTGTCATCACAATGCTCCTTTACCTTTGTCATCACAATCCTCCATGACACTTGGCATTACAATGCTCCATGTCATTGGCATCACAATGGAACATGAAATAAGTCATCACAATGCTCCAAGTCCTTGTCATCACAATGCTCCATGCCCTTGTCATCACAATGATCCATGACCTCTGTCATCACAATATTCCCTTTCACCTGTCATCACAGTGCTCCATGCCACTTGTCAGTACAGTGCTCCATGATGCTCGTCATCACAATTACCCAAGGTCCTCTCATCACAATGCTTCAGCGATTTACCATCAAAATGCTCCATGCCCCTGTCATCACAATGCTCCATGCCCTTGACATCCCAATTCTCCATGACCGCTGTCATCACAATGCTCCGTGACTCCATTCATCACAGTGCTTCATGATCTTTGTCATCACAGTGGTCAATGCCCTCATCATCACAAGGCTCTGTGACCTCTGTCACCACAATGCTCCATGAACTTTGCATCACAATGCTCCATGACCCTTGTCATCACAATGCTCCATGCCTTTCTCAGCACAATATGCAAAGACACTTGTCATCACAATGCTCCATGCGCTTGTCAACACAATGCTCCACCAGCTTGTCATCACAATACTCCATGCACTTCTCATCAAAATGCTCTGTCACCACTGATATCACAATGTTCCATAACTACTCATCACAATAGTCCCTCACCCTTCTCATCACAATGTTCCATGACCCCTGTCATCACAATACTACATTCCCTAATCATCACAATGCTCCATAACACATGTCATCAAAATGCTCCATAACCTTTGTCATCACAAAGCTCAATGACCCTTGGCATCACAATGCTCCATGTCATTGTCATCACAATGCTCCAGAAACCTTCTCATCACATTTCTCCATGCCCTTGTCATCACAGATGTCCATGACGCTTGTCATCACAATGCTCGATGCCCTTCTCATAACAATGCTCCATGCCCTTGTCATTACAGTCCCCCATGAACCCTGTACCACAGTGTTCCAGGCCCTTGTCATCACAATGCTCCAGGCCCACTCTCATCACAATAATCCATGAAAATTTTCAGACCAATGCCCCATGGCCTTGTCATCACAATGCTCCATTACCCCTGTCATAACAATGCTCTATGATCCCAGTCATCACAATATTCAACAGCCTTGTCATCACAAGGCTCCATGACCCTTGTCATCACAAGGCTCCATACACATGAAATCACAATGCTCCATGCCCTTGTCATCACAAAGCTCCATGATGCATGTCTTCAGAATGCTCCATGGCCTTCTCATCACAATGCACCATTCCCTTGTCATCAGAATGCTCCACGACCCCTGTAATCACAATGCTCCATGCCCATTTTCATTAGAATGCTCCATGAGAATGTCATCACAACGCTCCATGGTTTTCTCATCACAATGCTCCAGGACCTTGTTATCACAATGCTCCTTTCTCTTGTCATCACAATGCTCCATGACTCCTGTCATCACAATACTCCATGAACATTTTCAGTCCAGTGTTCCATGACATTCTCATCACAATACTCCATGACAGCTGTCATCACAATGCTCCATGACCAATGTCATCACAACCCTGCATGACCCCCGACAACACAATGATCCGGGACTCTTGTCATCAAAATGCTCCATGACACTTGTCATCACAATGATCCATGCCCTTGTCATCCCAATGCTCCATGACCCCGTAATCACAGTGCTCTGTGACGCTTGTCATCACAGTGCTCCATGACACTTGTCATCACAATGCTCCATTCCTTTGTCATCAAAATGCTCCATGGCGTTGTCATCACAATGCTCCATGCCCTTCTCATCACAATGCACCACAACCTTGTCATCAAAATGCTCCATGACCTTTTTCATCACAAAGCTCCCTGACCCCTGTCATCACAATGCTCCAAACCTTTGTGATCACAATGTTCCATAACACTTGTCATCAAAACGGTCCATGATGCCTGTCATCACAATACACCATGCCCTTGTCATCACAGTGCTCCATGACCTTTTTCATCACAATTCTCAATACACTTGTCATCACAATGCTCCCTAACCCTTGCCTTAAGAATGCTCCATGAACCCTGTCATGAAAAGGCTCCATGCGTTTTTCATCAGAATGCTCCATGCCCTTTTCATCACAATGCTCCATGCCATTGTCATTATAATACTCCACAAGCTTGTCATCAGAATGATCCATGACCCTTGTCATCACAATGCTCCATGACCTCTGTCATCACAATTCTTCATAACACCTGTCACCACAATGTTCCATGCCCCTTGTCATTACAGTGCTCCATGACACTCATCTTCACAATTATCCATGGTCTTCTCATCACAATGCTCCACGATCTTGCCATCACAATGCTGCATGCCCTGGTCATCACAGTGCTCCATGTCTTTGGTGATCACAATTCTCCACGTCCATGGCATCACTACGCTCCATGACACTTCTACTCACAGTGTTATATGCTTTGTCATCACAATTCTCTATGTACTTTTAATCGCAATGCTCCATGAACCCTGTCATAGCAAGCTCCATGTGGTTGTCATCACAATGCTTCATGAATTATCATCAAAATTATCAATGGCCCTTGTCATCACAATTGTCCATGCCCTCGTCATCACAATGCTCCAAGCCTATGTCATCACAATGCTCTATTACCTTTGTCGTCACAATCCTCCATGACACTTGGCATCACAATGCTCCATGCCATTGTCATCACAATGGACCATGACATATGTCATCACAATGCTCCCTGACACCATTCTTCACAATTCTCCATGACCTTGTCATCACAATGCTCCATGCTCTTGTCATCACAATGCACCATGCCCACTGTCATCACAATAATCCATGAAACTTGTCAGACCAATGTTCCATGCCCCTGTCATCACAATGCTCCATGCCCTTTTCATCACAATGCTCCAAGAACCCTGTAATCACAATGCTCTATGCCCCTTTTCATCAGAATGCTCCATGAGACTTTTCAGCACAAGGGTCCATGGTCTTCTCATCACAATCCTCCAGAACCTTGTCATCACAATTCTCCAATACCTTGACATCACAATGTTCTATGACACCTGTCATCTCAATACTCCATGAACATTTTCAGCCCAATGCTCCATGACCTTCTCATCACAATGTTTCATGACCCATGTCATCACAATGCTCCATGAACACTGGCATCAAAATGCTCCATGATCATTGTCATCACAATGATCCATGCCATTGTCATCCCAGTGTTCCATGTCCCGTGTAATCACAATGCTCTGTGACGCTTGTCATCACATTGCTCTGTGACCCTCGTCATCACAATGCTCCATGCCTTTGTCAGCAAAATGCTACATTACCTTGTCATCACAATGCTCCATGCGCTTGTCATCATAATTCTCCAGTAACATTGTCATCAAAATCCTCCATGAACGTTAGGATCACATTGCTTCATGCCCTTGTCATCAAAATGCTCCATGCTCCTTGAAAGCAAAATGATCCATGACCTCTGTCATCACAATGCTCCAAACACTTGTGATCACAATGTTCTATATCACTTGTCATCACAACACACTTTGATGCCTGTCATCACAATTATCCATGGACTTCTCATGACAATGCTCCATGACATTTGTCATCACAATGCTCAATACACTTGTCATCACAATGCTCCCTGTCACTTCTCATCAGAATGCTCCTTGAACCGTGTCATGAAAAGGCTCCATGCCCCTTTCATCACAATGCTCGATGCCATTGTCATCACAATACTTCACAAGCTTGTCATCAGTATCCTCCATGACCCTAGTCATCACAATGCTGCATGACCCCTGTCATCACAATGCTCCATGCCCCTTGTCATTACAGAGCTCCATGATGCTCGTCATCACAATTATCCATGGCCTTCTCATCACAGTGCTCCACGTTCTTGCCATCACAATGCTCCATGTGCCTTGTCATTACAATACTCCACGTCCTTGTCATCACAATGATCCTTAACACTTCTCATAACAATGTTACATGATCTTGTCTTCACAATTCTCCATGCACTTGTCATCGCAATGCTCTATGACCACAGTCATAGCAAGCTCCATGTGCTTTTCATCACAATGCTTCACGACGTTTTCATCAAAATTCACAATGGCCCTTGTCATCAAAATGCTCCATTCCCTTGCCATCACAATGCTCCATGACCATTGTCATCACAGTGTTCCAAGCCCTTGTCATCAAAATGCTCCATTACCTTTGTCATCACAATCCTCCATGACACTTGGTATCACAATGCTCCATGTCATTGGCATCACAATGGACAATGACATATGTCATCACAATGCTCCCTGACACCTGTCTTCAAAATACTCCATGACCTTGTCATCACAATGTTCCATGCCCTTGTCATCACAATGCTCCATGACCCCTGTCATCACAGTGCTCCGTGACTCCAGTTATCACAATGCTTCATGACCTTTGTCATCACAGTGGTGCATGACCTCGTCACACAATGCTCTGTGACCTTTGTCACCACAATGTTGCATGCCATTTTCATCACAGTGCTCCAAGCTCACTGTCATCACAATAATCCATGAAACTTGTCATACCAATGTTCCATGCCCCTGTCATCACATTGTTCCTTGCCCTTGTCATCACAATGCTCCATGCACTTCTCATCAAAATGCTCTCTCACAACATATATCACAATGTTCCATCACTAGTCATCACAATACTCCCTCACCCCTATCATCACAGTGCTACATGCCCTTATCTTCACAATGCACCATGACCAATGACATCACAATATTCCATAAACTCTGTCAGAAAATGCTCCATGACCCATTTCATCACAATGCTTCATGACCCCTGATATTACAATGTTCTATAACCCCTGTCATCAAAATATTCCATGACACTTTTCATCAAATTTCTCCATGACCCTGTCATCACAATGCTCCCTGCCCTTCTCATCTCAATGCACCACGCCCTTGTCACCTAATGCCCCATGACTTTGTCATCACAAAGCTCCAAGACCCTTTGCATCACAATGCTCCATGCCATTGTCATCACAATGATCAATGAAATCTCTCATCACATTGCTCCATGCCCTTGTCATCACAATGCTCCATTACACCTGTCATAACAATGCTCCATGAGCTCTGCCATCACAATGTTCCACGGCCTTGTCATCACAAGGCTCCATGACCCTTGTCATCACAGTGCTCCAAGACCCCTGTAATCACAATGCTCCATGCCCTTGTCGTCACAAAGATCCATGACGCATGTCATCAGAATGCTCCATGGCCTTCTCATCACAATGCTCCATGTCTTTGTCATCACAATGCTCCAAGACCCCTGTAATCACAATGCTCCATGCCCCTTTTCATCTCAATGTTCCATGAACCCTGTCATCACAATGCACCATGCCCTTGTGATCACAAAGCTCCATGACGCTTGTCATCACAATGCTCAATACCCTTCTCATCACAATGCTCCATGCCCTTATCATTACAATCCTCCATGACCTATGTATCATAGTGTTCCGTGCCCTTGTCATCACAATGCTCCATGCCCGCTCTCATCACAATAATCCATGAAACATTTCAGACCAGTGCTCCACGTCCTTGTCATCACAATGCTCCATTACGCCTGTCATAATAATGCTCCATGACACTTACCATCACAAGGATCCATGGCCTTGCCATCACAAGCCTCCATGACCCTTGTCATCACAATGCTCCAAGATCCCACTAATCACAATGCTCCATTTCTTTGTCATCACAAAGCTCCATGATGCATGTCATCAGAATGCTCCATGGCCTTCTCAACACAATGCTCCATGCCCTTGTCATCACAATGCTCCAACACCCTTGTAATCACAATGCTCCATGCCCCTTTTCATCTCAATGCTCCATGAACCCTGTCATCACAATACACCATGTCCATCATCATAATGCTTCATGCTATTGTCATCACAATGAAATCAAAATGCTCCATGACCTCTGTCATCACAATGCTCCAAACCCTTGTGATCACAATGTTCCATAACACTTGTCATCACAATTCCCCATGACACTGGTCATTACAGTTATCCATGGTCTTGTCATCACAGTGCTCCATGACCTTTGTCATCACAATGCTCAATACACTTATCATCACAATGCTCCCTGACTCTTGCCATCAGTATGCTCCTTGAACACTGTCATGACAAGGCTCCATGCATTTTTCATCACAATGATCCATTCCCTTTTAATCACAATCCTCCAAGACCCCTCTAATCACAATGCTCCTTGTCCCTGTCATCACAAAGCTCCATGACTCATGTCATCAAAATGCTCCATGGCCTTCTCATCACAATGCTCCATTCCCTGGTCTTCACAATGCTACAAAACCACTGTAATCACAATGCTCCATGAACCTTTTTATCAGTATGATCCATGACCATTGTCATCACAAGGCACCATGGCCCTCTCATCACAATGCTCCAGGACCTTCTCATTGCATTGCTCCATTCCCTTCTCATCACAATTCTCCATGACCCCTGTCATCACAGTACTCCATGAATATTTTCAGCCCAATGCTCCATGAACTTCTCATCACAATGCTCCATGACCTATGTCATCACAATGCTACATGACCACTGGCATCAAAATAATCCATGTCACTTGTCATGAGAATATTCCATGTGCTTGTCATCCCCATGTTCCATGACCCCTGTAATCACAATGGTCATTGACGCTTGTCGTCACAGAGCTCCATGACACTTGTCATCACGGTGCTCCATGCCTTTGTCAGCAAAATGCTACATGAACTTGTCATCACAATGCTCCATGCACTTGTCCTCACAATTCTCCATTACCAGTGTCATCACAATCCTCCATGAACCTTGGGATCACATTGCTTCATGCCCTTGTCATCACAATGCTCCTTGATACTTGAAATCAAAATGATCCATGACCTCTGTCATCACAATGCTCCAAACCCTTGTGATCACCATGTTCCATGACACTTGTCATCACAACGCTCCATGATGCCTGTCATCACAATACTCCATGCCCTTGCCATCACATTGCTCCATGAACTTTGTCATCACAATGCTCAATACACCTGTCATCACAATGCTCCCTGACACTTTTCCTCAGAATGCTCCTTGAAACCTGTCATGAAAAGGCTCCATGCATTTTTCGTCACAGTGCTCCATGCCCTTTTTCTCACAATGCTCCAAACGCCTGTCATCAAAATGCTCCATTAACTTTGTCATCACATTCCTCCATGACACTTGGAATCACAATGCTCCATGATCGCTGTCATCACAATGCTCCATGACACCTGTCATCACAACGCTCCATGCCCCTTGTCATTACAGTGCTCCATGTCGCTCGTCATCACAAATATCCATGATCTTCTCATCACAATGCTCCACGGTCTTTCCATTACAATGCTCCATGACACTTCTCATCACAATGTTACATGCTCTTGTCATCACAATTCTCCATGCATTTGTCATCGCAATGCTCAATGACCCCTGTCATTGCAAGCTCCATGTGCTTTTCATCACAATGCTTCACGAAATTGTCATCAAAATTCTCAATGGCCCTTGTCATCACAATCCTCCATGCCCTTGTCATCAAAATCCTCCATGACCCTTGTCCTCACAATGCTCCAAACCCCTGTCATCACAATGCTCCATTAACTTTGTCATCACATTCCTCCCTGAACCTTGGCATCACAATGCTCCATGCCATTGTCATCAAAATGCTCCATGAACACTCTCATCACATTGTTCCATGCAGTTGTCATCACAGGCTCCATGATGCTTTTCATCACAATGCTCAATGCTCTTCTTTACACAATGCTCCATGCACTTTTCATTACAATCCGCCATGATCCATGTATCACAGTGTTCCATGCCCTTGTCATCACAATGCTCCATGCCCCCTCTCATCACAATAATCCATGAAACTTTTAAGACCAATGCTCCATGCCCTTGTCATCAAAATGCTCCATTAACCCTGTTATAACAATGCTCCATGACACCTGCCATTACAATGTTCCACGGCCTTGTCATCACAAGGCTCCATAACCCTTGTCTTCACAATGCTCCATGTCCTTGTCATCACAAAGCTCCATGACGCATGTCATCGGAATGCTCCATGGCCTTCTCATTCACGATGCTCCATGCCCTTGTCATCACAATTCTCCTAGACCACTGTAATCACAATGCTCCATGCCCCTTTTCATCTCAATGCTCCATGAACAGTGTCATCACAATGCACCATGCCCATCATCATAATGCTTCATGCTATTGTCATCAAAATGAAATCAAAATGCTCCATGACCTCTGTCATCACAATGCTCCAAACCCTTGTGATCACATTGTTCCACAACACTTGTCATTGCAACGCTCCATATTACCTGTCATCACAATACTCCATGCCCGTGTCATCACAATGCTCCATGAACTTTGTCATCACAATGCACAATACACTTGTCATCACAATGCTCCCTGACACTTGTCGTCAGAATGCTCCTTGAAAACTTTCATGAAGAGCTCCATGCCTTTTCCATCACAATGCTCCATGCACTTTTCATCACAATGCTCCATGACCCCTGTCATCACAGTTCTCCATGCACTTTTCATCGCAAGGCTCCATGTGCCCTGTCATAGCAAGCTCCGTGTGCTTGTCATCACAATGCTCCACGACGTTGGCATCAAAATTCTCAATGGCCCTTGTCATACAATGCTCCATGACGCTCGTCATCACAATTTTCCATGGTCTTCTCATCACAATGCTCCATGACCTTTGTCATCACAATGTTCAATACACTTTTCATCACAATGCTCCCTGACACTTGTCATCAGTATGCTCCTTGAACCCTGTCATGACAAGGCTCCATCCATTTTTCATCACAATGATCCATTCCCTTGTCATCACAATGCTCCAAGAACCCTGTAATCAAAATGCTCCATGTCCTTCTCATCATAAAGCTCCATGACGCATGTCATCAGAATGCTCCATTGCCTTCTCATCACAATGCTCCATGCCCTTGTAATCACATTGCTTCAAAACCACTGTAATCTCAATGCTCCATGCACCTTTTCATCAGAAGGCTCCATGACCCTTTTCATCAAAATGCTCCATGACCCCTGACATCGCAATGTTCCATAACACTTGTCATCAAAATGTTCCATGACACTTTTCATCAATTTGCTCCATGACCCTGTCATCACAATGCTCCCTGCCCTTCTCATCATAATGCACCACGACCTTGTCATCAAAATGCTCCATGACCTTTGTCATCACAAAGATCCATGACCCTTGTCATCACAATGCTCCATGCCATTTCATCACAATGCTATAGGAAACCTCTCATCATATTGCTCCATGACCTTGTCACCAAAATGCTCCATGACACTTGTCATCACAATGCTCGATACTCTTCTCATCACAATGCTCCATGCCCTTGTCATTACAATCCTCCATGACACATGTATCACAGTGTTCCGTGCCCTAGTCATCACAGTGTTCCTTGCCGAATCTCATCACAATAATCCATGAAATTTTTAGACCAATGTTCCATGCCCTTGTCATCACAATGCTCTATTACCCCTGTCATAACAATTCTACATGACTCCTGCCATCACAATGTTCCACCGCCTTGGCATCCAAGGCTCCATGACCCTTGTCATCACAATGCTCCAAGACCCCTGTAATCACAATGTTCCATTCCCTTGTCATCACAAAGATCCATGACATATGTCATCAGAATGCTCCATGGCCTTATCATCAATATGCTCCATGACCTTGTCATCACAATGCTCCAAGACCCCTTAATCACAATGCTCCATGCCCCTATTCATCAGAATGCTCCATTAGACTTGTCATCACAAGGCTCCATGGTCTTCTCATCACACTGCTCCAGGACCTTGTCAACAAAATGCTCCATTCCCTTGTCATGACAATGCTCCTTGACCACTGTCATCACAATACTCCATGAATATTTTCAGGCCAATGCTCCATGACCTTCTCATCACAATGCTCCATTACCCTTGTCATCACAATGCTCCATGACCCCTCTCATCACAATGCTCCATGACACCTGTCATCACAATGCTCCATGCCCCTTGTCATTACAGTGATCCATGACGCTCTTCATCATAATTATCCATGGTCTTTTCATCACAATGCTGCACGGTCTTGCTATCACAATTCTCCATGCCCTATTCATCACAATGCTCCATGTCCCAAGTCATTACAATTCTCCATGTCCTTGTCATCACAATGCTTCGTGACACTTCTCATCACAATGCTACATGATCTTGTCATCACAATTCTCCATGCACTTGTCATCGCAATGCTGTATGACCACTGTCATAGCAAGCTCCATGTGCTTGTCATCACAATGCTTCACGACGTTGTCATCAAAATTCTCAATGGCCCTTGTCATCACAATGCTCCATGCCCTTGTCATCAAAATGCTGCATGACCCTAGTCATCACAATGTTCCAAGCCCTTGTCATCAAAATGCTCCATTACCTTTGTCATCACAATCCTCCATGACACTTGGTATCACAATGATCCATGCCATTGTCATCACAATGGACAATGACATATGTCATCACAATGCTCCCTGACACCTGTCTTCACAATACTCCATGACCTTGTCATCACAATGTTCCGTGCCCTTGTCATCACAATGCGCCATGCCCACTCTCATCACAATAATCCATAATCTTGTCAGAGCAATGCTCCATAACCCCTGTCATCACAATGCTCCGTGACTCCAGCCATCACAATGCTTCATGACCTTTGTCATCACAGTGGTCCATGTCCTCTTCAAACAAGGCTCTGCGATCTTTTACACCATGATGCTCCATGAATATTTCATCACAATGCTCTGTGTCCCTTGTCATGAAAATACTCCATGCCTTTGTCACCACAATGCTCCATGCCGTTGTCATCACAATGCTCATGCCCACTCTCATCACAATAATCCATGAAACTTGTCAGACCAATGTTCCATGCCCCTGTCTTCACATTGCTCCATGCCCTTGTCATCACAATGCTCCATGACCCCTGTCATCACAATGCTCCGTGACTCCAGTCATCACAATGCTTCATGACCTATCTCATCACTATGGACCATGCCCTCGTCACACAAGGCTCTGTGATCGTTTTCACCACAATGCTCCATGAATATTTCATCACAATGCTCTGTGTCCCTTGTCATCAAAATGCTCCATGCCTTTGTCAGCACAATGCTCCATGACACTTGTCATCAAAATGCTCCATGTGCTTGTCAGCCCAATGCTCCATGACCCATGTCATCACAATGCGCAATGCGCTTGTCATCACAATACTCCACATCCTTATCATTGCTATGCTCCATAACACTTGTCATCACAATGCTCCATGCACTTCTCATCAAAATGCTCTCTCACCACATATATCACAATGTTACATCACTAGTCATCACAATACTCCCTCACCCCTGTCATCACAGTGTTCCATGACCCCTGTCATCACAGTGCTACATGCCCTTATCATCACAATGCTCCCTGACACCTAACATCACAATGTTCCATAACCCCTGTCACAAAATGCTCCATGACCCATTTAATCACAATGCTTCATGACCGCTGACATCACAATGTTCCATAATCCCTGTCATCAAAATATTGCATGACACTTTTCATCAACTTGCTCCATGACCCTGTCATCACAATGCACCCTGTCTTTCTCATCTGAATGCACCATGCCCTTGTCGTCAAAATGCCCCATGACATTTGTTATCACAAAGCTCCATGACACTTGGCATCACAATGCTCCATGCCATTGTCATCACAATGCTCAATGAAATCTCTCATCACATTGCTCCATGCCATTGTCATCACAATGCTCCATTACACCTGTCATAACAATGCTCCATGACCCCTGCCATCACAATGTTCCATTGCCTTGTCAACACATGTCTCCATGACCCTTGTCAACACAATGCACCAAGACCTCTGTAATCACAATTCTCCATGCCCCTTTTCATCTCAATGCTCCATGAACACTGTCATCACAATACACCATGACCACCACCATAATGATTCATGCTATTGTCATCACAATGAAATTAAAACGCTCCATGACATCTGTCATCACAATGCTCCAAACCCTTCTGATCACAATGTTCCATAAAACATGTCATCACATGCCCCATGAGGCTCGTCATCACAATTATGCAAGCTCTTCTCATCACAATGCTCCATGACCTTTGTCACCACAATGCTCAATACACTTGGCATCACAATGCTCGCTGACACTTATCATCAGTATGCTCCTTGAACCCTGTCATGACAAGGCTCCATGCCTTTTTCATCACAATGATCCATTCCCTTTTCATCACAATGCTCCAAGACCCCTGTTATCACAAAGCTCCGTGATTCCAGTCATCACAATGCTTCATGACTTTTGTCATCACAATGGTCCATGACTTCGTCATACAAAGCTCTGTGACATTTGTCACCACAATGCTCCATGAATTTTTATCACAATGCTCTGTGACCCTTGTCATCACAAAGCTCCATGCCTTTGTCAGCACAATGCTCCGTGAAGCTTGTCATCACTATGCTCGATGCGCGTGTCAGCACAATGCTCCATAACCCATGTCATCACAATGCACCATGCAACTGTCATCACAATGCTCCACATACTTGTCATCAAAATGCTCCATAAAGCTTGTCATCACAATGCTCCATGCACTTCTCCTCAAAATGCCTTCTCACCACTGATATCACAATGTTCCATCACTAGTCATCACAATACTCCCTCACCCCTGTCATCACAATATTCCATGAGCCCTGTAATCACAATTCTCCATGCACTTGTCATCACAAAGCTCCATGACGCATGTCATCAGAATGCTCCATGGCCTTCTCATCACAATGCTCCATGTCCTTGTCATCACAATGCTCCAACACCCCTGTAATCACAGTGCTCCATGCCACTTTTCATCTCAATGCTCCATGAACGCTGTCATCACAATGCACCGTGCCCATCACCATAATATTTCATGCTATTGTCATCACAATGAAATCAAAATGCTCAATGACCTCTGTCATCACAATGCACCAAACCCTTCTGATCACAATGTTCCATAACACTTGTCATCACAATGCCCCATGACGCTGGTCATCACAATTTTCCACGGTCTTCTCATCACAATGCTCCATGATCTTTGTCATCACAAAGCTCCGTGACCCTTGGCATCACAATGCTCCATGCCATTTCATCACAATGCTACATGAAACCTCTCATCATATTGCTCCATGCACTTGTCACCACAATGCTCCATGACACTTGTCATCACAATGCTCGATACACTTCTCATCACAATGCTCCATGCCCTTGTCATTACAATCCTCCTTGACACATGTATCACAGTGTTCCGTGCCCTAGTCATAACAATGTTCCATGCCGAATCTCATCACAATAATCCATGAAATTTTCAGACCAATGTTCCATGCCCTTGTCATCACAATGCTCCATTACCCCTATCATAACAATGCTCCATGACCCCTGCCATCACAATGTTCCACCGCCTTGGCATCCAAGGCTCCATGACCCTTGTCATCACAAAGCTCCAAGACCCCTGTAATCACAATGCACCATGCCTCTGTCATCACAAAGATCCATGACACATGTCATCAGAATGCTCCATGGCCTTCTCATCACTATGCTCCATGACCTTGTCATCACAAGGCTCCAAGACCCCTGTAATCACAATGATCCATGACCCTATTCATCAGAATGCTCCATTAGACTTGTCATCACAAGGCTCCATGGTCTTCTCATCACACTGCTCCAGGACCTTGTCATCAAAATGCTCCATTCCCTTGTCATCACAATGCTCCTTGACCACTGTAATCACAATACTCCATGAACATTTTCAGTCCAATGCTCCATGACCGTCTCATCACAATGCTCCATTACCCTTGTCATCACAATGCTCCATGACCCCTCTCATCAAAATGCTCCATGACACCTGTCATCACAATGTTCCATGCCCCTTGTCATTACAGTGATCCATGACGTTCTTCATCATAATTATCCATGGTCTTTTCATCACAATGCTGCACAGTCTTGCTATCACAATTCTCCATGTCTTATTCATCACAGTGCTCCATGTCCCAAGTCATTACAATTCTCCACGTCCTTGTCATCACAATGCTTCGTGACACTTCTCATCACAATGCTACATGATCTTGTCATCACAATTCTCCATGCACTTGTCATCGCAATGCTGTATGACCACTGTCATAGCAAGCTCCATGCGCTTGTCATCACAATGCTTCACGACGTTGTCATCAAAATTCTCAATGGCCCTTGTCATCACAATGCTCCATGCCCTTGTCATCACAATGCTCCATGAACCTAGTCATCACAATGTTCCAAGCCCTTGTCATCAAAATGCTCCATTACCTTTGTCATCACAATCCTCCATGACACTTGGTATCACAATGTCCCATGCCATTGTCATCACAATGGACAATGACATATGTCATCACAATGCTCCCTGACACCTGTCTTCACAATACTCCATGACCTTGTCATCACAATGTTCCATGCCCTTGTCATCACAATGCGCCATGCCCACTCTCATCACAATAATCCATGAAACTTGTCAGAGCAATGTTCCATGCCCCTGTAATCACACTGATCCATGCCCTTGTCATCACAAGGCTCCATGACCCCTTTCATCACAATGCTCCGTGACTCCAGTCATCAAAATGCTTCATGACCTATCTCATTACAATGGTCCATGCCCTCGTCACACAAGGCTCTGTGATCTTTTTCACCACAATGCTCCATGAATATGTCATCACAATGCGCTGTGTCCCTTGTCATCAAAATGTTCCATGCCTTTTTCAGCACAATGCTCCATGACACTTGTCATCAAAATGCTCCATGCGCTTGTCAGCACAATGCTCTGTGACCCATGTCATCACAATGCGCCATGCGCTTGTCATCACAATACTCCACATCCTTATCATTGCTATGCTCCATAACACTTGTCATCACAATGCTCCATGCACTTCTCATCAAAATGCTCTCTCACCACATATATCACAATGTTACATCACTAGTCATCACAGTAATCCCTCACACCTGTCATCACAGTGTTCCATGACCCCTGTCAACAGAGTGCTACATGCCCTTATCATCACAATGCTCCATGACCCCTGACATCACAATGTTCCATAACCCCTGTCACAAAATGCTCCATGACCCATTTCATAACAATGCTTCATGACCCCTGACATTACAATGTTCCATAACACCTGTCATCAAAATATTCCATGACACTTTTATTCAAATTGCTCCATGACCCTGTCAATACAATGCTCCCTGCCCTTCTCATCACAATGCACCACGCCCTTGTCATCAAAATGCCTCATGACATTTGTCATCACAAAGCTCCATGACCCTTGGCATCACAATGCTCCATGCCATTGTCATCACAATGCTCAATGAAATCTCTCATCACATTGTTCCATGCTCTTGTCATCACAATGCTCCATGAACCCTGTCATCACAATGCACCGTGCCCATCACCATAATATTTCATGCTATTGTCACCACAATGAAATCAAAATGCTCAATGACCACTGTCATCACAATGCACCAAACCCTTCTGATCACAATGTTCCATAACACTTGTTATCACAATGCCCATGACGCTGGTGATCAAAATTATCCATGGTCTTCTCATCACAGTGCTCCATGATCTTTGTCATCACAATGCTCAATACACTTATCATCACAATGCTCCCTGACAGTTGTCATCAGTATGCTCCTTGAACCCTGTCATGACAAGGATCCATGCATTTTTCATCACAATGATCCATTCCCTTTTCATCACAATGCTCCAAGACCCATGTAATCACAATGCTCCATGTCCTTGTCATCACAAAGCTCCATGACGCATGTCATCAGAATGCTCCATTGCCTTCTCATCACAATGCTCCATGCCCTTGTAATCACATTGGTTCAAAACCCCTGTAATCTCAATGCTCCATGCATATTTTCATCAGGATGCTCCATGCACTTGTCATCACAATGCTCCATGACCCATATCATTGCAGTGTTCCCAGCCCTTGTCATCAAAATGCTCCATTACCTTTGTCATCACAATCCTCCATGACACTTGGTATCACAATGCTCCATGCCATTGTCATCACAACGGACAAAGACATATGTCATCACAATGCTCCCTGACACCTGTCTTCACAATACTCGATGACCTTGTCATCACAAAGTTCCATGCCCTTGTCATCACAATGCGCCATGCCCACTGTCATCACAATAATCCATGAAACATGTCAGACCAATGTTCCATGCCCCTGTCCTCACAATGCTCCATGCCTTTGTCATCACAATATTCCATGACCCCTGTCATCACAATGCTCCGTGACTCCAGTCATCACAATGCTTCATGACCTTTGTCCTCACAATGGTCCATGTCCTCGTCACACAAGGCTCTGTGACCTTTGTCACCACAATGCTCCATGCCCTTGTCATCTTAATGCTCCATGCCCAATGTCATCACAATAATCCATGAATCTTGTCAGACCAATGTTCCATGCCCCTGTCATCACATTGCTCCATGCCCTTGTCATCACAATGCTCCATGACCCCTGTCATAACAATGCTCCGTGACTCCAGACATCACAAAGATTCATGAGATTTGTCCTCACAATGGTCCATGCCCTCGTTACACAAGGCTCTGTGATCTTTGTCACCACAATGCTCCATGAAATTTTCATCATAATTCTCTGTGTCCCTTGTCATCACAATGCTCCATGCCTTTGTCAGCACAATGCTCCATGACACTTGTCATCAAAATGCTCCATGCGCTTGTGAGCACAATGCTCCATGACACATGTCATCACAATGTGCCATGCTCTTTTCATCACAATGCTCCACATCCTTTTCATCGCTATGCTCCATAAAACTCGTCATCACAATGCTCCATGCACTTCTCATCAAAATGCTCTCTCACCATATATATCACAATGTTCCATCACTAGTCATCACAATACTCGCTCAGCCCTGTCATCACAATGTTCCATGACCACTGTCATCACAGTGTTCCATGACCTTATCATCACAATGCTCCATGACCACTGACATCACAATGTTCCATAACCCCTGTCACAAAATGCTCCATGACCCATTTCTTCACAAAGCTTCATGACTCCTGACATCACAATGTTCCATAACCCCTGTCATCCAAATATTCCATGACTCTTTTATTCAAATTGCTCCATGACCCTGTCATTACAATGCTCCCTGACCTTCTCATCACAATGCACCACGCCCTTGTCATCAAAATGCCCCATGACATTTGTCATCACAAAGCTCCATGACCCTTGGCATCACAATGCTCCATGCCATTGTCCTCACAATGCTCAATGAAATCTCTCATCACATTGCTCCATGCCCTTGTCATCACAATGCTCCATTACAACTGTCATAACAATGCTCCATGACCCCTGCCATCACAATGTTCCACGGCCTTGTCATCACAAGGCTCCATGACCCTTGTCATCACAATGCTCCAAGACCTCTGTAATCACAATTCTCCATGCCACTTTTCATAACAATGATCCATGAACACTGTCATCACAATGCACCATGCCCATCGTCATAATGATTCATGCTATTGTCATCACAATGAAAACAAAATGCTCCATGTCCTCTGTCATCACAATGCTCCAAACCCTTCTGATCACAATGTTCCATAACACTTGTCATCACATGCCCCATGACGCTCGTCATCACAATTATGCAAGGTCTTCTCATCACAATGCTCCATGACCTTTGTCACCACAATGCTCAATACACTTGGCATCACAATGCTCGCTGACACTTGTCTTCAGTATGCTCCTTGAACACTGTCATGACAAGAACCCATGCATTTTTCATCACAATGATCCATTCCCTTTTCATCACAATGCTCCAAGACCCCTGTTATCACAATGCTCCGTGACTCCAGTCATCACAATGCTTCATGACATTTGTCATCACTATGGTCCATGACCTCGTCACACAAAGCTCTGTGACCATTGTCACCACAATGTTCCATGAAATTTTTATGACAATGCTCAGTGACTCTTGTAATCACTAAGCTCCATGCCTTTGTCAGCACAATGCTCCATGACTCTTGTCATCACAATGCTCGATGGGCGTGTCAGGACAATGCTCCATAACCCATGTCATCACAATGTACCATGCACTTGTCATCACAATGCTCCACATCATTGTCATCAAAACGCTCCATAAACCTTGTCATCACAATGCTCCATGCACATCTCTTCAAAATGCTTTCTCACCACTGATATCACAATGTTCCATCACTAGTCATCACAATACTCCCTCACCACTGTCACCACAATATTCCATGACCCCTGTAATCACAATTCTCCATGCCCTTGTCATCACAAAGCTCCATGACGCATGTCATCAGAATGCTCCATGGCCTTCTCATCACAATGCTCCATGTCCTTGTCATCACAATGCTCCAACACCCCTGTAATCACAGTGCTCCATGCCCCTTTTCATCTCAATGCTCCATGAACGCTGTCATCACAATGCACCGTGCCCATCACCATAATATTTCATGCTATTGTCATCACAATGAAATCAAAATGCTCAATGACCTCTGTCATCCCAATGCACCAAACCCTTCTGATCACAATGTTCCATAACACTTGTCATCACAATGCCCCATGACGCTGGTCATCACAATTTTCCACGGTCTTGTCATCACAATGCTCCATGATCTTTGTCATCACAAAGCTCCGTGACCCTTGGCATCACAATGCTCCATGCCATTTCATCACAATGCTACATGAAACCTCACATCATATTGCTCCATGCACTTGTCACCACAATGCTCCATGACACTTGTCATCACAATGCTCGATACACTTCTCATCACAATGCTCCATGCCCTTGTCATTACAATCCTCCTTGACACATGTATCACAGTGTTCCGTGCCCTAGTCATAACAATGTTCCATGCCGAATCTCATCACAATAATCCATGAAATTTTCAGACCAATGTTCCATGCCCTTGTCATCACAATGCTCCATTACCCCTATCATAACAATGCTCCATGACCCCTGCCATCACAATGTTCCACCGCCTTGGCATCCAAGGCTCCATGACCCTTGTCATCACAAAGCTCCAAGACCCCTGTAATCACAATGCACCATGCCTCTGTCATCACAAAGATCCATGACACATGTCATCAGAATGCTCCATGGCCTTCTCATCACTATGCTCCATGACCTTGTCATCACAAGGCTCCAAGACCCCTGTAATCACAATGATCCATGACCCTATTCATCAGAATGCTCCATTAGACTTGTCATCACAAGGCTCCATGGTCTTCTCATCACACTGCTCCAGGACCTTGTCATCAAAATGCTCCATTCCCTTGTCATCACAATGCTCCTTGACCACTGTAATCACAATACTCCATGAACATTTTCAGTCCAATGCTCCATGACCGTCTCATCACAATGCTCCATTACCCTTGTCATCACAATGCTCCATGACCCCTCTCATCAAAATGCTCCATGACACCTGTCATCACAATGTTCCATGCCCCTTGTCATTACAGTGATCCATGACGTTCTTCATCATAATTATCCATGGTCTTTTCATCACAATGCTGCACAGTCTTGCTATCACAATTCTCCATGTCTTATTCATCACAGTGCTCCATGTCCCAAGTCATTACAATTCTCCACGTCCTCGTCATCACAATGCTTCGTGACACTTCTCATCACAATGCTACATGATCTTGTCATCACAATTCTCCATGCACTTGTCATCGCAATGCTGTATGACCACTGTCATAGCAAGCTCCATGCGCTTGTCATCACAATGCTTCACGACGTTGTCATCAAAATTCTCAATGGCCCTTGTCATCACAATGCTCCATGCCCTTGTCATCACAATGCTCCATGAACCTAGTCATCACAATGTTCCAAGCCCTTGTCATCAAAATGCTCCATTACCTTTGTCATCACAATCCTCCATGACACTTGGTATCACAATGTCCCATGCCATTGTCATCACAATGGACAATGACATATGTCATCACAATGCTCCCTGACACCTGTCTTCACAATACTCCATGACCTTGTCATCACAATGTTCCATGCCCTTGTCATCACAATGCGCCATGCCCACTCTCATCACAATAATCCATGAAACTTGTCAGAGCAATGTTCCATGCCCCTGTAATCACACTGATCCATGCCCTTGTCATCACAAGGCTCCATGACCCCTTTCATCACAATGCTCCGTGACTCCAGTCATCAAAATGCTTCATGACCTATCTCATTACAATGGTCCATGCCCTCGTCACACAAGGCTCTGTGATCTTTTTCACCACAATGCTCCATGAATATGTCATCACAATGCGCTGTGTCCCTTGTCATCAAAATGTTCCATGCCTTTTTCAGCACAATGCTCCATGACACTTGTCATCAAAATGCTCCATGCGCTTGTCAGCACAATGCTCTGTGACCCATGTCATCACAATGCGCCATGCGCTTGTCATCACAATACTCCACATCCTTATCATTGCTATGCTCCATAACACTTGTCATCACAATGCTCCATGCACTTCTCATCAAAATGCTCTCTCACCACATATATCACAATGTTACATCACTAGTCATCACAGTAATCCCTCACACCTGTCATCACAGTGTTCCATGACCCCTGTCAACAGAGTGCTACATGCCCTTATCATCACAATGCTCCATGACCCCTGACATCACAATGTTCCATAACCCCTGTCACAAAATGCTCCATGACCCATTTCATAACAATGCTTCATGACCCCTGACATTACAATGTTCCATAACACCTGTCATCAAAATATTCCATGACACTTTTATTCAAATTGCTCCATGACCCTGTCAATACAATGCTCCCTGCCCTTCTCATCACAATGCACCACGCCCTTGTCATCAAAATGCCTCATGACATTTGTCATCACAAAGCTCCATGACCCTTGGCATCACAATGCTCCATGCCATTGTCATCACAATGCTCAATGAAATCTCTCATCACATTGTTCCATGCTCTTGTCATCACAATGCTCCATGAACCCTGTCATCACAATGCACCGTGCCCATCACCATAATATTTCATGCTATTGTCACCACAATGAAATCAAAATGCTCAATGACCACTGTCATCACAATGCACCAAACCCTTCTGATCACAATGTTCCATAACACTTGTTATCACAATGCCCATGACGCTGGTGATCAAAATTATCCATGGTCTTCTCATCACAGTGCTCCATGATCTTTGTCATCACAATGCTCAATACACTTATCATCACAATGCTCCCTGACAGTTGTCATCAGTATGCTCCTTGAACCCTGTCATGACAAGGATCCATGCATTTTTCATCACAATGATCCATTCCCTTTTCATCACAATGCTCCAAGACCCATGTAATCACAATGCTCCATGTCCTTGTCATCACAAAGCTCCATGACGCATGTCATCAGAATGCTCCATTGCCTTCTCATCACAATGCTCCATGCCCTTGTAATCACATTGGTTCAAAACCCCTGTAATCTCAATGCTCCATGCATATTTTCATCAGGATGCTCCATGCACTTGTCATCACAATGCTCCATGACCCATATCATTGCAGTGTTCCCAGCCCTTGTCATCAAAATGCTCCATTACCTTTGTCATCACAATCCTCCATGACACTTGGTATCACAATGCTCCATGCCATTGTCATCACAACGGACAAAGACATATGTCATCACAATGCTCCCTGACACCTGTCTTCACAATACTCGATGACCTTGTCATCACAAAGTTCCATGCCCTTGTCATCACAATGCGCCATGCCCACTGTCATCACAATAATCCATGAAACATGTCAGACCAATGTTCCATGCCCCTGTCCTCACAATGCTCCATGCCTTTGTCATCACAATATTCCATGACCCCTGTCATCACAATGCTCCGTGACTCCAGTCATCACAATGCTTCATGACCTTTGTCCTCACAATGGTCCATGTCCTCGTCACACAAGGCTCTGTGACCTTTGTCACCACAATGCTCCATGCCCTTGTCATCTTAATGCTCCATGCCCAATGTCATCACAATAATCCATGAATCTTGTCAGACCAATGTTCCATGCCCCTGTCATCACATTGCTCCATGCCCTTGTCATCACAATGCTCCATGACCCCTGTCATAACAATGCTCCGTGACTCCAGACATCACAAAGATTCATGAGATTTGTCCTCACAATGGTCCATGCCCTCGTTACACAAGGCTCTGTGATCTTTGTCACCACAATGCTCCATGAAATTTTCATCATAATTCTCTGTGTCCCTTGTCATCACAATGCTCCATGCCTTTGTCAGCACAATGCTCCATGACACTTGTCATCAAAATGCTCCATGCGCTTGTGAGCACAATGCTCCATGACACATGTCATCACAATGTGCCATGCTCTTTTCATCACAATGCTCCACATCCTTTTCATCGCTATGCTCCATAAAACTCGTCATCACAATGCTCCATGCACTTCTCATCAAAATGCTCTCTCACCATATATATCACAATGTTCCATCACTAGTCATCACAATACTCGCTCAGCCCTGTCATCACAATGTTCCATGACCACTGTCATCACAGTGTTCCATGACCTTATCATCACAATGCTCCATGACCACTGACATCACAATGTTCCATAACCCCTGTCACAAAATGCTCCATGACCCATTTCTTCACAAAGCTTCATGACTCCTGACATCACAATGTTCCATAACCCCTGTCATCCAAATATTCCATGACTCTTTTATTCAAATTGCTCCATGACCCTGTCATTACAATGCTCCCTGACCTTCTCATCACAATGCACCACGCCCTTGTCATCAAAATGCCCCATGACATTTGTCATCACAAAGCTCCATGACCCTTGGCATCACAATGCTCCATGCCATTGTCCTCACAATGCTCAATGAAATCTCTCATCACATTGCTCCATGCCCTTGTCATCACAATGCTCCATTACAACTGTCATAACAATGCTCCATGACCCCTGCCATCACAATGTTCCACGGCCTTGTCATCACAAGGCTCCATGACCCTTGTCATCACAATGCTCCAAGACCTCTGTAATCACAATTCTCCATGCCACTTTTCATAACAATGATCCATGAACACTGTCATCACAATGCACCATGCCCATCGTCATAATGATTCATGCTATTGTCATCACAATGAAAACAAAATGCTCCATGTCCTCTGTCATCACAATGCTCCAAACCCTTCTGATCACAATGTTCCATAACACTTGTCATCACATGCCCCATGACGCTCGTCATCACAATTATGCAAGGTCTTCTCATCACAATGCTCCATGACCTTTGTCACCACAATGCTCAATACACTTGGCATCACAATGCTCGCTGACACTTGTCTTCAGTATGCTCCTTGAACACTGTCATGACAAGAACCCATGCATTTTTCATCACAATGATCCATTCCCTTTTCATCACAATGCTCCAAGACCCCTGTTATCACAATGCTCCGTGACTCCAGTCATCACAATGCTTCATGACATTTGTCATCACTATGGTCCATGACCTCGTCACACAAAGCTCTGTGACCATTGTCACCACAATGTTCCATGAAATTTTTATGACAATGCTCAGTGACTCTTGTAATCACTAAGCTCCATGCCTTTGTCAGCACAATGCTCCATGACTCTTGTCATCACAATGCTCGATGGGCGTGTCAGGACAATGCTCCATAACCCATGTCATCACAATGTACCATGCACTTGTCATCACAATGCTCCACATCATTGTCATCAAAACGCTCCATAAACCTTGTCATCACAATGCTCCATGCACATCTCTTCAAAATGCTTTCTCACCACTGATATCACAATGTTCCATCACTAGTCATCACAATACTCCCTCACCACTGTCACCACAATATTCCATGACCCCTGTAATCACAATTCTCCATGCCCTTGTCATCACAAAGCTCCATGACGCATGTCATCAGAATGCTCCATGGCCTTCTCATCACAATGCTCCATGTCCTTGTCATCACAATGCTCCAACACCCCTGTAATCACAGTGCTCCATGCCCCTTTTCATCTCAATGCTCCATGAACGCTGTCATCACAATGCACCGTGCCCATCACCATAATATTTCATGCTATTGTCATCACAATGAAATCAAAATGCTCAATGACCTCTGTCATCCCAATGCACCAAACCCTTCTGATCACAATGTTCCATAACACTTGTCATCACAATGCCCCATGACGCTGGTCATCACAATTTTCCACGGTCTTGTCATCACAATGCTCCATGATCTTTGTCATCACAAAGCTCCGTGACCCTTGGCATCACAATGCTCCATGCCATTTCATCACAATGCTACATGAAACCTCACATCATATTGCTCCATGCACTTGTCACCACAATGCTCCATGACACTTGTCATCACAATGCTCGATACACTTCTCATCACAATGCTCCATGCCCTTGTCATTACAATCCTCCTTGACACATGTATCACAGTGTTCCGTGCCCTAGTCATAACAATGTTCCATGCCGAATCTCATCACAATAATCCATGAAATTTTCAGACCAATGTTCCATGCCCTTGTCATCACAATGCTCCATTACCCCTATCATAACAATGCTCCATGACCCCTGCCATCACAATGTTCCACCGCCTTGGCATCCAAGGCTCCATGACCCTTGTCATCACAAAGCTCCAAGACCCCTGTAATCACAATGCACCATGCCTCTGTCATCACAAAGATCCATGACACATGTCATCAGAATGCTCCATGGCCTTCTCATCACTATGCTCCATGACCTTGTCATCACAAGGCTCCAAGACCCCTGTAATCACAATGATCCATGACCCTATTCATCAGAATGCTCCATTAGACTTGTCATCACAAGGCTCCATGGTCTTCTCATCACACTGCTCCAGGACCTTGTCATCAAAATGCTCCATTCCCTTGTCATCACAATGCTCCTTGACCACTGTAATCACAATACTCCATGAACATTTTCAGTCCAATGCTCCATGACCGTCTCATCACAATGCTCCATTACCCTTGTCATCACAATGCTCCATGACCCCTCTCATCAAAATGCTCCATGACACCTGTCATCACAATGTTCCATGCCCCTTGTCATTACAGTGATCCATGACGTTCTTCATCATAATTATCCATGGTCTTTTCATCACAATGCTGCACAGTCTTGCTATCACAATTCTCCATGTCTTATTCATCACAGTGCTCCATGTCCCAAGTCATTACAATTCTCCACGTCCTCGTCATCACAATGCTTCGTGACACTTCTCATCACAATGCTACATGATCTTGTCATCACAATTCTCCATGCACTTGTCATCGCAATGCTGTATGACCACTGTCATAGCAAGCTCCATGCGCTTGTCATCACAATGCTTCACGACGTTGTCATCAAAATTCTCAATGGCCCTTGTCATCACAATGCTCCATGCCCTTGTCATCACAATGCTCCATGAACCTAGTCATCACAATGTTCCAAGCCCTTGTCATCAAAATGCTCCATTACCTTTGTCATCACAATCCTCCATGACACTTGGTATCACAATGTCCCATGCCATTGTCATCACAATGGACAATGACATATGTCATCACAATGCTCCCTGACACCTGTCTTCACAATACTCCATGACCTTGTCATCACAATGTTCCATGCCCTTGTCATCACAATGCGCCATGCCCACTCTCATCACAATAATCCATGAAACTTGTCAGAGCAATGTTCCATGCCCCTGTAATCACACTGATCCATGCCCTTGTCATCACAAGGCTCCATGACCCCTTTCATCACAATGCTCCGTGACTCCAGTCATCAAAATGCTTCATGACCTATCTCATTACAATGGTCCATGCCCTCGTCACACAAGGCTCTGTGATCTTTTTCACCACAATGCTCCATGAATATGTCATCACAATGCGCTGTGTCCCTTGTCATCAAAATGTTCCATGCCTTTTTCAGCACAATGCTCCATGACACTTGTCATCAAAATGCTCCATGCGCTTGTCAGCACAATGCTCTGTGACCCATGTCATCACAATGCGCCATGCGCTTGTCATCACAATACTCCACATCCTTATCATTGCTATGCTCCATAACACTTGTCATCACAATGCTCCATGCACTTCTCATCAAAATGCTCTCTCACCACATATATCACAATGTTACATCACTAGTCATCACAGTAATCCCTCACACCTGTCATCACAGTGTTCCATGACCCCTGTCAACAGAGTGCTACATGCCCTTATCATCACAATGCTCCATGACCCCTGACATCACAATGTTCCATAACCCCTGTCACAAAATGCTCCATGACCCATTTCATAACAATGCTTCATGACCCCTGACATTACAATGTTCCATAACACCTGTCATCAAAATATTCCATGACACTTTTATTCAAATTGCTCCATGACCCTGTCAATACAATGCTCCCTGCCCTTCTCATCACAATGCACCACGCCCTTGTCATCAAAATGCCTCATGACATTTGTCATCACAAAGCTCCATGACCCTTGGCATCACAATGCTCCATGCCATTGTCATCACAATGCTCAATGAAATCTCTCATCACATTGTTCCATGCTCTTGTCATCACAATGCTCCATGAACCCTGTCATCACAATGCACCGTGCCCATCACCATAATATTTCATGCTATTGTCACCACAATGAAATCAAAATGCTCAATGACCACTGTCATCACAATGCACCAAACCCTTCTGATCACAATGTTCCATAACACTTGTTATCACAATGCCCATGACGCTGGTGATCAAAATTATCCATGGTCTTCTCATCACAGTGCTCCATGATCTTTGTCATCACAATGCTCAATACACTTATCATCACAATGCTCCCTGACAGTTGTCATCAGTATGCTCCTTGAACCCTGTCATGACAAGGATCCATGCATTTTTCATCACAATGATCCATTCCCTTTTCATCACAATGCTCCAAGACCCATGTAATCACAATGCTCCATGTCCTTGTCATCACAAAGCTCCATGACGCATGTCATCAGAATGCTCCATTGCCTTCTCATCACAATGCTCCATGCCCTTGTAATCACATTGGTTCAAAACCCCTGTAATCTCAATGCTCCATGCATATTTTCATCAGGATGCTCCATGCACTTGTCATCACAATGCTCCATGACCCATATCATTGCAGTGTTCCCAGCCCTTGTCATCAAAATGCTCCATTACCTTTGTCATCACAATCCTCCATGACACTTGGTATCACAATGCTCCATGCCATTGTCATCACAACGGACAAAGACATATGTCATCACAATGCTCCCTGACACCTGTCTTCACAATACTCGATGACCTTGTCATCACAAAGTTCCATGCCCTTGTCATCACAATGCGCCATGCCCACTGTCATCACAATAATCCATGAAACATGTCAGACCAATGTTCCATGCCCCTGTCCTCACAATGCTCCATGCCTTTGTCATCACAATATTCCATGACCCCTGTCATCACAATGCTCCGTGACTCCAGTCATCACAATGCTTCATGACCTTTGTCCTCACAATGGTCCATGTCCTCGTCACACAAGGCTCTGTGACCTTTGTCACCACAATGCTCCATGCCCTTGTCATCTTAATGCTCCATGCCCAATGTCATCACAATAATCCATGAATCTTGTCAGACCAATGTTCCATGCCCCTGTCATCACATTGCTCCATGCCCTTGTCATCACAATGCTCCATGACCCCTGTCATAACAATGCTCCGTGACTCCAGACATCACAAAGATTCATGAGATTTGTCCTCACAATGGTCCATGCCCTCGTTACACAAGGCTCTGTGATCTTTGTCACCACAATGCTCCATGAAATTTTCATCATAATTCTCTGTGTCCCTTGTCATCACAATGCTCCATGCCTTTGTCAGCACAATGCTCCATGACACTTGTCATCAAAATGCTCCATGCGCTTGTGAGCACAATGCTCCATGACACATGTCATCACAATGTGCCATGCTCTTTTCATCACAATGCTCCACATCCTTTTCATCGCTATGCTCCATAAAACTCGTCATCACAATGCTCCATGCACTTCTCATCAAAATGCTCTCTCACCATATATATCACAATGTTCCATCACTAGTCATCACAATACTCGCTCAGCCCTGTCATCACAATGTTCCATGACCACTGTCATCACAGTGTTCCATGACCTTATCATCACAATGCTCCATGACCACTGACATCACAATGTTCCATAACCCCTGTCACAAAATGCTCCATGACCCATTTCTTCACAAAGCTTCATGACTCCTGACATCACAATGTTCCATAACCCCTGTCATCCAAATATTCCATGACTCTTTTATTCAAATTGCTCCATGACCCTGTCATTACAATGCTCCCTGACCTTCTCATCACAATGCACCACGCCCTTGTCATCAAAATGCCCCATGACATTTGTCATCACAAAGCTCCATGACCCTTGGCATCACAATGCTCCATGCCATTGTCCTCACAATGCTCAATGAAATCTCTCATCACATTGCTCCATGCCCTTGTCATCACAATGCTCCATTACAACTGTCATAACAATGCTCCATGACCCCTGCCATCACAATGTTCCACGGCCTTGTCATCACAAGGCTCCATGACCCTTGTCATCACAATGCTCCAAGACCTCTGTAATCACAATTCTCCATGCCACTTTTCATAACAATGATCCATGAACACTGTCATCACAATGCACCATGCCCATCGTCATAATGATTCATGCTATTGTCATCACAATGAAAACAAAATGCTCCATGTCCTCTGTCATCACAATGCTCCAAACCCTTCTGATCACAATGTTCCATAACACTTGTCATCACATGCCCCATGACGCTCGTCATCACAATTATGCAAGGTCTTCTCATCACAATGCTCCATGACCTTTGTCACCACAATGCTCAATACACTTGGCATCACAATGCTCGCTGACACTTGTCTTCAGTATGCTCCTTGAACACTGTCATGACAAGAACCCATGCATTTTTCATCACAATGATCCATTCCCTTTTCATCACAATGCTCCAAGACCCCTGTTATCACAATGCTCCGTGACTCCAGTCATCACAATGCTTCATGACATTTGTCATCACTATGGTCCATGACCTCGTCACACAAAGCTCTGTGACCATTGTCACCACAATGTTCCATGAAATTTTTATGACAATGCTCAGTGACTCTTGTAATCACTAAGCTCCATGCCTTTGTCAGCACAATGCTCCATGACTCTTGTCATCACAATGCTCGATGGGCGTGTCAGGACAATGCTCCATAACCCATGTCATCACAATGTACCATGCACTTGTCATCACAATGCTCCACATCATTGTCATCAAAACGCTCCATAAACCTTGTCATCACAATGCTCCATGCACATCTCTTCAAAATGCTTTCTCACCACTGATATCACAATGTTCCATCACTAGTCATCACAATACTCCCTCACCACTGTCACCACAATATTCCATGACCCCTGTAATCACAATTCTCCATGCCCTTGTCATCACAAAGCTCCATGACGCATGTCATCAGAATGCTCCATGGCCTTCTCATCACAATGCTCCATGTCCTTGTCATCACAATGCTCCAACACCCCTGTAATCACAGTGCTCCATGCCCCTTTTCATCTCAATGCTCCATGAACGCTGTCATCACAATGCACCGTGCCCATCACCATAATATTTCATGCTATTGTCATCACAATGAAATCAAAATGCTCAATGACCTCTGTCATCCCAATGCACCAAACCCTTCTGATCACAATGTTCCATAACACTTGTCATCACAATGCCCCATGACGCTGGTCATCACAATTTTCCACGGTCTTCTCATCACAATGCTCCATGATCTTTGTCATCACAAAGCTCCGTGACCCTTGGCATCACAATGCTCCATGCCATTTCATCACAATGCTACATGAAACCTCACATCATATTGCTCCATGCACTTGTCACCACAATGCTCCATGACACTTGTCATCACAATGCTCGATACACTTCTCATCACAATGCTCCATGCCCTTGTCATTACAATCCTCCTTGACACATGTATCACAGTGTTCCGTGCCCTAGTCATAACAATGTTCCATGCCGAATCTCATCACAATAATCCATGAAATTTTCAGACCAATGTTCCATGCCCTTGTCATCACAATGCTCCATTACCCCTATCATAACAATGCTCCATGACCCCTGCCATCACAATGTTCCACCGCCTTGGCATCCAAGGCTCCATGACCCTTGTCATCACAAAGCTCCAAGACCCCTGTAATCACAATGCACCATGCCTCTGTCATCACAAAGATCCATGACACATGTCATCAGAATGCTCCATGGCCTTCTCATCACTATGCTCCATGACCTTGTCATCACAAGGCTCCAAGACCCCTGTAATCACAATGATCCATGACCCTATTCATCAGAATGCTCCATTAGACTTGTCATCACAAGGCTCCATGGTCTTCTCATCACACTGCTCCAGGACCTTGTCATCAAAATGCTCCATTCCCTTGTCATCACAATGCTCCTTGACCACTGTAATCACAATACTCCATGAACATTTTCAGTCCAATGCTCCATGACCGTCTCATCACAATGCTCCATTACCCTTGTCATCACAATGCTCCATGACCCCTCTCATCAAAATGCTCCATGACACCTGTCATCACAATGTTCCATGCCCCTTGTCATTACAGTGATCCATGACGTTCTTCATCATAATTATCCATGGTCTTTTCATCACAATGCTGCACAGTCTTGCTATCACAATTCTCCATGTCTTATTCATCACAGTGCTCCATGTCCCAAGTCATTACAATTCTCCACGTCCTCGTCATCACAATGCTTCGTGACACTTCTCATCACAATGCTACATGATCTTGTCATCACAATTCTCCATGCACTTGTCATCGCAATGCTGTATGACCACTGTCATAGCAAGCTCCATGCGCTTGTCATCACAATGCTTCACGACGTTGTCATCAAAATTCTCAATGGCCCTTGTCATCACAATGCTCCATGCCCTTGTCATCACAATGCTCCATGAACCTAGTCATCACAATGTTCCAAGCCCTTGTCATCAAAATGCTCCATTACCTTTGTCATCACAATCCTCCATGACACTTGGTATCACAATGTCCCATGCCATTGTCATCACAATGGACAATGACATATGTCATCACAATGCTCCCTGACACCTGTCTTCACAATACTCCATGACCTTGTCATCACAATGTTCCATGCCCTTGTCATCACAATGCGCCATGCCCACTCTCATCACAATAATCCATGAAACTTGTCAGAGCAATGTTCCATGCCCCTGTAATCACACTGATCCATGCCCTTGTCATCACAAGGCTCCATGACCCCTTTCATCACAATGCTCCGTGACTCCAGTCATCAAAATGCTTCATGACCTATCTCATTACAATGGTCCATGCCCTCGTCACACAAGGCTCTGTGATCTTTTTCACCACAATGCTCCATGAATATGTCATCACAATGCGCTGTGTCCCTTGTCATCAAAATGTTCCATGCCTTTTTCAGCACAATGCTCCATGACACTTGTCATCAAAATGCTCCATGCGCTTGTCAGCACAATGCTCTGTGACCCATGTCATCACAATGCGCCATGCGCTTGTCATCACAATACTCCACATCCTTATCATTGCTATGCTCCATAACACTTGTCATCACAATGCTCCATGCACTTCTCATCAAAATGCTCTCTCACCACATATATCACAATGTTACATCACTAGTCATCACAGTAATCCCTCACACCTGTCATCACAGTGTTCCATGACCCCTGTCAACAGAGTGCTACATGCCCTTATCATCACAATGCTCCATGACCCCTGACATCACAATGTTCCATAACCCCTGTCACAAAATGCTCCATGACCCATTTCATAACAATGCTTCATGACCCCTGACATTACAATGTTCCATAACACCTGTCATCAAAATATTCCATGACACTTTTATTCAAATTGCTCCATGACCCTGTCAATACAATGCTCCCTGCCCTTCTCATCACAATGCACCACGCCCTTGTCATCAAAATGCCTCATGACATTTGTCATCACAAAGCTCCATGACCCTTGGCATCACAATGCTCCATGCCATTGTCATCACAATGCTCAATGAAATCTCTCATCACATTGTTCCATGCTCTTGTCATCACAATGCTCCATGAACCCTGTCATCACAATGCACCGTGCCCATCACCATAATATTTCATGCTATTGTCACCACAATGAAATCAAAATGCTCAATGACCACTGTCATCACAATGCACCAAACCCTTCTGATCACAATGTTCCATAACACTTGTTATCACAATGCCCATGACGCTGGTGATCAAAATTATCCATGGTCTTCTCATCACAGTGCTCCATGATCTTTGTCATCACAATGCTCAATACACTTATCATCACAATGCTCCCTGACAGTTGTCATCAGTATGCTCCTTGAACCCTGTCATGACAAGGATCCATGCATTTTTCATCACAATGATCCATTCCCTTTTCATCACAATGCTCCAAGACCCATGTAATCACAATGCTCCATGTCCTTGTCATCACAAAGCTCCATGACGCATGTCATCAGAATGCTCCATTGCCTTCTCATCACAATGCTCCATGCCCTTGTAATCACATTGGTTCAAAACCCCTGTAATCTCAATGCTCCATGCATATTTTCATCAGGATGCTCCATGCACTTGTCATCACAATGCTCCATGACCCATATCATTGCAGTGTTCCCAGCCCTTGTCATCAAAATGCTCCATTACCTTTGTCATCACAATCCTCCATGACACTTGGTATCACAATGCTCCATGCCATTGTCATCACAACGGACAAAGACATATGTCATCACAATGCTCCCTGACACCTGTCTTCACAATACTCGATGACCTTGTCATCACAAAGTTCCATGCCCTTGTCATCACAATGCGCCATGCCCACTGTCATCACAATAATCCATGAAACATGTCAGACCAATGTTCCATGCCCCTGTCCTCACAATGCTCCATGCCTTTGTCATCACAATATTCCATGACCCCTGTCATCACAATGCTCCGTGACTCCAGTCATCACAATGCTTCATGACCTTTGTCCTCACAATGGTCCATGTCCTCGTCACACAAGGCTCTGTGACCTTTGTCACCACAATGCTCCATGCCCTTGTCATCTTAATGCTCCATGCCCAATGTCATCACAATAATCCATGAATCTTGTCAGACCAATGTTCCATGCCCCTGTCATCACATTGCTCCATGCCCTTGTCATCACAATGCTCCATGACCCCTGTCATAACAATACTCCGTGACTCCAGACATCACAAAGATTCATGAGATTTGTCCTCACAATGGTCCATGCCCTCGTTACACAAGGCTCTGTGATCTTTGTCACCACAATGCTCCATGAAATTTTCATCATAATTCTCTGTGTCCCTTGTCATCACAATGCTCCATGCCTTTGTCAGCACAATGCTCCATGACACTTGTCATCAAAATGCTCCATGCGCTTGTGAGCACAATGCTCCATGACACATGTCATCACAATGTGCCATGCTCTTTTCATCACAATGCTCCACATCCTTTTCATCGCTATGCTCCATAAAACTCGTCATCACAATGCTCCATGCACTTCTCATCAAAATGCTCTCTCACCATATATATCACAATGTTCCATCACTAGTCATCACAATACTCGCTCAGCCCTGTCATCACAATGTTCCATGACCACTGTCATCACAGTGTTCCATGACCTTATCATCACAATGCTCCATGACCACTGACATCACAATGTTCCATAACCCCTGTCACAAAATGCTCCATGACCCATTTCTTCACAAAGCTTCATGACTCCTGACATCACAATGTTCCATAACCCCTGTCATCCAAATATTCCATGACTCTTTTATTCAAATTGCTCCATGACCCTGTCATTACAATGCTCCCTGACCTTCTCATCACAATGCACCACGCCCTTGTCATCAAAATGCCCCATGACATTTGTCATCACAAAGCTCCATGACCCTTGGCATCACAATGCTCCATGCCATTGTCCTCACAATGCTCAATGAAATCTCTCATCACATTGCTCCATGCCCTTGTCATCACAATGCTCCATTACAACTGTCATAACAATGCTCCATGACCCCTGCCATCACAATGTTCCACGGCCTTGTCATCACAAGGCTCCATGACCCTTGTCATCACAATGCTCCAAGACCTCTGTAATCACAATTCTCCATGCCACTTTTCATAACAATGATCCATGAACACTGTCATCACAATGCACCATGCCCATCGTCATAATGATTCATGCTATTGTCATCACAATGAAAACAAAATGCTCCATGTCCTCTGTCATCACAATGCTCCAAACCCTTCTGATCACAATGTTCCATAACACTTGTCATCACATGCCCCATGACGCTCGTCATCACAATTATGCAAGGTCTTCTCATCACAATGCTCCATGACCTTTGTCACCACAATGCTCAATACACTTGGCATCACAATGCTCGCTGACACTTGTCTTCAGTATGCTCCTTGAACACTGTCATGACAAGAACCCATGCATTTTTCATCACAATGATCCATTCCCTTTTCATCACAATGCTCCAAGACCCCTGTTATCACAATGCTCCGTGACTCCAGTCATCACAATGCTTCATGACATTTGTCATCACTATGGTCCATGACCTCGTCACACAAAGCTCTGTGACCATTGTCACCACAATGTTCCATGAAATTTTTATGACAATGCTCAGTGACTCTTGTAATCACTAAGCTCCATGCCTTTGTCAGCACAATGCTCCATGACTCTTGTCATCACAATGCTCGATGGGCGTGTCAGGACAATGCTCCATAACCCATGTCATCACAATGTACCATGCACTTGTCATCACAATGCTCCACATCATTGTCATCAAAACGCTCCATAAACCTTGTCATCACAATGCTCCATGCACATCTCTTCAAAATGCTTTCTCACCACTGATATCACAATGTTCCATCACTAGTCATCACAATACTCCCTCACCACTGTCACCACAATATTCCATGACCCCTGTAATCACAATTCTCCATGCCCTTGTCATCACAAAGCTCCATGACGCATGTCATCAGAATGCTCCATGGCCTTCTCATCACAATGCTCCATGTCCTTGTCATCACAATGCTCCAACACCCCTGTAATCACAGTGCTCCATGCCCCTTTTCATCTCAATGCTCCATGAACGCTGTCATCACAATGCACCGTGCCCATCACCATAATATTTCATGCTATTGTCATCACAATGAAATCAAAATGCTCAATGACCTCTGTCATCCCAATGCACCAAACCCTTCTGATCACAATGTTCCATAACACTTGTCATCACAATGCCCCATGACGCTGGTCATCACAATTTTCCACGGTCTTCTCATCACAATGCTCCATGATCTTTGTCATCACAAAGCTCCGTGACCCTTGGCATCACAATGCTCCATGCCATTTCATCACAATGCTACATGAAACCTCTCATCATATTGCTCCATGCACTTGTCACCACAATGCTCCATGACACTTGTCATCACAATGCTCGATACACTTCTCATCACAATGCTCCATGCCCTTGTCATTACAATCCTCCTTGACACATGTATCACAGTGTTCCGTGCCCTAGTCATAACAATGTTCCATGCCGAATCTCATCACAATAATCCATGAAATTTTCAGACCAATGTTCCATGCCCTTGTCATCACAATGCTCCATTACCCCTATCATAACAATGCTCCATGACCCCTGCCATCACAATGTTCCACCGCCTTGGCATCCAAGGCTCCATGACCCTTGTCATCACAAAGCTCCAAGACCCCTGTAATCACAATGCACCATGCCTCTGTCATCACAAAGATCCATGACACATGTCATCAGAATGCTCCATGGCCTTCTCATCACTATGCTCCATGACCTTGTCATCACAAGGCTCCAAGACCCCTGTAATCACAATGATCCATGACCCTATTCATCAGAATGCTCCATTAGACTTGTCATCACAAGGCTCCATGGTCTTCTCATCACACTGCTCCAGGACCTTGTCATCAAAATGCTCCATTCCCTTGTCATCACAATGCTCCTTGACCACTGTAATCACAATACTCCATGAACATTTTCAGTCCAATGCTCCATGACCGTCTCATCACAATGCTCCATTACCCTTGTCATCACAATGCTCCATGACCCCTCTCATCAAAATGCTCCATGACACCTGTCATCACAATGTTCCATGCCCCTTGTCATTACAGTGATCCATGACGTTCTTCATCATAATTATCCATGGTCTTTTCATCACAATGCTGCACAGTCTTGCTATCACAATTCTCCATGTCTTATTCATCACAGTGCTCCATGTCCCAAGTCATTACAATTCTCCACGTCCTCGTCATCACAATGCTTCGTGACACTTCTCATCACAATGCTACATGATCTTGTCATCACAATTCTCCATGCACTTGTCATCGCAATGCTGTATGACCACTGTCATAGCAAGCTCCATGCGCTTGTCATCACAATGCTTCACGACGTTGTCATCAAAATTCTCAATGGCCCTTGTCATCACAATGCTCCATGCCCTTGTCATCACAATGCTCCATGAACCTAGTCATCACAATGTTCCAAGCCCTTGTCATCAAAATGCTCCATTACCTTTGTCATCACAATCCTCCATGACACTTGGTATCACAATGTCCCATGCCATTGTCATCACAATGGACAATGACATATGTCATCACAATGCTCCCTGACACCTGTCTTCACAATACTCCATGACCTTGTCATCACAATGTTCCATGCCCTTGTCATCACAATGCGCCATGCCCACTCTCATCACAATAATCCATGAAACTTGTCAGAGCAATGTTCCATGCCCCTGTAATCACACTGATCCATGCCCTTGTCATCACAAGGCTCCATGACCCCTTTCATCACAATGCTCCGTGACTCCAGTCATCAAAATGCTTCATGACCTATCTCATTACAATGGTCCATGCCCTCGTCACACAAGGCTCTGTGATCTTTTTCACCACAATGCTCCATGAATATGTCATCACAATGCGCTGTGTCCCTTGTCATCAAAATGTTCCATGCCTTTTTCAGCACAATGCTCCATGACACTTGTCATCAAAATGCTCCATGCGCTTGTCAGCACAATGCTCTGTGACCCATGTCATCACAATGCGCCATGCGCTTGTCATCACAATACTCCACATCCTTATCATTGCTATGCTCCATAACACTTGTCATCACAATGCTCCATGCACTTCTCATCAAAATGCTCTCTCACCACATATATCACAATGTTACATCACTAGTCATCACAGTAATCCCTCACACCTGTCATCACAGTGTTCCATGACCCCTGTCAACAGAGTGCTACATGCCCTTATCATCACAATGCTCCATGACCCCTGACATCACAATGTTCCATAACCCCTGTCACAAAATGCTCCATGACCCATTTCATAACAATGCTTCATGACCCCTGACATTACAATGTTCCATAACACCTGTCATCAAAATATTCCATGACACTTTTATTCAAATTGCTCCATGACCCTGTCAATACAATGCTCCCTGCCCTTCTCATCACAATGCACCACGCCCTTGTCATCAAAATGCCTCATGACATTTGTCATCACAAAGCTCCATGACCCTTGGCATCACAATGCTCCATGCCATTGTCATCACAATGCTCAATGAAATCTCTCATCACATTGTTCCATGCTCTTGTCATCACAATGCTCCATGAACCCTGTCATCACAATGCACCGTGCCCATCACCATAATATTTCATGCTATTGTCACCACAATGAAATCAAAATGCTCAATGACCACTGTCATCACAATGCACCAAACCCTTCTGATCACAATGTTCCATAACACTTGTTATCACAATGCCCATGACGCTGGTGATCAAAATTATCCATGGTCTTCTCATCACAGTGCTCCATGATCTTTGTCATCACAATGCTCAATACACTTATCATCACAATGCTCCCTGACAGTTGTCATCAGTATGCTCCTTGAACCCTGTCATGACAAGGATCCATGCATTTTTCATCACAATGATCCATTCCCTTTTCATCACAATGCTCCAAGACCCATGTAATCACAATGCTCCATGTCCTTGTCATCACAAAGCTCCATGACGCATGTCATCAGAATGCTCCATTGCCTTCTCATCACAATGCTCCATGCCCTTGTAATCACATTGGTTCAAAACCCCTGTAATCTCAATGCTCCATGCATATTTTCATCAGGATGCTCCATGCACTTGTCATCACAATGCTCCATGACCCATATCATTGCAGTGTTCCCAGCCCTTGTCATCAAAATGCTCCATTACCTTTGTCATCACAATCCTCCATGACACTTGGTATCACAATGCTCCATGCCATTGTCATCACAACGGACAAAGACATATGTCATCACAATGCTCCCTGACACCTGTCTTCACAATACTCGATGACCTTGTCATCACAAAGTTCCATGCCCTTGTCATCACAATGCGCCATGCCCACTGTCATCACAATAATCCATGAAACATGTCAGACCAATGTTCCATGCCCCTGTCCTCACAATGCTCCATGCCTTTGTCATCACAATATTCCATGACCCCTGTCATCACAATGCTCCGTGACTCCAGTCATCACAATGCTTCATGACCTTTGTCCTCACAATGGTCCATGTCCTCGTCACACAAGGCTCTGTGACCTTTGTCACCACAATGCTCCATGCCCTTGTCATCTTAATGCTCCATGCCCAATGTCATCACAATAATCCATGAATCTTGTCAGACCAATGTTCCATGCCCCTGTCATCACATTGCTCCATGCCCTTGTCATCACAATGCTCCATGACCCCTGTCATAACAATGCTCCGTGACTCCAGACATCACAAAGATTCATGAGATTTGTCCTCACAATGGTCCATGCCCTCGTTACACAAGGCTCTGTGATCTTTGTCACCACAATGCTCCATGAAATTTTCATCATAATTCTCTGTGTCCCTTGTCATCACAATGCTCCATGCCTTTGTCAGCACAATGCTCCATGACACTTGTCATCAAAATGCTCCATGCGCTTGTGAGCACAATGCTCCATGACACATGTCATCACAATGTGCCATGCTCTTTTCATCACAATGCTCCACATCCTTTTCATCGCTATGCTCCATAAAACTCGTCATCACAATGCTCCATGCACTTCTCATCAAAATGCTCTCTCACCATATATATCACAATGTTCCATCACTAGTCATCACAATACTCGCTCAGCCCTGTCATCACAATGTTCCATGACCACTGTCATCACAGTGTTCCATGACCTTATCATCACAATGCTCCATGACCACTGACATCACAATGTTCCATAACCCCTGTCACAAAATGCTCCATGACCCATTTCTTCACAAAGCTTCATGACTCCTGACATCACAATGTTCCATAACCCCTGTCATCCAAATATTCCATGACTCTTTTATTCAAATTGCTCCATGACCCTGTCATTACAATGCTCCCTGACCTTCTCATCACAATGCACCACGCCCTTGTCATCAAAATGCCCCATGACATTTGTCATCACAAAGCTCCATGACCCTTGGCATCACAATGCTCCATGCCATTGTCCTCACAATGCTCAATGAAATCTCTCATCACATTGCTCCATGCCCTTGTCATCACAATGCTCCATTACAACTGTCATAACAATGCTCCATGACCCCTGCCATCACAATGTTCCACGGCCTTGTCATCACAAGGCTCCATGACCCTTGTCATCACAATGCTCCAAGACCTCTGTAATCACAATTCTCCATGCCACTTTTCATAACAATGATCCATGAACACTGTCATCACAATGCACCATGCCCATCGTCATAATGATTCATGCTATTGTCATCACAATGAAAACAAAATGCTCCATGTCCTCTGTCATCACAATGCTCCAAACCCTTCTGATCACAATGTTCCATAACACTTGTCATCACATGCCCCATGACGCTCGTCATCACAATTATGCAAGGTCTTCTCATCACAATGCTCCATGACCTTTGTCACCACAATGCTCAATACACTTGGCATCACAATGCTCGCTGACACTTGTCTTCAGTATGCTCCTTGAACACTGTCATGACAAGAACCCATGCATTTTTCATCACAATGCTCCAAGACCCCTGTTATCACAATGCTCCGTGACTCCAGTCATCACAATGCTTCATGACATTTGTCATCACTATGGTCCATGACCTCGTCACACAAAGCTCTGTGACCATTGTCACCACAATGTTCCATGAAATTTTTATGACAATGCTCAGTGACTCTTGTAATCACTAAGCTCCATGCCTTTGTCAGCACAATGCTCCATGACTCTTGTCATCACAATGCTCGATGGGCGTGTCAGGACAATGCTCCATAACCCATGTCATCACAATGTACCATGCACTTGTCATCACAATGCTCCACATCATTGTCATCAAAACGCTCCATAAACCTTGTCATCACAATGCTCCATGCACATCTCTTCAAAATGCTTTCTCACCACTGATATCACAATGTTCCATCACTAGTCATCACAATACTCCCTCACCACTGTCACCACAATATTCCATGACCCCTGTAATCACAATTCTCCATGCCCTTGTCATCACAAAGCTCCATGACGCATGTCATCAGAATGCTCCATGGCCTTCTCATCACAATGCTCCATGTCCTTGTCATCACAATGCTCCAACACCCCTGTAATCACAGTGCTCCATGCCCCTTTTCATCTCAATGCTCCATGAACGCTGTCATCACAATGCACCGTGCCCATCACCATAATATTTCATGCTATTGTCATCACAATGAAATCAAAATGCTCAATGACCTCTGTCATCCCAATGCACCAAACCCTTCTGATCACAATGTTCCATAACACTTGTCATCACAATGCCCCATGACGCTGGTCATCACAATTTTCCACGGTCTTCTCATCACAATGCTCCATGATCTTTGTCATCACAAAGCTCCGTGACCCTTGGCATCACAATGCTCCATGCCATTTCATCACAATGCTACATGAAACCTCACATCATATTGCTCCATGCACTTGTCACCACAATGCTCCATGACACTTGTCATCACAATGCTCGATACACTTCTCATCACAATGCTCCATGCCCTTGTCATTACAATCCTCCTTGACACATGTATCACAGTGTTCCGTGCCCTAGTCATAACAATGTTCCATGCCGAATCTCATCACAATAATCCATGAAATTTTCAGACCAATGTTCCATGCCCTTGTCATCACAATGCTCCATTACCCCTATCATAACAATGCTCCATGACCCCTGCCATCACAATGTTCCACCGCCTTGGCATCCAAGGCTCCATGACCCTTGTCATCACAAAGCTCCAAGACCCCTGTAATCACAATGCACCATGCCTCTGTCATCACAAAGATCCATGACACATGTCATCAGAATGCTCCATGGCCTTCTCATCACTATGCTCCATGACCTTGTCATCACAAGGCTCCAAGACCCCTGTAATCACAATGATCCATGACCCTATTCATCAGAATGCTCCATTAGACTTGTCATCACAAGGCTCCATGGTCTTCTCATCACACTGCTCCAGGACCTTGTCATCAAAATGCTCCATTCCCTTGTCATCACAATGCTCCTTGACCACTGTAATCACAATACTCCATGAACATTTTCAGTCCAATGCTCCATGACCGTCTCATCACAATGCTCCATTACCCTTGTCATCACAATGCTCCATGACCCCTCTCATCAAAATGCTCCATGACACCTGTCATCACAATGTTCCATGCCCCTTGTCATTACAGTGATCCATGACGTTCTTCATCATAATTATCCATGGTCTTTTCATCACAATGCTGCACAGTCTTGCTATCACAATTCTCCATGTCTTATTCATCACAGTGCTCCATGTCCCAAGTCATTACAATTCTCCACGTCCTCGTCATCACAATGCTTCGTGACACTTCTCATCACAATGCTACATGATCTTGTCATCACAATTCTCCATGCACTTGTCATCGCAATGCTGTATGACCACTGTCATAGCAAGCTCCATGCGCTTGTCATCACAATGCTTCACGACGTTGTCATCAAAATTCTCAATGGCCCTTGTCATCACAATGCTCCATGCCCTTGTCATCACAATGCTCCATGAACCTAGTCATCACAATGTTCCAAGCCCTTGTCATCAAAATGCTCCATTACCTTTGTCATCACAATCCTCCATGACACTTGGTATCACAATGTCCCATGCCATTGTCATCACAATGGACAATGACATATGTCATCACAATGCTCCCTGACACCTGTCTTCACAATACTCCATGACCTTGTCATCACAATGTTCCATGCCCTTGTCATCACAATGCGCCATGCCCACTCTCATCACAATAATCCATGAAACTTGTCAGAGCAATGTTCCATGCCCCTGTAATCACACTGATCCATGCCCTTGTCATCACAAGGCTCCATGACCCCTTTCATCACAATGCTCCGTGACTCCAGTCATCAAAATGCTTCATGACCTATCTCATTACAATGGTCCATGCCCTCGTCACACAAGGCTCTGTGATCTTTTTCACCACAATGCTCCATGAATATGTCATCACAATGCGCTGTGTCCCTTGTCATCAAAATGTTCCATGCCTTTTTCAGCACAATGCTCCATGACACTTGTCATCAAAATGCTCCATGCGCTTGTCAGCACAATGCTCTGTGACCCATGTCATCACAATGCGCCATGCGCTTGTCATCACAATACTCCACATCCTTATCATTGCTATGCTCCATAACACTTGTCATCACAATGCTCCATGCACTTCTCATCAAAATGCTCTCTCACCACATATATCACAATGTTACATCACTAGTCATCACAGTAATCCCTCACACCTGTCATCACAGTGTTCCATGACCCCTGTCAACAGAGTGCTACATGCCCTTATCATCACAATGCTCCATGACCCCTGACATCACAATGTTCCATAACCCCTGTCACAAAATGCTCCATGACCCATTTCATAACAATGCTTCATGACCCCTGACATTACAATGTTCCATAACACCTGTCATCAAAATATTCCATGACACTTTTATTCAAATTGCTCCATGACCCTGTCAATACAATGCTCCCTGCCCTTCTCATCACAATGCACCACGCCCTTGTCATCAAAATGCCTCATGACATTTGTCATCACAAAGCTCCATGACCCTTGGCATCACAATGCTCCATGCCATTGTCATCACAATGCTCAATGAAATCTCTCATCACATTGTTCCATGCTCTTGTCATCACAATGCTCCATGAACCCTGTCATCACAATGCACCGTGCCCATCACCATAATATTTCATGCTATTGTCACCACAATGAAATCAAAATGCTCAATGACCACTGTCATCACAATGCACCAAACCCTTCTGATCACAATGTTCCATAACACTTGTTATCACAATGCCCATGACGCTGGTGATCAAAATTATCCATGGTCTTCTCATCACAGTGCTCCATGATCTTTGTCATCACAATGCTCAATACACTTATCATCACAATGCTCCCTGACAGTTGTCATCAGTATGCTCCTTGAACCCTGTCATGACAAGGATCCATGCATTTTTCATCACAATGATCCATTCCCTTTTCATCACAATGCTCCAAGACCCATGTAATCACAATGCTCCATGTCCTTGTCATCACAAAGCTCCATGACGCATGTCATCAGAATGCTCCATTGCCTTCTCATCACAATGCTCCATGCCCTTGTAATCACATTGGTTCAAAACCCCTGTAATCTCAATGCTCCATGCATATTTTCATCAGGATGCTCCATGCACTTGTCATCACAATGCTCCATGACCCATATCATTGCAGTGTTCCCAGCCCTTGTCATCAAAATGCTCCATTACCTTTGTCATCACAATCCTCCATGACACTTGGTATCACAATGCTCCATGCCATTGTCATCACAACGGACAAAGACATATGTCATCACAATGCTCCCTGACACCTGTCTTCACAATACTCGATGACCTTGTCATCACAAAGTTCCATGCCCTTGTCATCACAATGCGCCATGCCCACTGTCATCACAATAATCCATGAAACATGTCAGACCAATGTTCCATGCCCCTGTCCTCACAATGCTCCATGCCTTTGTCATCACAATATTCCATGACCCCTGTCATCACAATGCTCCGTGACTCCAGTCATCACAATGCTTCATGACCTTTGTCCTCACAATGGTCCATGTCCTCGTCACACAAGGCTCTGTGACCTTTGTCACCACAATGCTCCATGCCCTTGTCATCTTAATGCTCCATGCCCAATGTCATCACAATAATCCATGAATCTTGTCAGACCAATGTTCCATGCCCCTGTCATCACATTGCTCCATGCCCTTGTCATCACAATGCTCCATGACCCCTGTCATAACAATGCTCCGTGACTCCAGACATCACAAAGATTCATGAGATTTGTCCTCACAATGGTCCATGCCCTCGTTACACAAGGCTCTGTGATCTTTGTCACCACAATGCTCCATGAAATTTTCATCATAATTCTCTGTGTCCCTTGTCATCACAATGCTCCATGCCTTTGTCAGCACAATGCTCCATGACACTTGTCATCAAAATGCTCCATGCGCTTGTGAGCACAATGCTCCATGACACATGTCATCACAATGTGCCATGCTCTTTTCATCACAATGCTCCACATCCTTTTCATCGCTATGCTCCATAAAACTCGTCATCACAATGCTCCATGCACTTCTCATCAAAATGCTCTCTCACCATATATATCACAATGTTCCATCACTAGTCATCACAATACTCGCTCAGCCCTGTCATCACAATGTTCCATGACCACTGTCATCACAGTGTTCCATGACCTTATCATCACAATGCTCCATGACCACTGACATCACAATGTTCCATAACCCCTGTCACAAAATGCTCCATGACCCATTTCTTCACAAAGCTTCATGACTCCTGACATCACAATGTTCCATAACCCCTGTCATCCAAATATTCCATGACTCTTTTATTCAAATTGCTCCATGACCCTGTCATTACAATGCTCCCTGACCTTCTCATCACAATGCACCACGCCCTTGTCATCAAAATGCCCCATGACATTTGTCATCACAAAGCTCCATGACCCTTGGCATCACAATGCTCCATGCCATTGTCCTCACAATGCTCAATGAAATCTCTCATCACATTGCTCCATGCCCTTGTCATCACAATGCTCCATTACAACTGTCATAACAATGCTCCATGACCCCTGCCATCACAATGTTCCACGGCCTTGTCATCACAAGGCTCCATGACCCTTGTCATCACAATGCTCCAAGACCTCTGTAATCACAATTCTCCATGCCACTTTTCATAACAATGATCCATGAACACTGTCATCACAATGCACCATGCCCATCGTCATAATGATTCATGCTATTGTCATCACAATGAAAACAAAATGCTCCATGTCCTCTGTCATCACAATGCTCCAAACCCTTCTGATCACAATGTTCCATAACACTTGTCATCACATGCCCCATGACGCTCGTCATCACAATTATGCAAGGTCTTCTCATCACAATGCTCCATGACCTTTGTCACCACAATGCTCAATACACTTGGCATCACAATGCTCGCTGACACTTGTCTTCAGTATGCTCCTTGAACACTGTCATGACAAGAACCCATGCATTTTTCATCACAATGATCCATTCCCTTTTCATCACAATGCTCCAAGACCCCTGTTATCACAATGCTCCGTGACTCCAGTCATCACAATGCTTCATGACATTTGTCATCACTATGGTCCATGACCTCGTCACACAAAGCTCTGTGACCATTGTCACCACAATGTTCCATGAAATTTTTATGACAATGCTCAGTGACTCTTGTAATCACTAAGCTCCATGCCTTTGTCAGCACAATGCTCCATGACTCTTGTCATCACAATGCTCGATGGGCGTGTCAGGACAATGCTCCATAACCCATGTCATCACAATGTACCATGCACTTGTCATCACAATGCTCCACATCATTGTCATCAAAACGCTCCATAAACCTTGTCATCACAATGCTCCATGCACATCTCTTCAAAATGCTTTCTCACCACTGATATCACAATGTTCCATCACTAGTCATCACAATACTCCCTCACCACTGTCACCACAATATTCCATGACCCCTGTAATCACAATTCTCCATGCCCTTGTCATCACAAAGCTCCATGACGCATGTCATCAGAATGCTCCATGGCCTTCTCATCACAATGCTCCATGTCCTTGTCATCACAATGCTCCAACACCCCTGTAATCACAGTGCTCCATGCCCCTTTTCATCTCAATGCTCCATGAACGCTGTCATCACAATGCACCGTGCCCATCACCATAATATTTCATGCTATTGTCATCACAATGAAATCAAAATGCTCAATGACCTCTGTCATCCCAATGCACCAAACCCTTCTGATCACAATGTTCCATAACACTTGTCATCACAATGCCCCATGACGCTGGTCATCACAATTTTCCACGGTCTTCTCATCACAATGCTCCATGATCTTTGTCATCACAAAGCTCCGTGACCCTTGGCATCACAATGCTCCATGCCATTTCATCACAATGCTACATGAAACCTCACATCATATTGCTCCATGCACTTGTCACCACAATGCTCCATGACACTTGTCATCACAATGCTCGATACACTTCTCATCACAATGCTCCATGCCCTTGTCATTACAATCCTCCTTGACACATGTATCACAGTGTTCCGTGCCCTAGTCATAACAATGTTCCATGCCGAATCTCATCACAATAATCCATGAAATTTTCAGACCAATGTTCCATGCCCTTGTCATCACAATGCTCCATTACCCCTATCATAACAATGCTCCATGACCCCTGCCATCACAATGTTCCACCGCCTTGGCATCCAAGGCTCCATGACCCTTGTCATCACAAAGCTCCAAGACCCCTGTAATCACAATGCACCATGCCTCTGTCATCACAAAGATCCATGACACATGTCATCAGAATGCTCCATGGCCTTCTCATCACTATGCTCCATGACCTTGTCATCACAAGGCTCCAAGACCCCTGTAATCACAATGATCCATGACCCTATTCATCAGAATGCTCCATTAGACTTGTCATCACAAGGCTCCATGGTCTTCTCATCACACTGCTCCAGGACCTTGTCATCAAAATGCTCCATTCCCTTGTCATCACAATGCTCCTTGACCACTGTAATCACAATACTCCATGAACATTTTCAGTCCAATGCTCCATGACCGTCTCATCACAATGCTCCATTACCCTTGTCATCACAATGCTCCATGACCCCTCTCATCACAATGCTCCATGACACCTGTCATCACAATGTTCCATGCCCCTTGTCATTACAGTGATCCATGACGTTCTTCATCATAATTATCCATGGTCTTTTCATCACAATGCTGCACAGTCTTGCTATCACAATTCTCCATGTCTTATTCATCACAATGCTCCATGTCCCAAGTCATTACAATTCTCCACGTCCTTGTCATCACAATGCTTCGTGACACTTCTCATCACAATGCTACATGATCTTGTCATCACAATTCTCCATGCACTTGTCATCGCAATGCTGTATGACCACTGTCATAGCAAGCTCCATGCGCTTGTCATCACAATGCTTCACGACGTTGTCATCAAAATTCTCAATGGCCCTTGTCATCACAATGCTCCATGCCCTTGTCATCACAATGCTCCATGAACCTAGTCATCACAATGTTCCAAGCCCTTGTCATCAAAATGCTCCATTACCTTTGTCATCACAATCCTCCATGACACTTGGTATCACAATGTCCCATGCCATTGTCATCACAATGGACAATGACATATGTCATCACAATGCTCCCTGACACCTGTCTTCACAATACTCCATGACCTTGTCATCACAATGTTCCATGCCCTTGTCATCACAATGCGCCATGCCCACTCTCATCACAATAATCCATGAAACTTGTCAGAGCAATGTTCCATGCCCCTGTAATCACACTGATCCATGCCCTTGTCATCACAAGGCTCCATGACCCCTTTCATCACAATGCTCCGTGACTCCAGTCATCAAAATGCTTCATGACCTATCTCATTACAATGGTCCATGCCCTCGTCACACAAGGCTCTGTGATCTTTTTCACCACAATGCTCCATGAATATGTCATCACAATGCGCTGTGTCCCTTGTCATCAAAATGTTCCATGCCTTTTTCAGCACAATGCTCCATGACACTTGTCATCAAAATGCTCCATGCGCTTGTCAGCACAATGCTCTGTGACCCATGTCATCACAATGCGCCATGCGCTTGTCATCACAATACTCCACATCCTTATCATTGCTATGCTCCATAACACTTGTCATCACAATGCTCCATGCACTTCTCATCAAAATGCTCTCTCACCACATATATCACAATGTTACATCACTAGTCATCACAGTAATCCCTCACACCTGTCATCACAGTGTTCCATGACCCCTGTCAACAGAGTGCTACATGCCCTTATCATCACAATGCTCCATGACCCCTGACATCACAATGTTCCATAACCCCTGTCACAAAATGCTCCATGACCCATTTCATAACAATGCTTCATGACCCCTGACATTACAATGTTCCATAACACCTGTCATCAAAATATTCCATGACACTTTTATTCAAATTGCTCCATGACCCTGTCAATACAATGCTCCCTGCCCTTCTCATCACAATGCACCACGCCCTTGTCATCAAAATGCCTCATGACATTTGTCATCACAAAGCTCCATGACCCTTGGCATCACAATGCTCCATGCCATTGTCATCACAATGCTCAATGAAATCTCTCATCACATTGTTCCATGCTCTTGTCATCACAATGCTCCATGAACCCTGTCATCACAATGCACCGTGCCCATCACCATAATATTTCATGCTATTGTCACCACAATGAAATCAAAATGCTCAATGACCACTGTCATCACAATGCACCAAACCCTTCTGATCACAATGTTCCATAACACTTGTTATCACAATGCCCATGACGCTGGTGATCAAAATTATCCATGGTCTTCTCATCACAGTGCTCCATGATCTTTGTCATCACAATGCTCAATACACTTATCATCACAATGCTCCCTGACAGTTGTCATCAGTATGCTCCTTGAACCCTGTCATGACAAGGATCCATGCATTTTTCATCACAATGATCCATTCCCTTTTCATCACAATGCTCCAAGACCCATGTAATCACAATGCTCCATGTCCTTGTCATCACAAAGCTCCATGACGCATGTCATCAGAATGCTCCATTGCCTTCTCATCACAATGCTCCATGCCCTTGTAATCACATTGGTTCAAAACCCCTGTAATCTCAATGCTCCATGCATATTTTCATCAGGATGCTCCATGCACTTGTCATCACAATGCTCCATGACCCATATCATTGCAGTGTTCCCAGCCCTTGTCATCAAAATGCTCCATTACCTTTGTCATCACAATCCTCCATGACACTTGGTATCACAATGCTCCATGCCATTGTCATCACAACGGACAAAGACATATGTCATCACAATGCTCCCTGACACCTGTCTTCACAATACTCGATGACCTTGTCATCACAAAGTTCCATGCCCTTGTCATCACAATGCGCCATGCCCACTGTCATCACAATAATCCATGAAACATGTCAGACCAATGTTCCATGCCCCTGTCCTCACAATGCTCCATGCCTTTGTCATCACAATATTCCATGACCCCTGTCATCACAATGCTCCGTGACTCCAGTCATCACAATGCTTCATGACCTTTGTCCTCACAATGGTCCATGTCCTCGTCACACAAGGCTCTGTGACCTTTGTCACCACAATGCTCCATGCCCTTGTCATCTTAATGCTCCATGCCCAATGTCATCACAATAATCCATGAATCTTGTCAGACCAATGTTCCATGCCCCTGTCATCACATTGCTCCATGCCCTTGTCATCACAATGCTCCATGACCCCTGTCATAACAATGCTCCGTGACTCCAGACATCACAAAGATTCATGAGATTTGTCCTCACAATGGTCCATGCCCTCGTTACACAAGGCTCTGTGATCTTTGTCACCACAATGCTCCATGAAATTTTCATCATAATTCTCTGTGTCCCTTGTCATCACAATGCTCCATGCCTTTGTCAGCACAATGCTCCATGACACTTGTCATCAAAATGCTCCATGCGCTTGTGAGCACAATGCTCCATGACACATGTCATCACAATGTGCCATGCTCTTTTCATCACAATGCTCCACATCCTTTTCATCGCTATGCTCCATAAAACTCGTCATCACAATGCTCCATGCACTTCTCATCAAAATGCTCTCTCACCATATATATCACAATGTTCCATCACTAGTCATCACAATACTCGCTCAGCCCTGTCATCACAATGTTCCATGACCACTGTCATCACAGTGTTCCATGACCTTATCATCACAATGCTCCATGACCACTGACATCACAATGTTCCATAACCCCTGTCACAAAATGCTCCATGACCCATTTCTTCACAAAGCTTCATGACTCCTGACATCACAATGTTCCATAACCCCTGTCATCCAAATATTCCATGACTCTTTTATTCAAATTGCTCCATGACCCTGTCATTACAATGCTCCCTGACCTTCTCATCACAATGCACCACGCCCTTGTCATCAAAATGCCCCATGACATTTGTCATCACAAAGCTCCATGACCCTTGGCATCACAATGCTCCATGCCATTGTCCTCACAATGCTCAATGAAATCTCTCATCACATTGCTCCATGCCCTTGTCATCACAATGCTCCATTACAACTGTCATAACAATGCTCCATGACCCCTGCCATCACAATGTTCCACGGCCTTGTCATCACAAGGCTCCATGACCCTTGTCATCACAATGCTCCAAGACCTCTGTAATCACAATTCTCCATGCCACTTTTCATAACAATGATCCATGAACACTGTCATCACAATGCACCATGCCCATCGTCATAATGATTCATGCTATTGTCATCACAATGAAAACAAAATGCTCCATGTCCTCTGTCATCACAATGCTCCAAACCCTTCTGATCACAATGTTCCATAACACTTGTCATCACATGCCCCATGACGCTCGTCATCACAATTATGCAAGGTCTTCTCATCACAATGCTCCATGACCTTTGTCACCACAATGCTCAATACACTTGGCATCACAATGCTCGCTGACACTTGTCTTCAGTATGCTCCTTGAACACTGTCATGACAAGAACCCATGCATTTTTCATCACAATGATCCATTCCCTTTTCATCACAATGCTCCAAGACCCCTGTTATCACAATGCTCCGTGACTCCAGTCATCACAATGCTTCATGACATTTGTCATCACTATGGTCCATGACCTCGTCACACAAAGCTCTGTGACCATTGTCACCACAATGTTCCATGAAATTTTTATGACAATGCTCAGTGACTCTTGTAATCACTAAGCTCCATGCCTTTGTCAGCACAATGCTCCATGACTCTTGTCATCACAATGCTCGATGGGCGTGTCAGGACAATGCTCCATAACCCATGTCATCACAATGTACCATGCACTTGTCATCACAATGCTCCACATCATTGTCATCAAAACGCTCCATAAACCTTGTCATCACAATGCTCCATGCACATCTCTTCAAAATGCTTTCTCACCACTGATATCACAATGTTCCATCACTAGTCATCACAATACTCCCTCACCACTGTCACCACAATATTCCATGACCCCTGTAATCACAATTCTCCATGCCCTTGTCATCACAAAGCTCCATGACGCATGTCATCAGAATGCTCCATGGCCTTCTCATCACAATGCTCCATGTCCTTGTCATCACAATGCTCCAACACCCCTGTAATCACAGTGCTCCATGCCCCTTTTCATCTCAATGCTCCATGAACGCTGTCATCACAATGCACCGTGCCCATCACCATAATATTTCATGCTATTGTCATCACAATGAAATCAAAATGCTCAATGACCTCTGTCATCCCAATGCACCAAACCCTTCTGATCACAATGTTCCATAACACTTGTCATCACAATGCCCCATGACGCTGGTCATCACAATTTTCCACGGTCTTCTCATCACAATGCTCCATGATCTTTGTCATCACAAAGCTCCGTGACCCTTGGCATCACAATGCTCCATGCCATTTCATCACAATGCTACATGAAACCTCACATCATATTGCTCCATGCACTTGTCACCACAATGCTCCATGACACTTGTCATCACAATGCTCGATACACTTCTCATCACAATGCTCCATGCCCTTGTCATTACAATCCTCCTTGACACATGTATCACAGTGTTCCGTGCCCTAGTCATAACAATGTTCCATGCCGAATCTCATCACAATAATCCATGAAATTTTCAGACCAATGTTCCATGCCCTTGTCATCACAATGCTCCATTACCCCTATCATAACAATGCTCCATGACCCCTGCCATCACAATGTTCCACCGCCTTGGCATCCAAGGCTCCATGACCCTTGTCATCACAAAGCTCCAAGACCCCTGTAATCACAATGCACCATGCCTCTGTCATCACAAAGATCCATGACACATGTCATCAGAATGCTCCATGGCCTTCTCATCACTATGCTCCATGACCTTGTCATCACAAGGCTCCAAGACCCCTGTAATCACAATGATCCATGACCCTATTCATCAGAATGCTCCATTAGACTTGTCATCACAAGGCTCCATGGTCTTCTCATCACACTGCTCCAGGACCTTGTCATCAAAATGCTCCATTCCCTTGTCATCACAATGCTCCTTGACCACTGTAATCACAATACTCCATGAACATTTTCAGTCCAATGCTCCATGACCGTCTCATCACAATGCTCCATTACCCTTGTCATCACAATGCTCCATGACCCCTCTCATCACAATGCTCCATGACACCTGTCATCACAATGTTCCATGCCCCTTGTCATTACAGTGATCCATGACGTTCTTCATCATAATTATCCATGGTCTTTTCATCACAATGCTGCACAGTCTTGCTATCACAATTCTCCATGTCTTATTCATCACAATGCTCCATGTCCCAAGTCATTACAATTCTCCACGTCCTCGTCATCACAATGCTTCGTGACACTTCTCATCACAATGCTACATGATCTTGTCATCACAATTCTCCATGCACTTGTCATCGCAATGCTGTATGACCACTGTCATAGCAAGCTCCATGCGCTTGTCATCACAATGCTTCACGACGTTGTCATCAAAATTCTCAATGGCCCTTGTCATCACAATGCTCCATGCCCTTGTCATCACAATGCTCCATGAACCTAGTCATCACAATGTTCCAAGCCCTTGTCATCAAAATGCTCCATTACCTTTGTCATCACAATCCTCCATGACACTTGGTATCACAATGTCCCATGCCATTGTCATCACAATGGACAATGACATATGTCATCACAATGCTCCCTGACACCTGTCTTCACAATACTCCATGACCTTGTCATCACAATGTTCCATGCCCTTGTCATCACAATGCGCCATGCCCACTCTCATCACAATAATCCATGAAACTTGTCAGAGCAATGTTCCATGCCCCTGTAATCACACTGATCCATGCCCTTGTCATCACAAGGCTCCATGACCCCTTTCATCACAATGCTCCGTGACTCCAGTCATCAAAATGCTTCATGACCTATCTCATTACAATGGTCCATGCCCTCGTCACACAAGGCTCTGTGATCTTTTTCACCACAATGCTCCATGAATATGTCATCACAATGCGCTGTGTCCCTTGTCATCAAAATGTTCCATGCCTTTTTCAGCACAATGCTCCATGACACTTGTCATCAAAATGCTCCATGCGCTTGTCAGCACAATGCTCTGTGACCCATGTCATCACAATGCGCCATGCGCTTGTCATCACAATACTCCACATCCTTATCATTGCTATGCTCCATAACACTTGTCATCACAATGCTCCATGCACTTCTCATCAAAATGCTCTCTCACCACATATATCACAATGTTACATCACTAGTCATCACAGTAATCCCTCACACCTGTCATCACAGTGTTCCATGACCCCTGTCAACAGAGTGCTACATGCCCTTATCATCACAATGCTCCATGACCCCTGACATCACAATGTTCCATAACCCCTGTCACAAAATGCTCCATGACCCATTTCATAACAATGCTTCATGACCCCTGACATTACAATGTTCCATAACACCTGTCATCAAAATATTCCATGACACTTTTATTCAAATTGCTCCATGACCCTGTCAATACAATGCTCCCTGCCCTTCTCATCACAATGCACCACGCCCTTGTCATCAAAATGCCTCATGACATTTGTCATCACAAAGCTCCATGACCCTTGGCATCACAATGCTCCATGCCATTGTCATCACAATGCTCAATGAAATCTCTCATCACATTGTTCCATGCTCTTGTCATCACAATGCTCCATGAACCCTGTCATCACAATGCACCGTGCCCATCACCATAATATTTCATGCTATTGTCACCACAATGAAATCAAAATGCTCAATGACCACTGTCATCACAATGCACCAAACCCTTCTGATCACAATGTTCCATAACACTTGTTATCACAATGCCCATGACGCTGGTGATCAAAATTATCCATGGTCTTCTCATCACAGTGCTCCATGATCTTTGTCATCACAATGCTCAATACACTTATCATCACAATGCTCCCTGACAGTTGTCATCAGTATGCTCCTTGAACCCTGTCATGACAAGGATCCATGCATTTTTCATCACAATGATCCATTCCCTTTTCATCACAATGCTCCAAGACCCATGTAATCACAATGCTCCATGTCCTTGTCATCACAAAGCTCCATGACGCATGTCATCAGAATGCTCCATTGCCTTCTCATCACAATGCTCCATGCCCTTGTAATCACATTGGTTCAAAACCCCTGTAATCTCAATGCTCCATGCATATTTTCATCAGGATGCTCCATGCACTTGTCATCACAATGCTCCATGACCCATATCATTGCAGTGTTCCCAGCCCTTGTCATCAAAATGCTCCATTACCTTTGTCATCACAATCCTCCATGACACTTGGTATCACAATGCTCCATGCCATTGTCATCACAACGGACAAAGACATATGTCATCACAATGCTCCCTGACACCTGTCTTCACAATACTCGATGACCTTGTCATCACAAAGTTCCATGCCCTTGTCATCACAATGCGCCATGCCCACTGTCATCACAATAATCCATGAAACATGTCAGACCAATGTTCCATGCCCCTGTCCTCACAATGCTCCATGCCTTTGTCATCACAATATTCCATGACCCCTGTCATCACAATGCTCCGTGACTCCAGTCATCACAATGCTTCATGACCTTTGTCCTCACAATGGTCCATGTCCTCGTCACACAAGGCTCTGTGACCTTTGTCACCACAATGCTCCATGCCCTTGTCATCTTAATGCTCCATGCCCAATGTCATCACAATAATCCATGAATCTTGTCAGACCAATGTTCCATGCCCCTGTCATCACATTGCTCCATGCCCTTGTCATCACAATGCTCCATGACCCCTGTCATAACAATGCTCCGTGACTCCAGACATCACAAAGATTCATGAGATTTGTCCTCACAATGGTCCATGCCCTCGTTACACAAGGCTCTGTGATCTTTGTCACCACAATGCTCCATGAAATTTTCATCATAATTCTCTGTGTCCCTTGTCATCACAATGCTCCATGACACTTGTCATCAAAATGCTCCATGCGCTTGTGAGCACAATGCTCCATGACACATGTCATCACAATGTGCCATGCTCTTTTCATCACAATGCTCCACATCCTTTTCATCGCTATGCTCCATAAAACTCGTCATCACAATGCTCCATGCACTTCTCATCAAAATGCTCTCTCACCATATATATCACAATGTTCCATCACTAGTCATCACAATACTCGCTCAGCCCTGTCATCACAATGTTCCATGACCACTGTCATCACAGTGTTCCATGACCTTATCATCACAATGCTCCATGACCACTGACATCACAATGTTCCATAACCCCTGTCACAAAATGCTCCATGACCCATTTCTTCACAAAGCTTCATGACTCCTGACATCACAATGTTCCATAACCCCTGTCATCCAAATATTCCATGACTCTTTTATTCAAATTGCTCCATGACCCTGTCATTACAATGCTCCCTGACCTTCTCATCACAATGCACCACGCCCTTGTCATCAAAATGCCCCATGACATTTGTCATCACAAAGCTCCATGACCCTTGGCATCACAATGCTCCATGCCATTGTCCTCACAATGCTCAATGAAATCTCTCATCACATTGCTCCATGCCCTTGTCATCACAATGCTCCATTACAACTGTCATAACAATGCTCCATGACCCCTGCCATCACAATGTTCCACGGCCTTGTCATCACAAGGCTCCATGACCCTTGTCATCACAATGCTCCAAGACCTCTGTAATCACAATTCTCCATGCCACTTTTCATAACAATGATCCATGAACACTGTCATCACAATGCACCATGCCCATCGTCATAATGATTCATGCTATTGTCATCACAATGAAAACAAAATGCTCCATGTCCTCTGTCATCACAATGCTCCAAACCCTTCTGATCACAATGTTCCATAACACTTGTCATCACATGCCCCATGACGCTCGTCATCACAATTATGCAAGGTCTTCTCATCACAATGCTCCATGACCTTTGTCACCACAATGCTCAATACACTTGGCATCACAATGCTCGCTGACACTTGTCTTCAGTATGCTCCTTGAACACTGTCATGACAAGAACCCATGCATTTTTCATCACAATGATCCATTCCCTTTTCATCACAATGCTCCAAGACCCCTGTTATCACAATGCTCCGTGACTCCAGTCATCACAATGCTTCATGACATTTGTCATCACTATGGTCCATGACCTCGTCACACAAAGCTCTGTGACCATTGTCACCACAATGTTCCATGAAATTTTTATGACAATGCTCAGTGACTCTTGTAATCACTAAGCTCCATGCCTTTGTCAGCACAATGCTCCATGACTCTTGTCATCACAATGCTCGATGGGCGTGTCAGGACAATGCTCCATAACCCATGTCATCACAATGTACCATGCACTTGTCATCACAATGCTCCACATCATTGTCATCAAAACGCTCCATAAACCTTGTCATCACAATGCTCCATGCACATCTCTTCAAAATGCTTTCTCACCACTGATATCACAATGTTCCATCACTAGTCATCACAATACTCCCTCACCACTGTCACCACAATATTCCATGACCCCTGTAATCACAATTCTCCATGCCCTTGTCATCACAAAGCTCCATGACGCATGTCATCAGAATGCTCCATGGCCTTCTCATCACAATGCTCCATGTCCTTGTCATCACAATGCTCCAACACCCCTGTAATCACAGTGCTCCATGCCCCTTTTCATCTCAATGCTCCATGAACGCTGTCATCACAATGCACCGTGCCCATCACCATAATATTTCATGCTATTGTCATCACAATGAAATCAAAATGCTCAATGACCTCTGTCATCCCAATGCACCAAACCCTTCTGATCACAATGTTCCATAACACTTGTCATCACAATGCCCCATGACGCTGGTCATCACAATTTTCCACGGTCTTCTCATCACAATGCTCCATGATCTTTGTCATCACAAAGCTCCGTGACCCTTGGCATCACAATGCTCCATGCCATTTCATCACAATGCTACATGAAACCTCACATCATATTGCTCCATGCACTTGTCACCACAATGCTCCATGACACTTGTCATCACAATGCTCGATACACTTCTCATCACAATGCTCCATGCCCTTGTCATTACAATCCTCCTTGACACATGTATCACAGTGTTCCGTGCCCTAGTCATAACAATGTTCCATGCCGAATCTCATCACAATAATCCATGAAATTTTCAGACCAATGTTCCATGCCCTTGTCATCACAATGCTCCATTACCCCTATCATAACAATGCTCCATGACCCCTGCCATCACAATGTTCCACCGCCTTGGCATCCAAGGCTCCATGACCCTTGTCATCACAAAGCTCCAAGACCCCTGTAATCACAATGCACCATGCCTCTGTCATCACAAAGATCCATGACACATGTCATCAGAATGCTCCATGGCCTTCTCATCACTATGCTCCATGACCTTGTCATCACAAGGCTCCAAGACCCCTGTAATCACAATGATCCATGACCCTATTCATCAGAATGCTCCATTAGACTTGTCATCACAAGGCTCCATGGTCTTCTCATCACACTGCTCCAGGACCTTGTCATCAAAATGCTCCATTCCCTTGTCATCACAATGCTCCTTGACCACTGTAATCACAATACTCCATGAACATTTTCAGTCCAATGCTCCATGACCGTCTCATCACAATGCTCCATTACCCTTGTCATCACAATGCTCCATGACCCCTCTCATCAAAATGCTCCATGACACCTGTCATCACAATGTTCCATGCCCCTTGTCATTACAGTGATCCATGACGTTCTTCATCATAATTATCCATGGTCTTTTCATCACAATGCTGCACAGTCTTGCTATCACAATTCTCCATGTCTTATTCATCACAGTGCTCCATGTCCCAAGTCATTACAATTCTCCACGTCCTCGTCATCACAATGCTTCGTGACACTTCTCATCACAATGCTACATGATCTTGTCATCACAATTCTCCATGCACTTGTCATCGCAATGCTGTATGACCACTGTCATAGCAAGCTCCATGCGCTTGTCATCACAATGCTTCACGACGTTGTCATCAAAATTCTCAATGGCCCTTGTCATCACAATGCTCCATGCCCTTGTCATCACAATGCTCCATGAACCTAGTCATCACAATGTTCCAAGCCCTTGTCATCAAAATGCTCCATTACCTTTGTCATCACAATCCTCCATGACACTTGGTATCACAATGTCCCATGCCATTGTCATCACAATGGACAATGACATATGTCATCACAATGCTCCCTGACACCTGTCTTCACAATACTCCATGACCTTGTCATCACAATGTTCCATGCCCTTGTCATCACAATGCGCCATGCCCACTCTCATCACAATAATCCATGAAACTTGTCAGAGCAATGTTCCATGCCCCTGTAATCACACTGATCCATGCCCTTGTCATCACAAGGCTCCATGACCCCTTTCATCACAATGCTCCGTGACTCCAGTCATCAAAATGCTTCATGACCTATCTCATTACAATGGTCCATGCCCTCGTCACACAAGGCTCTGTGATCTTTTTCACCACAATGCTCCATGAATATGTCATCACAATGCGCTGTGTCCCTTGTCATCAAAATGTTCCATGCCTTTTTCAGCACAATGCTCCATGACACTTGTCATCAAAATGCTCCATGCGCTTGTCAGCACAATGCTCTGTGACCCATGTCATCACAATGCGCCATGCGCTTGTCATCACAATACTCCACATCCTTATCATTGCTATGCTCCATAACACTTGTCATCACAATGCTCCATGCACTTCTCATCAAAATGCTCTCTCACCACATATATCACAATGTTACATCACTAGTCATCACAGTAATCCCTCACACCTGTCATCACAGTGTTCCATGACCCCTGTCAACAGAGTGCTACATGCCCTTATCATCACAATGCTCCATGACCCCTGACATCACAATGTTCCATAACCCCTGTCACAAAATGCTCCATGACCCATTTCATAACAATGCTTCATGACCCCTGACATTACAATGTTCCATAACCCCTGTCATCAAAATATTCCATGACACTTTTATTCAAATTGCTCCATGACCCTGTCAATACAATGCTCCCTGCCCTTCTCATCACAATGCACCACGCCCTTGTCATCAAAATGCCTCATGACATTTGTCATCACAAAGCTCCATGACCCTTGGCATCACAATGCTCCATGCCATTGTCATCACAATGCTCAATGAAATCTCTCATCACATTGTTCCATGCTCTTGTCATCACAATGCTCCATGAACCCTGTCATCACAATGCACCGTGCCCATCACCATAATATTTCATGCTATTGTCACCACAATGAAATCAAAATGCTCAATGACCACTGTCATCACAATGCACCAAACCCTTCTGATCACAATGTTCCATAACACTTGTTATCACAATGCCCATGACGCTGGTGATCAAAATTATCCATGGTCTTCTCATCACAGTGCTCCATGATCTTTGTCATCACAATGCTCAATACACTTATCATCACAATGCTCCCTGACAGTTGTCATCAGTATGCTCCTTGAACCCTGTCATGACAAGGATCCATGCATTTTTCATCACAATGATCCATTCCCTTTTCATCACAATGCTCCAAGACCCATGTAATCACAATGCTCCATGTCCTTGTCATCACAAAGCTCCATGACGCATGTCATCAGAATGCTCCATTGCCTTCTCATCACAATGCTCCATGCCCTTGTAATCACATTGGTTCAAAACCCCTGTAATCTCAATGCTCCATGCATATTTTCATCAGGATGCTCCATGCACTTGTCATCACAATGCTCCATGACCCATATCATTGCAGTGTTCCCAGCCCTTGTCATCAAAATGCTCCATTACCTTTGTCATCACAATCCTCCATGACACTTGGTATCACAATGCTCCATGCCATTGTCATCACAACGGACAAAGACATATGTCATCACAATGCTCCCTGACACCTGTCTTCACAATACTCGATGACCTTGTCATCACAAAGTTCCATGCCCTTGTCATCACAATGCGCCATGCCCACTGTCATCACAATAATCCATGAAACATGTCAGACCAATGTTCCATGCCCCTGTCCTCACAATGCTCCATGCCTTTGTCATCACAATATTCCATGACCCCTGTCATCACAATGCTCCGTGACTCCAGTCATCACAATGCTTCATGACCTTTGTCCTCACAATGGTCCATGTCCTCGTCACACAAGGCTCTGTGACCTTTGTCACCACAATGCTCCATGCCCTTGTCATCTTAATGCTCCATGCCCAATGTCATCACAATAATCCATGAATCTTGTCAGACCAATGTTCCATGCCCCTGTCATCACATTGCTCCATGCCCTTGTCATCACAATGCTCCATGACCCCTGTCATAACAATGCTCCGTGACTCCAGACATCACAAAGATTCATGAGATTTGTCCTCACAATGGTCCATGCCCTCGTTACACAAGGCTCTGTGATCTTTGTCACCACAATGCTCCATGAAATTTTCATCATAATTCTCTGTGTCCCTTGTCATCACAATGCTCCATGCCTTTGTCAGCACAATGCTCCATGACACTTGTCATCAAAATGCTCCATGCGCTTGTGAGCACAATGCTCCATGACACATGTCATCACAATGTGCCATGCTCTTTTCATCACAATGCTCCACATCCTTTTCATCGCTATGCTCCATAAAACTCGTCATCACAATGCTCCATGCACTTCTCATCAAAATGCTCTCTCACCATATATATCACAATGTTCCATCACTAGTCATCACAATACTCGCTCAGCCCTGTCATCACAATGTTCCATGACCACTGTCATCACAGTGTTCCATGACCTTATCATCACAATGCTCCATGACCACTGACATCACAATGTTCCATAACCCCTGTCACAAAATGCTCCATGACCCATTTCTTCACAAAGCTTCATGACTCCTGACATCACAATGTTCCATAACCCCTGTCATCCAAATATTCCATGACTCTTTTATTCAAATTGCTCCATGACCCTGTCATTACAATGCTCCCTGACCTTCTCATCACAATGCACCACGCCCTTGTCATCAAAATGCCCCATGACATTTGTCATCACAAAGCTCCATGACCCTTGGCATCACAATGCTCCATGCCATTGTCCTCACAATGCTCAATGAAATCTCTCATCACATTGCTCCATGCCCTTGTCATCACAATGCTCCATTACAACTGTCATAACAATGCTCCATGACCCCTGCCATCACAATGTTCCACGGCCTTGTCATCACAAGGCTCCATGACCCTTGTCATCACAATGCTCCAAGACCTCTGTAATCACAATTCTCCATGCCACTTTTCATAACAATGATCCATGAACACTGTCATCACAATGCACCATGCCCATCGTCATAATGATTCATGCTATTGTCATCACAATGAAAACAAAATGCTCCATGTCCTCTGTCATCACAATGCTCCAAACCCTTCTGATCACAATGTTCCATAACACTTGTCATCACATGCCCCATGACGCTCGTCATCACAATTATGCAAGGTCTTCTCATCACAATGCTCCATGACCTTTGTCACCACAATGCTCAATACACTTGGCATCACAATGCTCGCTGACACTTGTCTTCAGTATGCTCCTTGAACACTGTCATGACAAGAACCCATGCATTTTTCATCACAATGATCCATTCCCTTTTCATCACAATGCTCCAAGACCCCTGTTATCACAATGCTCCGTGACTCCAGTCATCACAATGCTTCATGACATTTGTCATCACTATGGTCCATGACCTCGTCACACAAAGCTCTGTGACCATTGTCACCACAATGTTCCATGAAATTTTTATGACAATGCTCAGTGACTCTTGTAATCACTAAGCTCCATGCCTTTGTCAGCACAATGCTCCATGACTCTTGTCATCACAATGCTCGATGGGCGTGTCAGGACAATGCTCCATAACCCATGTCATCACAATGTACCATGCACTTGTCATCACAATGCTCCACATCATTGTCATCAAAACGCTCCATAAACCTTGTCATCACAATGCTCCATGCACATCTCTTCAAAATGCTTTCTCACCACTGATATCACAATGTTCCATCACTAGTCATCACAATACTCCCTCACCACTGTCACCACAATATTCCATGACCCCTGTAATCACAATTCTCCATGCCCTTGTCATCACAAAGCTCCATGACGCATGTCATCAGAATGCTCCATGGCCTTCTCATCACAATGCTCCATGTCCTTGTCATCACAATGCTCCAACACCCCTGTAATCACAGTGCTCCATGCCCCTTTTCATCTCAATGCTCCATGAACGCTGTCATCACAATGCACCGTGCCCATCACCATAATATTTCATGCTATTGTCATCACAATGAAATCAAAATGCTCAATGACCTCTGTCATCCCAATGCACCAAACCCTTCTGATCACAATGTTCCATAACACTTGTCATCACAATGCCCCATGACGCTGGTCATCACAATTTTCCACGGTCTTCTCATCACAATGCTCCATGATCTTTGTCATCACAAAGCTCCGTGACCCTTGGCATCACAATGCTCCATGCCATTTCATCACAATGCTACATGAAACCTCTCATCATATTGCTCCATGCACTTGTCACCACAATGCTCCATGACACTTGTCATCACAATGCTCGATACACTTCTCATCACAATGCTCCATGCCCTTGTCATTACAATCCTCCTTGACACATGTATCACAGTGTTCCGTGCCCTAGTCATAACAATGTTCCATGCCGAATCTCATCACAATAATCCATGAAATTTTCAGACCAATGTTCCATGCCCTTGTCATCACAATGCTCCATTACCCCTATCATAACAATGCTCCATGACCCCTGCCATCACAATGTTCCACCGCCTTGGCATCCAAGGCTCCATGACCCTTGTCATCACAAAGCTCCAAGACCCCTGTAATCACAATGCACCATGCCTCTGTCATCACAAAGATCCATGACACATGTCATCAGAATGCTCCATGGCCTTCTCATCACTATGCTCCATGACCTTGTCATCACAAGGCTCCAAGACCCCTGTAATCACAATGATCCATGACCCTATTCATCAGAATGCTCCATTAGACTTGTCATCACAAGGCTCCATGGTCTTCTCATCACACTGCTCCAGGACCTTGTCATCAAAATGCTCCATTCCCTTGTCATCACAATGCTCCTTGACCACTGTAATCACAATACTCCATGAACATTTTCAGTCCAATGCTCCATGACCGTCTCATCACAATGCTCCATTACCCTTGTCATCACAATGCTCCATGACCCCTCTCATCAAAATGCTCCATGACACCTGTCATCACAATGTTCCATGCCCCTTGTCATTACAGTGATCCATGACGTTCTTCATCATAATTATCCATGGTCTTTTCATCACAATGCTGCACAGTCTTGCTATCACAATTCTCCATGTCTTATTCATCACAGTGCTCCATGTCCCAAGTCATTACAATTCTCCACGTCCTCGTCATCACAATGCTTCGTGACACTTCTCATCACAATGCTACATGATCTTGTCATCACAATTCTCCATGCACTTGTCATCGCAATGCTGTATGACCACTGTCATAGCAAGCTCCATGCGCTTGTCATCACAATGCTTCACGACGTTGTCATCAAAATTCTCAATGGCCCTTGTCATCACAATGCTCCATGCCCTTGTCATCACAATGCTCCATGAACCTAGTCATCACAATGTTCCAAGCCCTTGTCATCAAAATGCTCCATTACCTTTGTCATCACAATCCTCCATGACACTTGGTATCACAATGTCCCATGCCATTGTCATCACAATGGACAATGACATATGTCATCACAATGCTCCCTGACACCTGTCTTCACAATACTCCATGACCTTGTCATCACAATGTTCCATGCCCTTGTCATCACAATGCGCCATGCCCACTCTCATCACAATAATCCATGAAACTTGTCAGAGCAATGTTCCATGCCCCTGTAATCACACTGATCCATGCCCTTGTCATCACAAGGCTCCATGACCCCTTTCATCACAATGCTCCGTGACTCCAGTCATGAAAATGCTTCATGACCTATCTCATTACAATGGTCCATGCCCTCGTCACACAAGGCTCTGTGATCTTTTTCACCACAATGCTCCATGAATATGTCATCACAATGCGCTGTGTCCCTTGTCATCAAAATGTTCCATGCCTTTTTCAGCACAATGCTCCATGACACTTGTCATCAAAATGCTCCATGCGCTTGTCAGCACAATGCTCTGTGACCCATGTCATCACAATGCGCCATGCGCTTGTCATCACAATACTCCACATCCTTATCATTGCTATGCTCCATAACACTTGTCATCACAATGCTCCATGCACTTCTCATCAAAATGCTCTCTCACCACATATATCACAATGTTACATCACTAGTCATCACAGTAATCCCTCACACCTGTCATCACAGTGTTCCATGACCCCTGTCAACAGAGTGCTACATGCCCTTATCATCACAATGCTCCATGACCCCTGACATCACAATGTTCCATAACCCCTGTCACAAAATGCTCCATGACCCATTTCATAACAATGCTTCATGACCCCTGACATTACAATGTTCCATAACCCCTGTCATCAAAATATTCCATGACACTTTTATTCAAATTGCTCCATGACCCTGTCAATACAATGCTCCCTGCCCTTCTCATCACAATGCACCACGCCCTTGTCATCAAAATGCCTCATGACATTTGTCATCACAAAGCTCCATGACCCTTGGCATCACAATGCTCCATGCCATTGTCATCACAATGCTCAATGAAATCTCTCATCACATTGTTCCATGCTCTTGTCATCACAATGCTCCATGAACCCTGTCATCACAATGCACCGTGCCCATCACCATAATATTTCATGCTATTGTCACCACAATGAAATCAAAATGCTCAATGACCACTGTCATCACAATGCACCAAACCCTTCTGATCACAATGTTCCATAACACTTGTTATCACAATGCCCATGACGCTGGTGATCAAAATTATCCATGGTCTTCTCATCACAGTGCTCCATGATCTTTGTCATCACAATGCTCAATACACTTATCATCACAATGCTCCCTGACAGTTGTCATCAGTATGCTCCTTGAACCCTGTCATGACAAGGATCCATGCATTTTTCATCACAATGATCCATTCCCTTTTCATCACAATGCTCCAAGACCCATGTAATCACAATGCTCCATGTCCTTGTCATCACAAAGCTCCATGACGCATGTCATCAGAATGCTCCATTGCCTTCTCATCACAATGCTCCATGCCCTTGTAATCACATTGGTTCAAAACCCCTGTAATCTCAATGCTCCATGCATATTTTCATCAGGATGCTCCATGCACTTGTCATCACAATGCTCCATGACCCATATCATTGCAGTGTTCCCAGCCCTTGTCATCAAAATGCTCCATTACCTTTGTCATCACAATCCTCCATGACACTTGGTATCACAATGCTCCATGCCATTGTCATCACAACGGACAAAGACATATGTCATCACAATGCTCCCTGACACCTGTCTTCACAATACTCGATGACCTTGTCATCACAAAGTTCCATGCCCTTGTCATCACAATGCGCCATGCCCACTGTCATCACAATAATCCATGAAACATGTCAGACCAATGTTCCATGCCCCTGTCCTCACAATGCTCCATGCCTTTGTCATCACAATATTCCATGACCCCTGTCATCACAATGCTCCGTGACTCCAGTCATCACAATGCTTCATGACCTTTGTCCTCACAATGGTCCATGTCCTCGTCACACAAGGCTCTGTGACCTTTGTCACCACAATGCTCCATGCCCTTGTCATCTTAATGCTCCATGCCCAATGTCATCACAATAATCCATGAATCTTGTCAGACCAATGTTCCATGCCCCTGTCATCACATTGCTCCATGCCCTTGTCATCACAATGCTCCATGACCCCTGTCATAACAATGCTCCGTGACTCCAGACATCACAAAGATTCATGAGATTTGTCCTCACAATGGTCCATGCCCTCGTTACACAAGGCTCTGTGATCTTTGTCACCACAATGCTCCATGAAATTTTCATCATAATTCTCTGTGTCCCTTGTCATCACAATGCTCCATGCCTTTGTCAGCACAATGCTCCATGACACTTGTCATCAAAATGCTCCATGCGCTTGTGAGCACAATGCTCCATGACACATGTCATCACAATGTGCCATGCTCTTTTCATCACAATGCTCCACATCCTTTTCATCGCTATGCTCCATAAAACTCGTCATCACAATGCTCCATGCACTTCTCATCAAAATGCTCTCTCACCATATATATCACAATGTTCCATCACTAGTCATCACAATACTCGCTCAGCCCTGTCATCACAATGTTCCATGACCACTGTCATCACAGTGTTCCATGACCTTATCATCACAATGCTCCATGACCACTGACATCACAATGTTCCATAACCCCTGTCACAAAATGCTCCATGACCCATTTCTTCACAAAGCTTCATGACTCCTGACATCACAATGTTCCATAACCCCTGTCATCCAAATATTCCATGACTCTTTTATTCAAATTGCTCCATGACCCTGTCATTACAATGCTCCCTGACCTTCTCATCACAATGCACCACGCCCTTGTCATCAAAATGCCCCATGACATTTGTCATCACAAAGCTCCATGACCCTTGGCATCACAATGCTCCATGCCATTGTCCTCACAATGCTCAATGAAATCTCTCATCACATTGCTCCATGCCCTTGTCATCACAATGCTCCATTACAACTGTCATAACAATGCTCCATGACCCCTGCCATCACAATGTTCCACGGCCTTGTCATCACAAGGCTCCATGACCCTTGTCATCACAATGCTCCAAGACCTCTGTAATCACAATTCTCCATGCCACTTTTCATAACAATGATCCATGAACACTGTCATCACAATGCACCATGCCCATCGTCATAATGATTCATGCTATTGTCATCACAATGAAAACAAAATGCTCCATGTCCTCTGTCATCACAATGCTCCAAACCCTTCTGATCACAATGTTCCATAACACTTGTCATCACATGCCCCATGACGCTCGTCATCACAATTATGCAAGGTCTTCTCATCACAATGCTCCATGACCTTTGTCACCACAATGCTCAATACACTTGGCATCACAATGCTCGCTGACACTTGTCTTCAGTATGCTCCTTGAACACTGTCATGACAAGAACCCATGCATTTTTCATCACAATGATCCATTCCCTTTTCATCACAATGCTCCAAGACCCCTGTTATCACAATGCTCCGTGACTCCAGTCATCACAATGCTTCATGACATTTGTCATCACTATGGTCCATGACCTCGTCACACAAAGCTCTGTGACCATTGTCACCACAATGTTCCATGAAATTTTTATGACAATGCTCAGTGACTCTTGTAATCACTAAGCTCCATGCCTTTGTCAGCACAATGCTCCATGACTCTTGTCATCACAATGCTCGATGGGCGTGTCAGGACAATGCTCCATAACCCATGTCATCACAATGTACCATGCACTTGTCATCACAATGCTCCACATCATTGTCATCAAAACGCTCCATAAACCTTGTCATCACAATGCTCCATGCACATCTCTTCAAAATGCTTTCTCACCACTGATATCACAATGTTCCATCACTAGTCATCACAATACTCCCTCACCACTGTCACCACAATATTCCATGACCCCTGTAATCACAATTCTCCATGCCCTTGTCATCACAAAGCTCCATGACGCATGTCATCAGAATGCTCCATGGCCTTCTCATCACAATGCTCCATGTCCTTGTCATCACAATGCTCCAACACCCCTGTAATCACAGTGCTCCATGCCCCTTTTCATCTCAATGCTCCATGAACGCTGTCATCACAATGCACCGTGCCCATCACCATAATATTTCATGCTATTGTCATCACAATGAAATCAAAATGCTCAATGACCTCTGTCATCCCAATGCACCAAACCCTTCTGATCACAATGTTCCATAACACTTGTCATCACAATGCCCCATGACGCTGGTCATCACAATTTTCCACGGTCTTCTCATCACAATGCTCCATGATCTTTGTCATCACAAAGCTCCGTGACCCTTGGCATCACAATGCTCCATGCCATTTCATCACAATGCTACATGAAACCTCTCATCATATTGCTCCATGCACTTGTCACCACAATGCTCCATGACACTTGTCATCACAATGCTCGATACACTTCTCATCACAATGCTCCATGCCCTTGTCATTACAATCCTCCTTGACACATGTATCACAGTGTTCCGTGCCCTAGTCATAACAATGTTCCATGCCGAATCTCATCACAATAATCCATGAAATTTTCAGACCAATGTTCCATGCCCTTGTCATCACAATGCTCCATTACCCCTATCATAACAATGCTCCATGACCCCTGCCATCACAATGTTCCACCGCCTTGGCATCCAAGGCTCCATGACCCTTGTCATCACAAAGCTCCAAGACCCCTGTAATCACAATGCACCATGCCTCTGTCATCACAAAGATCCATGACACATGTCATCAGAATGCTCCATGGCCTTCTCATCACTATGCTCCATGACCTTGTCATCACAAGGCTCCAAGACCCCTGTAATCACAATGATCCATGACCCTATTCATCAGAATGCTCCATTAGACTTGTCATCACAAGGCTCCATGGTCTTCTCATCACACTGCTCCAGGACCTTGTCATCAAAATGCTCCATTCCCTTGTCATCACAATGCTCCTTGACCACTGTAATCACAATACTCCATGAACATTTTCAGTCCAATGCTCCATGACCGTCTCATCACAATGCTCCATTACCCTTGTCATCACAATGCTCCATGACCCCTCTCATCACAATGCTCCATGACACCTGTCATCACAATGTTCCATGCCCCTTGTCATTACAGTGATCCATGACGTTCTTCATCATAATTATCCATGGTCTTTTCATCACAATGCTGCACAGTCTTGCTATCACAATTCTCCATGTCTTATTCATCACAATGCTCCATGTCCCAAGTCATTACAATTCTCCACGTCCTCGTCATCACAATGCTTCGTGACACTTCTCATCACAATGCTACATGATCTTGTCATCACAATTCTCCATGCACTTGTCATCGCAATGCTGTATGACCACTGTCATAGCAAGCTCCATGCGCTTGTCATCACAATGCTTCACGACGTTGTCATCAAAATTCTCAATGGCCCTTGTCATCACAATGCTCCATGCCCTTGTCATCACAATGCTCCATGAACCTAGTCATCACAATGTTCCAAGCCCTTGTCATCAAAATGCTCCATTACCTTTGTCATCACAATCCTCCATGACACTTGGTATCACAATGTCCCATGCCATTGTCATCACAATGGACAATGACATATGTCATCACAATGCTCCCTGACACCTGTCTTCACAATACTCCATGACCTTGTCATCACAATGTTCCATGCCCTTGTCATCACAATGCGCCATGCCCACTCTCATCACAATAATCCATGAAACTTGTCAGAGCAATGTTCCATGCCCCTGTAATCACACTGATCCATGCCCTTGTCATCACAAGGCTCCATGACCCCTTTCATCACAATGCTCCGTGACTCCAGTCATCAAAATGCTTCATGACCTATCTCATTACAATGGTCCATGCCCTCGTCACACAAGGCTCTGTGATCTTTTTCACCACAATGCTCCATGAATATGTCATCACAATGCGCTGTGTCCCTTGTCATCAAAATGTTCCATGCCTTTTTCAGCACAATGCTCCATGACACTTGTCACAAAATGCTCCATGCGCTTGTCAGCACAATGCTCTGTGACCCATGTCATCACAATGCGCCATGCGCTTGTCAACACAATACTCCACATCCTTATCATTGCTATGCTCCATAACACTTGTCATCACAATGCTCCATGCACTTCTCATCAAAATGCTCTCTCACCACATATATCACAATGTTACATCACTAGTCATCACAGTAATCCCTCACACCTGTCATCACAGTGTTCCATGACCCCTGTCAACAGAGTGCTACATGCCCTTATCATCACAATGCTCCATGACCCCTGACATCACAATGTTCCATAACCCCTGTCACAAAATGCTCCATGACCCATTTCATAACAATGCTTCATGACCCCTGACATTACAATGTTCCATAACCCCTGTCATCAAAATATTCCATGACACTTTTATTCAAATTGCTCCATGACCCTGTCAATACAATGCTCCCTGCCCTTCTCATCACAATGCACCACGCCCTTGTCATCAAAATGCCTCATGACATTTGTCATCACAAAGCTCCATGACCCTTGGCATCACAATGCTCCATGCCATTGTCATCACAATGCTCAATGAAATCTCTCATCACATTGTTCCATGCTCTTGTCATCACAATGCTCCATGAACCCTGTCATCACAATGCACCGTGCCCATCACCATAATATTTCATGCTATTGTCACCACAATGAAATCAAAATGCTCAATGACCACTGTCATCACAATGCACCAAACCCTTCTGATCACAATGTTCCATAACACTTGTTATCACAATGCCCATGACGCTGGTGATCAAAATTATCCATGGTCTTCTCATCACAGTGCTCCATGATCTTTGTCATCACAATGCTCAATACACTTATCATCACAATGCTCCCTGACAGTTGTCATCAGTATGCTCCTTGAACCCTGTCATGACAAGGATCCATGCATTTTTCATCACAATGATCCATTCCCTTTTCATCACAATGCTCCAAGACCCATGTAATCACAATGCTCCATGTCCTTGTCATCACAAAGCTCCATGACGCATGTCATCAGAATGCTCCATTGCCTTCTCATCACAATGCTCCATGCCCTTGTAATCACATTGGTTCAAAACCCCTGTAATCTCAATGCTCCATGCATATTTTCATCAGGATGCTCCATGCACTTGTCATCACAATGCTCCATGACCCATATCATTGCAGTGTTCCCAGCCCTTGTCATCAAAATGCTCCATTACCTTTGTCATCACAATCCTCCATGACACTTGGTATCACAATGCTCCATGCCATTGTCATCACAACGGACAAAGACATATGTCATCACAATGCTCCCTGACACCTGTCTTCACAATACTCGATGACCTTGTCATCACAAAGTTCCATGCCCTTGTCATCACAATGCGCCATGCCCACTGTCATCACAATAATCCATGAAACATGTCAGACCAATGTTCCATGCCCCTGTCCTCACAATGCTCCATGCCTTTGTCATCACAATATTCCATGACCCCTGTCATCACAATGCTCCGTGACTCCAGTCATCACAATGCTTCATGACCTTTGTCCTCACAATGGTCCATGTCCTCGTCACACAAGGCTCTGTGACCTTTGTCACCACAATGCTCCATGCCCTTGTCATCTTAATGCTCCATGCCCAATGTCATCACAATAATCCATGAATCTTGTCAGACCAATGTTCCATGCCCCTGTCATCACATTGCTCCATGCCCTTGTCATCACAATGCTCCATGACCCCTGTCATAACAATGCTCCGTGACTCCAGACATCACAAAGATTCATGAGATTTGTCCTCACAATGGTCCATGCCCTCGTTACACAAGGCTCTGTGATCTTTGTCACCACAATGCTCCATGAAATTTTCATCATAATTCTCTGTGTCCCTTGTCATCACAATGCTCCATGCCTTTGTCAGCACAATGCTCCATGACACTTGTCATCAAAATGCTCCATGCGCTTGTGAGCACAATGCTCCATGACACATGTCATCACAATGTGCCATGCTCTTTTCATCACAATGCTCCACATCCTTTTCATCGCTATGCTCCATAAAACTCGTCATCACAATGCTCCATGCACTTCTCATCAAAATGCTCTCTCACCATATATATCACAATGTTCCATCACTAGTCATCACAATACTCGCTCAGCCCTGTCATCACAATGTTCCATGACCACTGTCATCACAGTGTTCCATGACCTTATCATCACAATGCTCCATGACCACTGACATCACAATGTTCCATAACCCCTGTCACAAAATGCTCCATGACCCATTTCTTCACAAAGCTTCATGACTCCTGACATCACAATGTTCCATAACCCCTGTCATCCAAATATTCCATGACTCTTTTATTCAAATTGCTGCATGACCCTGTCATTACAATGCTCCCTGACCTTCTCATCACAATGCACCACGCCCTTGTCATCAAAATGCCCCATGACATTTGTCATCACAAAGCTCCATGACCCTTGGCATCACAATGCTCCATGCCATTGTCCTCACAATGCTCAATGAAATCTCTCATCACATTGCTCCATGCCCTTGTCATCACAATGCTCCATTACAACTGTCATAACAATGCTCCATGACCCCTGCCATCACAATGTTCCACGGCCTTGTCATCACAAGGCTCCATGACCCTTGTCATCACAAGGCTCCAAGACCTCTGTAATCACAATTCTCCATGCCACTTTTCATAACAATGATCCATGAACACTGTCATCACAATGCACCATGCCCATCGTCATAATGATTCATGCTATTGTCATCACAATGAAAACAAAATGCTCCATGTCCTCTGTCATCACAATGCTCCAAACCCTTCTGATCACAATGTTCCATAACACTTGTCATCACATGCCCCATGACGCTCGTCATCACAATTATGCAAGGTCTTCTCATCACAATGCTCCATGACCTTTGTCACCACAATGCTCAATACACTTGGCATCACAATGCTCGCTGACACTTGTCTTCAGTATGCTCCTTGAACACTGTCATGACAAGAACCCATGCATTTTTCATCACAATGATCCATTCCCTTTTCATCACAATGCTCCAAGACCCCTGTTATCACAATGCTCCGTGACTCCAGTCATCACAATGCTTCATGACATTTGTCATCACTATGGTCCATGACCTCGTCACACAAAGCTCTGTGACCATTGTCACCACAATGTTCCATGAAATTTTTATGACAATGCTCAGTGACTCTTGTAATCACTAAGCTCCATGCCTTTGTCAGCACAATGCTCCATGACTCTTGTCATCACAATGCTCGATGGGCGTGTCAGGACAATGCTCCATAACCCATGTCATCACAATGTACCATGCACTTGTCATCACAATGCTCCACATCATTGTCATCAAAACGCTCCATAAACCTTGTCATCACAATGCTCCATGCACATCTCTTCAAAATGCTTTCTCACCACTGATATCACAATGTTCCATCACTAGTCATCACAATACTCCCTCACCACTGTCACCACAATATTCCATGACCCCTGTAATCACAATTCTCCATGCCCTTGTCATCACAAAGCTCCATGACGCATGTCATCAGAATGCTCCATGGCCTTCTCATCACAATGCTCCATGTCCTTGTCATCACAATGCTCCAACACCCCTGTAATCACAGTGCTCCATGCCCCTTTTCATCTCAATGCTCCATGAACGCTGTCATCACAATGCACCGTGCCCATCACCATAATATTTCATGCTATTGTCATCACAATGAAATCAAAATGCTCAATGACCTCTGTCATCCCAATGCACCAAACCCTTCTGATCACAATGTTCCATAACACTTGTCATCACAATGCCCCATGACGCTGGTCATCACAATTTTCCACGGTCTTCTCATCACAATGCTCCATGATCTTTGTCATCACAAAGCTCCGTGACCCTTGGCATCACAATGCTCCATGCCATTTCATCACAATGCTACATGAAACCTCTCATCATATTGCTCCATGCACTTGTCACCACAATGCTCCATGACACTTGTCATCACAATGCTCGATACACTTCTCATCACAATGCTCCATGCCCTTGTCATTACAATCCTCCTTGACACATGTATCACAGTGTTCCGTGCCCTAGTCATAACAATGTTCCATGCCGAATCTCATCACAATAATCCATGAAATTTTCAGACCAATGTTCCATGCCCTTGTCATCACAATGCTCCATTACCCCTATCATAACAATGCTCCATGACCCCTGCCATCACAATGTTCCACCGCCTTGGCATCCAAGGCTCCATGACCCTTGTCATCACAAAGCTCCAAGACCCCTGTAATCACAATGCACCATGCCTCTGTCATCACAAAGATCCATGACACATGTCATCAGAATGCTCCATGGCCTTCTCATCACTATGCTCCATGACCTTGTCATCACAAGGCTCCAAGACCCCTGTAATCACAATGATCCATGACCCTATTCATCAGAATGCTCCATTAGACTTGTCATCACAAGGCTCCATGGTCTTCTCATCACACTGCTCCAGGACCTTGTCATCAAAATGCTCCATTCCCTTGTCATCACAATGCTCCTTGACCACTGTAATCACAATACTCCATGAACATTTTCAGTCCAATGCTCCATGACCGTCTCATCACAATGCTCCATTACCCTTGTCATCACAATGCTCCATGACCCCTCTCATCACAATGCTCCATGACACCTGTCATCACAATGTTCCATGCCCCTTGTCATTACAGTGATCCATGACGTTCTTCATCATAATTATCCATGGTCTTTTCATCACAATGCTGCACAGTCTTGCTATCACAATTCTCCATGTCTTATTCATCACAATGCTCCATGTCCCAAGTCATTACAATTCTCCACGTCCTTGTCATCACAATGCTTCGTGACACTTCTCATCACAATGCTACATGATCTTGTCATCACAATTCTCCATGCACTTGTCATCGCAATGCTGTATGACCACTGTCATAGCAAGCTCCATGCGCTTGTCATCACAATGCTTCACGACGTTGTCATCAAAATTCTCAATGGCCCTTGTCATCACAATGCTCCATGCCCTTGTCATCACAATGCTCCATGAACCTAGTCATCACAATGTTCCAAGCCCTTGTCATCAAAATGCTCCATTACCTTTGTCATCACAATCCTCCATGACACTTGGTATCACAATGTCCCATGCCATTGTCATCACAATGGACAATGACATATGTCATCACAATGCTCCCTGACACCTGTCTTCACAATACTCCATGACCTTGTCATCACAATGTTCCATGCCCTTGTCATCACAATGCGCCATGCCCACTCTCATCACAATAATCCATGAAACTTGTCAGAGCAATGTTCCATGCCCCTGTAATCACACTGATCCATGCCCTTGTCATCACAAGGCTCCATGACCCCTTTCATCACAATGCTCCGTGACTCCAGTCATCAAAATGCTTCATGACCTATCTCATTACAATGGTCCATGCCCTCGTCACACAAGGCTCTGTGATCTTTTTCACCACAATGCTCCATGAATATGTCATCACAATGCGCTGTGTCCCTTGTCATCAAAATGTTCCATGCCTTTTTCAGCACAATGCTCCATGACACTTGTCATCAAAATGCTCCATGCGCTTGTCAGCACAATGCTCTGTGACCCATGTCATCACAATGCGCCATGCGCTTGTCATCACAATACTCCACATCCTTATCATTGCTATGCTCCATAACACTTGTCATCACAATGCTCCATGCACTTCTCATCAAAATGCTCTCTCACCACATATATCACAATGTTACATCACTAGTCATCACAGTAATCCCTCACACCTGTCATCACAGTGTTCCATGACCCCTGTCAACAGAGTGCTACATGCCCTTATCATCACAATGCTCCATGACCCCTGACATCACAATGTTCCATAACCCCTGTCACAAAATGCTCCATGACCCATTTCATAACAATGCTTCATGACCCCTGACATTACAATGTTCCATAACACCTGTCATCAAAATATTCCATGACACTTTTATTCAAATTGCTCCATGACCCTGTCAATACAATGCTCCCTGCCCTTCTCATCACAATGCACCACGCCCTTGTCATCAAAATGCCTCATGACATTTGTCATCACAAAGCTCCATGACCCTTGGCATCACAATGCTCCATGCCATTGTCATCACAATGCTCAATGAAATCTCTCATCACATTGTTCCATGCTCTTGTCATCACAATGCTCCATGAACCCTGTCATCACAATGCACCGTGCCCATCACCATAATATTTCATGCTATTGTCACCACAATGAAATCAAAATGCTCAATGACCACTGTCATCACAATGCACCAAACCCTTCTGATCACAATGTTCCATAACACTTGTTATCACAATGCCCATGACGCTGGTGATCAAAATTATCCATGGTCTTCTCATCACAGTGCTCCATGATCTTTGTCATCACAATGCTCAATACACTTATCATCACAATGCTCCCTGACAGTTGTCATCAGTATGCTCCTTGAACCCTGTCATGACAAGGATCCATGCATTTTTCATCACAATGATCCATTCCCTTTTCATCACAATGCTCCAAGACCCATGTAATCACAATGCTCCATGTCCTTGTCATCACAAAGCTCCATGACGCATGTCATCAGAATGCTCCATTGCCTTCTCATCACAATGCTCCATGCCCTTGTAATCACATTGGTTCAAAACCCCTGTAATCTCAATGCTCCATGCATATTTTCATCAGGATGCTCCATGCACTTGTCATCACAATGCTCCATGACCCATATCATTGCAGTGTTCCCAGCCCTTGTCATCAAAATGCTCCATTACCTTTGTCATCACAATCCTCCATGACACTTGGTATCACAATGCTCCATGCCATTGTCATCACAACGGACAAAGACATATGTCATCACAATGCTCCCTGACACCTGTCTTCACAATACTCGATGACCTTGTCATCACAAAGTTCCATGCCCTTGTCATCACAATGCGCCATGCCCACTGTCATCACAATAATCCATGAAACATGTCAGACCAATGTTCCATGCCCCTGTCCTCACAATGCTCCATGCCTTTGTCATCACAATATTCCATGACCCCTGTCATCACAATGCTCCGTGACTCCAGTCATCACAATGCTTCATGACCTTTGTCCTCACAATGGTCCATGTCCTCGTCACACAAGGCTCTGTGACCTTTGTCACCACAATGCTCCATGCCCTTGTCATCTTAATGCTCCATGCCCAATGTCATCACAATAATCCATGAATCTTGTCAGACCAATGTTCCATGCCCCTGTCATCACATTGCTCCATGCCCTTGTCATCACAATGCTCCATGACCCCTGTCATAACAATGCTCCGTGACTCCAGACATCACAAAGATTCATGAGATTTGTCCTCACAATGGTCCATGCCCTCGTTACACAAGGCTCTGTGATCTTTGTCACCACAATGCTCCATGAAATTTTCATCATAATTCTCTGTGTCCCTTGTCATCACAATGCTCCATGCCTTTGTCAGCACAATGCTCCATGACACTTGTCATCAAAATGCTCCATGCGCTTGTGAGCACAATGCTCCATGACACATGTCATCACAATGTGCCATGCTCTTTTCATCACAATGCTCCACATCCTTTTCATCGCTATGCTCCATAAAACTCGTCATCACAATGCTCCATGCACTTCTCATCAAAATGCTCTCTCACCATATATATCACAATGTTCCATCACTAGTCATCACAATACTCGCTCAGCCCTGTCATCACAATGTTCCATGACCACTGTCATCACAGTGTTCCATGACCTTATCATCACAATGCTCCATGACCACTGACATCACAATGTTCCATAACCCCTGTCACAAAATGCTCCATGACCCATTTCTTCACAAAGCTTCATGACTCCTGACATCACAATGTTCCATAACCCCTGTCATCCAAATATTCCATGACTCTTTTATTCAAATTGCTCCATGACCCTGTCATTACAATGCTCCCTGACCTTCTCATCACAATGCACCACGCCCTTGTCATCAAAATGCCCCATGACATTTGTCATCACAAAGCTCCATGACCCTTGGCATCACAATGCTCCATGCCATTGTCCTCACAATGCTCAATGAAATCTCTCATCACATTGCTCCATGCCCTTGTCATCACAATGCTCCATTACAACTGTCATAACAATGCTCCATGACCCCTGCCATCACAATGTTCCACGGCCTTGTCATCACAAGGCTCCATGACCCTTGTCATCACAAGGCTCCAAGACCTCTGTAATCACAATTCTCCATGCCACTTTTCATAACAATGATCCATGAACAGTGTCATCACAATGCACCATGCCCATCGTCATAATGATTCATGCTATTGTCATCACAATGAAAACAAAATGCTCCATGTCCTCTGTCATCACAATGCTCCAAACCCTTCTGATCACAATGTTCCATAACACTTGTCATCACATGCCCCATGACGCTCGTCATCACAATTATGCAAGGTCTTCTCATCACAATGCTCCATGACCTTTGTCACCACAATGCTCAATACACTTGGCATCACAATGCTCGCTGACACTTGTCTTCAGTATGCTCCTTGAACACTGTCATGACAAGAACCCATGCATTTTTCATCACAATGATCCATTCCCTTTTCATCACAATGCTCCAAGACCCCTGTTATCACAATGCTCCGTGACTCCAGTCATCACAATGCTTCATGACATTTGTCATCACTATGGTCCATGACCTCGTCACACAAAGCTCTGTGACCATTGTCACCACAATGTTCCATGAAATTTTTATGACAATGCTCAGTGACTCTTGTAATCACTAAGCTCCATGCCTTTGTCAGCACAATGCTCCATGACTCTTGTCATCACAATGCTCGATGGGCGTGTCAGGACAATGCTCCATAACCCATGTCATCACAATGTACCATGCACTTGTCATCACAATGCTCCACATCATTGTCATCAAAACGCTCCATAAACCTTGTCATCACAATGCTCCATGCACATCTCTTCAAAATGCTTTCTCACCACTGATATCACAATGTTCCATCACTAGTCATCACAATACTCCCTCACCACTGTCACCACAATATTCCATGACCCCTGTAATCACAATTCTCCATGCCCTTGTCATCACAAAGCTCCATGACGCATGTCATCAGAATGCTCCATGGCCTTCTCATCACAATGCTCCATGTCCTTGTCATCACAATGCTCCAACACCCCTGTAATCACAGTGCTCCATGCCCCTTTTCATCTCAATGCTCCATGAACCCTGTCATCACAATGCACCATGCCCATCACCATAATATTTCATGCTATTGTCATCACAATGAAATCAAAATGCTCAATGACCTCTGTCATCCCAATGCACCAAACCCTTCTGATCACAATGTTCCATAACACTTGTCATCACAATGCCCCATGACGCTGGTCATCACAGTTATCCACGGTCTTCTCATCACAATGCTCCATGATCTTTGTCATCACAATGCTCAATACACTTATCATCCCCATGCTCCCTGACAGTTGTCATCAGTATGCTCCTTGAACCCTGTCATGACAAGGCTCCATGCATTTTTCATCACAATGATCCATTCCCTTTTCATCACAGTGGTCCAAGACCCCTCTAATCACAATGCTCCATGTCGTAGTCATCACAAAGCTCCATGACGCATGTCATCAGAATTCTCCATTGCCTTCTCATCACAATGCTCCATGCCCTTGTCATCACATTGCTTCAAAACCCCTGTAATCTCAATGCTCCATGCACATTTTCATCAGAATGCTCCATGCCCTTGTCATCACAATGCTCCATGACCCTTGTCATCGCAATGATCCAAGCCCTTGTCATCAAAATGCTCCATTACCTTTGTCATCACAATCCTCCATGACACTTGGTATCACAATGCTCCATGCCATTGTCATCACAATGGACAATGACAAATGTCATCACAATGCGCCCTGACACCTGTCTTCACAGTACTACATGACCTTGTCATCACAATGTTCCATGCCCTTGTCATCACAATGCTCCATGACCCCTGTCATCACAATGCTCCGTGACTCCAGTCATTTCAATGCTTCATGACCATTGTCCACACAATGGTCCATGCCCTCATCACACAGGGCTCTGTGACCTTTGTCACCACAATGCTCCATGCCCTTGTCATCTCAATGCTCCATGCACACTGTCATCACAATAATCCATGAAACTTGTCAGACCAATGTTCCATGCCACTGTCATCACATTGCTCCATGCACTTGTTTTCACAATGCTCCATGACCCCTGTCTTCACAATGCTCCGTGACTCCAGCCATCACAATGATTCATGCCCTTTCTCATCACAATGGTCCATGCCCACTGTCATCACAATAATCCATGAAACTTGTCAGACCAATTGTCCATGCCCCTGTCATCACATTGCTCCATGCCCTTGTCATCACAATGCTCCATGACCCCTGTCATCACAATGCCCCGTGACTCCAGTCATTACAATGATTCATGACCTTTCTCATCACAATGATCCATGCCCTCGTCTCACAAGGCTCTGTGATCTTTGTCACCACAATGCTCCATGAAATTTTCATCACAATGCACTGTGTCCCTTGTCAGCACAATGCTCCATGCCCTTGTCATCACAATGCTCCATTTCACCTGTCATAACAATGCTCAGTGAACCCTGCCATCACAATGTTCCACGCCCTTGTCATCACAAGGCTCCATGACCCTTGTCATCACAAGGCTCCAAGACCTCTGTAATCACAATTCTCCATGCCACTTTGATCTCTGTGCTCCATGAACAGGTCATCACAATGCACCATGCCCAACATCATAATGATTCATCCTATTGTCATCACAATGAAATCAAAATGCTCCATGTCCTCTGTCATCACAAGGCTCCAAACCCTTCTGATAACAATGTTCCATATCAATTGTCATCACATGCCCCATGACGCTCGTCATCACAAGTATGCAAGGTCTTCTCATCACAATGCTCCATGACCTTTGTCACCACAATGCTCAATACACTTGGCATCACAATGCTCACTGACCCTTGTCATCAGTATGCTCCTTGAACACTGTCACGACAAGGCTCCATGCCTTTTTTATCACAATGATCCATTCCCTTTTCATCACAGTGCTCCAAGACCCCTGTTATCACAATGCTCCGTGACTCCAGTCATCACAATGCTTCATGACATTTGTCATCACAATGGTCCATGACCTCATCACACAAATTTCTGTGACCTTTGTCACCACAATGCTCCATGAAATTTTTATAACAATGCTCTGTGACCCTTGTCATCACAAAGCTCCATGCCTTTGTCCGTACAATGCTCCATCACACTTGTCATCACAATGCTCGATGCACGTGTCAGCACAATGCTCCATTACCCATGTCATCACAATGCACCATGCACTTGTCATCACAATGCTCCACATCCTTGTCATCCAAATGCTCCATAAACCTTGTCATCACAATGCTCCATGCACTTCTCCTCAAAATGCTTTCTCACCACTGATATCACAATGTTCCATCACTAGTCATCACAATACTCCCTCACCCCTGTCATCACAATATTCCATGACCCCTCTAATCACAATTCTCCATGCCCTTGTCATCACAAAGCTCCATGACGCATGTCATGAGAATGCTCCATGGCCTTCTCATCGCAATGCTCCATGCCCTTGTCATCACAATGCTCCAGCACCCCTGTAATCACAATGCTCCATGCCCCTTTTCATCTCAATGCTCCATGAACCCTGTCATCCCAATGCACCGTGCCCATCACCATAATATTTCATGCTATTGTCATCACAATGAAATCAAAATGCTCAATGACCTCTGTCATCCCAATGCACCAAACCCTTCTGATCACAATGTTCCAAAACACTTGTCATCACAATGCCCCATGACGCTGGTCATCACAATTTTCCACGGTCTTCTCATCACAATGCCTCATGATCTTTGTCATCACAATGCTCAATACACTTATCATCACAATGCTCCCTGACAGTTGTCATCAGTATGCTCCTTGAACCCTGTCATGACAAGGCTCAATGCATTTTTCATCACAATGATCCATTCCATTTTCATCACAATGGTCCAAGACCCCTGTAACCACAATGCTCCATGTCCTTGTCATCACAAAGCTCCATGACGCATGTCATCAGAATGCTCCATTGCCTTCTCATCACAATGCTCTATGCCCTTGTAATCACATTGTTTCAAAACCCCTGTAAACTCAATGCTCCATGCACCTTTTCATCAGAATGCTCCATGGCCTTGTCATCACAATGCTCCATGACCCTTGTCATCGCAATGTTCCAAGCCCTTGTCATCAAAATGCTCCATTACCTTTGTCATCACAATCCTCCATGACACTTGGTATCACAATGCTCCATGCCATTGTCATCACAATGGACAATTACATATGTCATCACAAAGCTCCCTGACACCTGTCTTCACAATATTCCAAGACCTTGCCATCACAATGTTCCATGCCCTTGTCATCACATGTGCCATGCCCACTGTCATCACAATAATCCATGAAATATGTCAGACCAATGTTCCATGCCCCTGTCATCACAGTGCTCCATGACCTTGTCAGCACAATGCTCCATGCCCTTGTCATCTCAATGCTCCATGCACACTGTCATCACAATAATCCATGAAAATTGTCAGAACAATGTTCCATGCCCCTGTCATCACATTGCTCCATGCACTTGTCTTCACAATGCCTCATGACCCCTGTCTTCACAATGCTCCGTGACTCCAGCCATCACAATGATTCATGCCCTTTCTCCTCACAATGGTCCATGCCCACAGTCATCACAATAATCCATGAAACTTGTCAGACCAATGTTCCATGCCCCTGTCATCACATTGCTCCATGCCCTTGTCAACACAATGCTCCATGACCCCTGTCATCACAATGCTCTGTGACTCCAGTCATTACAATGATTCATGACCTTTCTCATCACAATGATCCATGCCCTCGTCACACAAGGCTCTGTGATATTTGTCACCACAATGCTCCATGAAATTTTCTTCACAAAACACTGTGTCCCTTGTCATCACAATGCTCCATGCCCTTGTCATCACAATGCTCCATTACACCTGTCATAACAATGCTCCATGACCCCTGCCATCACAATGTTCCACGGCCTTGTCATCACAAGGCTCCATGACACTTGTCATCACAAGGCTCCAAGACCTCTGTAATCACAATTCTCCATGCCACTTTTCATCTCAGTGCTACATGAACACTGTCATCACAATGCACCATGCCCATCATCATAATGATTCATGCTATTGTCATCACAATGAAATCAAAATGCTCCATATCCTCTGTCATCACAATGCTCCAAACCCTTCTGATCACAATGTTCCATAACACTTGTCATCACATGCCCCATGACGCTCGTCATCAAAATTATGCCAGGTCTTCTAATCACAATGCTCCATGACCTTTGTCAATACAATGCTCAATACACTTGGCATCACAATGCTCGCTGACACTTGTCATCAGTATGCTCCTTGAACACTGTCACGACAAGGCTCCATGCCTTTTTCATCACAATGATCCATTCCATTTTCATCACAATGTTCCAAGACCCCTGTTATCACAATGCTCCGTGACTCCCGTCATCACAATTCTTCATGACATTTGTCATCACAATGGTCCATGACCCCATCACACAAATCTCTGTGACCTTTGTCACCACAATGCTCCATGAAATTTTTATAACAATGCTCTTTGACCCTTGTCATCACAAAGCTCCATGCATTTGTCAACACAATGCTCCATGACCCTTGTCATCACAATGCTCGATGCGCGTTTCAGCACAATGCTCCACATCCTTGTCATCAAAATTCTCAATAAACCTTGTCATCACAATGCTCCATGCACTTGTCCTCAAAATGCCTTCTCACCACTGATATCACAATGTTCCATCACTAGTCATCACAATGCTCCCTCACCCCTGTCATCACAATATTCCATGACCCCTGTAATCACAATTCTTCATGCCCTTGTCATCCAAAGCTGCATGACGCATGCCATCAGAATGCTACATGGCCTTCTCATCCCAATGCTCCATGCCCTTGTCATCACAATTCCCCAACAACCCTGTAATCACAATGCTCAATGACTCTTTTCATCTCAATGCTCCATGAACCCTGTCATCACAATGCACCATGCCCATCACCATAATATTTCATGCTATTGTCATCACAATGAAATCAAAATATTCAATGACCTCTGTCATCACAATGCACCAAACCCTTCTGATCATAATGTTCCATAACACTTGTCATCACAATGCCCCATGACGCTGGTCATCACAGTTATCCATGGTCTTCTCATCACAAAGCTCCACGATCTTTGTCATCACAATGTTCAATACACTTATCATCACCATGCTCCCTGACAGTTGTCATCAGTATGCTCCCTGAACCCTGTCATGACAAGGCTCCATGCATTTTTCATCACAATGATCCATTCCCTTTTCATCACAATGCTCCAAGACCCCTGGAATCACAATGCTCCATGTCGTTGTCATCAAAAAACTCCATGACGCATGTCATCAGAATGCTCCATTGCCTTCTCATCAAAATGCTCCATGCCCTTGTAATCAGATTGCTTCAAAACCCCTGTAATCTCAATGCTCCATGCACCTTTTCATCAAAATGCGCCATGCCCACTGTCATCACATTATTCCATGAAACATGTCAGACCAATGTTCCATGCCCCTGTCATCACAATGCTCCATGCCCTTGTAATCACAATGCTCCATGACCCCTGTCATCACAATGCTCCGTGACTCCAGTCATCACAAGGCTTCATGACCTTTGTCCTCACAATGGTCCATGCCCTCGTAACACATGGTTCTGTGACCTTTGTCACCACAATGCTCCATGCCCTTGTCATCTCAATGCTCCATGCCCACTGTCATTACAATAATCCATGAAACTTGTCAGACCAATGTTCCATGCCCCTGTAATCACATTGCTGCATGCCCTTGTCATCAAAATGCTCCATGACCCCTGTCATCACAATGCTCCGTGACTCCAGTCATCACAATGATTCATGACCTTTGTCCTCACAATGGTCCATGCCCTCGTCACACAAGGCTCTGTGAGCTTTGTGACCGCAATGCTCCATGAAATTTTCATAACAATTCTCTGTGTCCCTTGTCATCACAATGCTCCATGCCTTTGTCAGCACAATGCTCCATGACACTTGTCATCAAAATGCTCCATGCGCTTGTCAGCACAATGCTCCTTGACACAGGTCATCACAATGTGCCATGCTCTTTTCATCACAATGCTCAACATCATTTTCATCGCTATGCTCCATAAAACTTGTCATCACAATGCTGCATGCTCTTCTCATCAAAATGCTCTCTCACCACATATATCAAAATGTTCCATCACTAGTCATCACAATACTCGCTCACCCCTGTCATCACAATGTTCCATGACCAGTGTCATCACAGTGCTCTATGCCCTTATCATCACAATGCTCCATGACCCCTGACATCACAATGTTCCATAACCCCTGTCATCAAAATATTCCATGACCCTTTTATTCAAATTGCTCCATGACCCTGTCGTCACAATGCTCCCTACCCTTCTCATCACAATGCACCACGCCCTTGTCATCAAAATGCAACATGACATTTGTCATCACAAAGCTCCATGACCCTTGGCATCAGAATGCTCAAGGCCATTGTCATCACAATGTTCAATGAAATCTCTCATCACATTGCTCCATGCCCTTGTCATCACAATGCTCCATTACACCTGTTATAACAATGCTCCATGACCCCTGCCATCACAATGATCCACGGCCTTCTCAGCACAAGGCTCCATGACGCTTGTCTTCACAATGCTCCAAGACCTCTGTAATCACAATTCTCCATGCCACTTTTCATCTCAATGCTCTATGAACACTGTCATCACAATGCACCATGTCCATCATCATAATGATTCATGCTATTGTCATCACAATGAAATTAAAATGCTCCATGTCCTCTGTCATCACAATGCTCCAAACCCTTCTGATCACAATTTTCCATAACACTTGTCATCGCATGACCCATGACGCTCGTCATTACAATTATGCAAGGTCTTCTCATCACAATGCTACATAACATTTGTCACCACAATGCTCAATACATTTGAAATCACAATGCTCGCTGACACTTGTCATCAGTATGCTCCTTGAACACTGTCATGACAAGGCTCCATGCCTTATTCATCCCAGTGATCCATTCCCTTTTCATCACAATGCTCCAAGACCCCTGTTATCACAATGCTAGGTGACGCCAGTCATCACAATGCTTCATGACATTTGTCATCACAATGGTCCATGACATCGTCATACAAAGCTCTGTGACCTTTGTCACCCCAATGCCCCATGAAATTTTATCACAATGCTCTGTGACCCTTGTCATCACAAAGCTCCATGCCTTTGTCAGCACAATGCTCCATGACCCTTGTCATCACAATGCTCGATGCGCGTGTCAGCACAATGCTCCATAACCCATGTCATCACAATGCACCATGCACTTGTCATCACAATGCTCCACATCCTTGTCATCAAAATGCTCCATAAACCTTGTCATCTCAATGCTCCATGAACTTCTCCTCAAAATGCCTTCTCACCACTGATATCACAATGTTCCATCACTAGTCATCACAATACTCCCTCACCCCTGTCACCACAATATTCCCTGACCACTGTAATCACAATTCTCCATGCCCTTGTCATCACAAAGCTCCGTGACGCATGTCATCAGAATGCTCCATGGCCTTCTCATCACAATGCTCCATGTCCTTGTCATCACAATGCTCCAACACCCCTGTAATGACAGTGCTCCATGCCCCTTTTCATCTCAATGCTCCATGAACCCTGTCATCACAATGCACCGTGCCCATCACCATAATATTTCATGCTATTGTCATCACAATGAAATCAAAATGCTCAATGACCTCTGTCATCACAATGCACCAAACCCTTCTGATCACAATGTTCCATAACACTTGTCATCACAATGCCCCATGACGCTGGTCATCACAATTTTCCATGGTCATCTCATCACAATGCACCAAACCCTTCTGATCACAATGTTCCATAACACTTGTCATCACAATGCCCCATGACGCTGGTCATCACAATTTTCCATGGTCTTCTCATCACAATGCTCCATGATCTTTGTCATCACAATGCTCAATACACTTATCATCACAATGCTCCCTGACAGTTGTCATCAGTATGCTCCTTGAACCCTGTCATGACAAGGCTCCATGCATTTTTCATCACAATGATCCATTCCTTTTTCATCACAATGCTCCAAGACCCCTGTAATCACAATGCTCCATGTCCTTGTCATCACAAAGCTCCGTGACGCATGTCATCAGAATGCTCCATTGCCTTCTCATCACAATGCTCCATGCCCTTGTAATCACATTGCTTCAAAACCCCTGTAATCTCAATGCTCCATGCACCTTTTCATCAGAATGCTCCATGACCCTTTTCATCAAAATGCTCCATGACCACTGACATCGCAATGTTCCATAACCCCTGTCATCAAAATGTTCCATGACACTTTTCATCAATTTGATCCATGACCCTGTCATCACAATGCTCCCTGCCCTTCTCATCATAATGCACCACGGCCTTGTCATCAAAATGCTCCATGACCTTTGTCTTCACAAAGCTCCATGACCTTTGGCATCACAATGCTCCATGCCATTTCATCACAATGCTACATGAAACCTCTCATCATATTGCTCCATGCCCTTGTCACCACAATGCTCCATGACACTTGTCATCACAATGCTCGTTACTCTTCTCATCACAATGCTCCATGCCCTTGTCATTACAATCCTCCATGACACATATATCACAGTGTTCCGTGCCCTAGTCATCACTATTTTCCATGCCGAATCTCATCACAATAATCCATGAAATTTTTAGACCAATGTTCCATTCCCTTGTCATCACAATGCTCCATTACCCCTGTCATAAGAATGCTCCATGACCCCTGCCATCAAAATGTTCCACCGCCTTGGCATCCAAGGCTCCATGAGCCTTGTCATCACAATGCTCCAAGACCCCTGTAATCACAATGCTCCATGACCCTGTCATCACAAAGATCCATGACACATGTCATCAGAATGCTCCATGGCCTTCTCATCACTATGCTCCATGACCTTGTCATCACAATGCTCCAAGACCCCTGTAATCACAATGCTCCATGCCCCTATTCATCAGAATGCTCCATTAGACTTGTCATCACAAGGCTCTATGGTCTTCTTATCACACTGCTCTAGGACCTTGTCATCAAAATGCTCCATTCCCTTGTCATCACAATGCTCCTTGACCACTGTCATCACAATACTCCATGATCATTTTCAGGCCAATGCTCCATGACCTTCTCATCACAATGCTCCATTACCCTTGTCATCACAATTCTCCATGACCCCTCTCATCAAAATGCTCCATGACACCTGTCATCAAAATGCTCCATGCCCATTGTCATTACAGTGATCCATGACGCTCTTCATCATAAATATCCATGGTCTTTTCATGACAATGCTGCACGGTCTTGCTATCACAATTCTCCATGCCCTGTTCATCACAATGCTCCATGTCCCACGTTATTACAATTCTCCACGTCCTTGTCATCACAATGCTTCATGACACTTCTCATCACAGTGTTACATGATCTTCTCATCAGAATTATCCATGCACTTGTCATCGCAATGCTGTATGACCACTGTCATAGCAAGCTCCATGCGCTTGTCATCACAATGCTTCACGACGTAGTCATCAAAATTCTCAATGGCCCTTGTCATCACAATGCTCCATGACATTGTCATCACAATGCTGCATGAACCTAGTCATCACAATGTTTCAAGCCCTTGTCATCAAAATGCTCCATTACCTTTGTCATCACAATCCTCCATGACACTTGGTATAACAATGCTCCATGCCATTGTCATCACAATGGACAATGACATATGTCATCACAATGCTCCCTGACACCTGTCTTCACAATACTCCATGACCTTGTCATCACAATGTTCCATGCCCTTGTCATCACAATGCGCCATGCCCACTCTCATCACAATAATCCATAATCTTGTCAGAGCAATGCTCCTTGACCCCTGTCATCACAATGCTCCGTGACTCCAGTCATCACAATGCTCCATGACCTTTGTCATCACAGTGGTCCATGTCCTCTTCAAACAAGGCTCTGCGACCTTTTACACCACAATGCTCCATGAATATTTCATCACAATGCTCTGTGTCCCTTGTCATGAAAATGCTCCATGCCTTTGTCACCACAATGCTCCATGCCCTTGTCATCACAATGCTCCATGCCCACTGTCATCACAATAATCCATGAAACTTGTCAGACCAATATTCCATGCCCCTGTCTTCACATTGCTCCATGCCCTTCTCATCACAATGCTCCATGACCCCTTTCATCACAATGCTCCGTGACTCCAGTCATCACAATGCTTCATGACCTATCTCATCACTATGGTCCATGCCCTCGTCACACAAGGCTCTGTGATCTTTTTCACCACAATGCTCAATGAATATTTCATCACAATGCTCTGTGTCCCTTGTTATCAAAATGCTCCATGCCTTTGTCAGCACAATGCCCCATGAGACTTCTCATCAAAATGCTCCATGTGCTTGTCAGCCCAATGCTCCGTGACCTATGTCATCACAATTCACAGTGCGCTTGTCATCACAATACTCCACATCCTTATCATTGCTATGCTCCATAACACTTGTCATCACAATGCTCCATGCACTTCTCATCAAAATGCTCTCTCACCACATATATCACAATGTTACATCACTAGTCATCACAATACACCCTCACCCCTGTCATCACAGTGTTCCATGACCCCTGTCATCAGAGTGCTACATGCCCTTATCATCACAATGTCCCATGACCCCTGATATCACAATGTTCCAAAACCCCTGTCACAAAATGCTCCATGACCCATTTCATCACAATGCTTCATGACCCCTGACATCACAATTTTCCATAATCCCTGTCATCAAAATATTCCATGACACTTTTCATCAACTTGCTCCATGACCCTGTCATCACAATGCTCCCTACCCTTCTCATCACAATGCACCACGCCCTTGTCATCAAAATGCAACATGACATTGGTCATCACAAAGCTCCATGACCCTTTGCATCACAATGCTCCATGCCATTGTCATCACAATGCTCAATGAAATCTCTCATCACATTGCTCCATGCCCTTGTCATCACAATGCTCCATTACACCTGTCATAACAATGCTCCATGACACCTGCCTTCACAATGTTCCACGGCCTTGTCAACACAAGGCTCCATGACCCTTGTAATTACAATGCTCCAAGACCTCTGTAATCACAATTCTCCATGCCACTTTTCATCTCAATGATCCATGAACACTGTCATCACAATGCACCAGGCCCATCATCATAATGATTCATGCTATTGTCATCACAATGAAATCAAAATGCTCCATGTCCTCTGTCATCAAAATGCTCCAAACCCTTCTGATCACAATGTTCCATAACACTTGTCATCACATGCCCCATGACGCTCGTCATCACAATTATGCAAGGTCTTCTCATCACAATGCTCCATGACCTTTGTCTCCAAAATGCTCAATACACTTGGCGTCACAATGTTCGCTGACACTTGTCATCAGTATGCTCCTTGAACACTGTCATGACAAGGCCACATGCTTTTTCATCACAATAATCCATTCCCTTTTCATCACAATGCTCCAATACCCCTGTTTTTCACAATGCTCCGTGACTCCAGTCATCACAATGCTTCATGACATTTGTCATCACAATGGTCCATGACCTCGTCACACAAAGCTCTGTGACCTTTGTCACCACAATGCTCCATGAAATTTTTATCACAATGCTCTGTGACACTTGTCATCACAAAGCTCCATGCCTTTGTCAGCACAATGCTCCATGACCCTTGTCATCACAATGCTCGATGCGCGTGTGAGCACAATGCTCCATAACCCATGTCATCACAATGCACCATGCACTTGTCATCACAATGCTCCACATCCTTGTCATCAAAATGCTCCATAAACCTTGTCATCACAATTCTCCATGCACTTCTCCTCAAAATGCTTTCTCACCGCTGATATCACAATGTTCCATCACTATTCATCACAATACTCCCTCACCCCTGTCATCACAAGATTCCATGACCCCTGTAATCACAATTCTCCAAGCCCTTGTCATCACAAATCTCCATGACGCATGTCATCAGAATGCTCCATGGCCTTCTCACCACAATGCTCCATGCCCTTGTCATCACAATGCTCCATGAACACTGTCACCACAATGCACCGTGCCCATCACCGTAATATTTCATGCTATTGTCATCACAATGAAATCAAAATGCTCAATGACGTCTGTCATCACAATGCAACAAACCTTTCTGATCACAATGTTCCATTACACTTGTCATCACAATGCCCCATGACGCTGGTCAACACAATTATCCATGGTCTTCTCATTACAATGCTCCATGATCTTTGTCATCACAATGCTCAATACACTTATCATCACAATGCTCCCTGACAGTTGTCATCAGTATGCTCCTTGAACCCTGTCATGACAAGGCTCCATGCATTTTTCATCAAAATGATCCATTCCCTTTTCATCACAATGCTCCAAGACCCCTGTAATCACAATGCTTCATGTCCTTGTCATCACAAAGCTCCATGACGCATGTCATCAGAATGCTCCATTGCCTTCTCATCACAATGCTCCATGCCCTTGTCATCACATTGCTTCAAAACCCCTGTAATCTCAATGCTCCATGCACCTTTTCATCAGAATGCCCCATGCCCTTGTCATCACAATGCTCCATGACCCTTGTCATCGCAATGTTCCAACCCCTTGTCATCAAAATGCTCCATTACCTTTGTCATCACAATCCTCCATGACACTTGTTATCACAATGCTCCATGCCATTGTCATCACAATGGACAATGACATATGTCATCACAATGCTCCCTGACACCTGTCTTCACAATACTCCATGACTTTGTCATCACAATGTTCCATGCCCTTGTCCTCACAATGTGCCATTCCCACTGTCATCACAATAATCCATGAAACATGTCAGACAACTGTTCCATGCCCCTGTCATCACAATGCTCCATGCCCTTGTCATCACAATTCTCCATAACCTCTGTCATCACAATGCTCCGTGACTCCAGTCATCACAATGCTTCATGACCTTTGTCCTCACAGTGGTACATGCCCTCGTCACACAAGGCTCTGTGACCTTTGTCACCTTAATGCTCCATGCCCTTGTCATCACAATGCTCCATGACCCCTGTCATCACAATGCTCCGTGACTCCAGTCATCACAATGATTCATGACCTTTGTCCTCACAATGGTCCATACCCTCGTCATACAAGGCTCTGTGACCTTTGTCACCACAATGCTCCATGCCCTTGTCATCTCAATGCTCCATGCCCATGTCATCACAATAATCCATGAAACTTGTCAGACCAATGTTCCATGCCCCTGTCATCACATTGCTCCATGCCATTGTCACCACAATGCGCCATGACACTTGTCATCACTATGATCGATACTCTTCTCATCACAATGCTCCATGCCCTTGTCATTACGATCCTCCATGACACATGTATCACAGTGTTCCGTGCCCTTGTCATCACAATGTTCCATGCCGAATCTCATCACAATAATCTATGAAATTTTCAGACCAATGTTCCATGCCCTTGTCATCACAATGCTCCATTACCCCTGTCATAAGAATGCTCCATGACCCATGCCATCACAATGTTCCACCGCCTTGGCATCCAAAGCTCCATGACCCTTGTCATCACAATGCACCAAGACCACTGTAATCACAATGCTCCATGCCCCTGTCATCACAAAGATCCATGACACATGTCATCAGAATGCTCCATGGCCTTCTCATCACTATGCTCCATGACCTTGTCATCACAATGCTCCAAGACCCATTAATCACAATGCTCCATGCCCCTATTCATCCGAATGCTCCATGAGACTTGTCATCACAAGGCTCCATGGTCTTCTCATCACACTGCTCCAGGACATTGTCATCAAAATGCTCCATTCCCTTGTCATCACAATGCTCCTTGACCACTGTCATCACAATACTCCATGAACATTTTCAGGCCAATGCTCCATGACCGTCTCATCACAATGCTCCATTACCCTTGTCATTACAATGCTCCATGACCCCTCTCATCAAAATGCTCCATGACACCTGTCATCACAATGCTCCATGCCCCTTGTCATTACAGTGATCCATGACGCTCTTCATCATAATTATCCATGGTCTTTTCATCACAATGCTCCACGGTCTTGCTATCACAATTCTCCATGCCCTGTTCATCTCAGTGCTCCATGTCCCAAGTCTTTACAATTCTCCACGTCCTTGTCATCACAATGCTTCGTGACACTTCTCATCACGATGTTACATGATCTTGTCATCACAATTCTCCATGCACTTGTCATCACAATGCTGTATGACCACTGTCATAGCAAGCTCCATGTGCTTGTCATAACAATGCTTCACGACGTTGTCATCAAAATTCTCAATGGCCCTTGTCATCACAGTGCTCCATGCCTCCTCTCATCACAATAATCAATGAAAATTTTCAGACCAATGCTCCATGCCCTTGTCATGAAAATGCTCCATTACCCCTGTTATAACAATGCTCCATAAAAACTGCCATTAGAATCTTCCACGGCCTTCTCATCACAAGGCTCCATGACCCTTGTCATCACAATGCTCCAAGACACCTGTAATGACAATGCTCCATGCCTTTGTCATCACAAAGCTCCATGACGCATGTCATCAGAATGCTTCATGGCCTTCTCATTCCCAATGCACCATGCCCTTGTCATCACAATGCTCCATGCCCCCTGTCATCACAATGCTCCATGACCACAGTCATCACAACGATCCATCACCCCTGACAACACAATGATCCGGGACTCTTGTCATCAAAATGCTCCATGACCCTTGTCATCACAATGCTCAATGCCCTTCTCATCACAATGCTCCATGCCCTTGTCATTACAATCCTCCATGACCCATGTATCTAAGTGTACCTTGCCCTTGTCATCATAATGCTCCATGCACACTCTCATAACAATAATCCATGAAACCTTTCAGACCAATGCTCCTTTCCCTTGTCATCACAATGCTCCATTATTCCTGTCATAACAATGCTCCATGACCCATGCCATCACAAGGTTCCACGGCCTTGTCATCACAAGACTCCATGACACTTGTCATCACAATGCTCCAAGACCCTGTAATCACAATGCTCCATGCCCTTGTCATCACAAAGCTCCATGACGCATGTCATCAGAATGCTTCATGGCCTTCTCATTCACAATGCACCATGCCCTTGTCGTCACAATGCTCCATGACCCCTGTCATCACAATGCTCCATGACCACAGTCATCACAACGATCCATCACCCCTGACAACACAATGATCCGGGACTCTTGTCATCAAAATGCTCCATGACCCTTGTCATCACAATGATCCATGCCCTTGTTATCCCAATGCTCCATGACCCCTGTAATCACAATGTTCAGTGACGCTTGTCATCACAGTGCTCCATGACTCTTGTCATCAAAATGTTCCATGCATTTGTCAGCAAAATGCTTCATGAACTTGTCATCACAATGCTCCATTCCCATTGTCATCAAAATCCTCGATGAAACTTGGGTTCACATTGCTTGATGCCCTTGTCATCACAATGCGCCATGGTCCTTGAAATGAAAATGATCCATGACCTCCGTCATCACAATGCTCCATGCCCACTGTCATAGCAATAATCCATGAAACTTGTCAGACCAATGCTCCATGCCGCTGTCATCACAATGCTCCATGCCCTTGTAATCACAATGCTCCATTGCCCCTCACATCATAATGTTCCTTGACTCCAGTCATCACAATGCTTTATGACCTTTGTCAACACAATGGTACATCCCCTCGTCATCACAATGCTCTGTAACACTTGTCATCAGAATGCTCCATGCCTTTGTCAGAACAATGCTCCATGACCCTTGTCATCACAGTGCTCCATGTGCTTCTCAACACAATGCTCCGAGACACATGTCATCACAATGTGCCATGCACTTGTCATCACAATGCTCCACAACCTTGTCATCAAAATGCTCCATAAATATTTTTATCACAATGCTCCATGCACTTCTCATCTAAATGCTCTCTCACCACTGATATCACTATGTTCCATCACTAGTCATCACAATACTCCCTCACCCCTGTCATCACAATGTTCCATGACCCCTGTCATCAAAATGCTACATGCCCTTATCATCACAATGCTCCATGACCACTGACATCACAATGTTCCATGACCCCTGTCATCAAAATGTTCCCTGACCCTTTTCATCAAATTGCTCCATGACCCTGTCATCACAATGCTCCCTGCCCTTCTCATCACAATGCACCACGCACTTGTCATCAAAATGCTCCATGACATTTGTCATCACAAAGCTCCATGACCCTTGGCATCACAGTACTCCATGCCATTGTCATCACAATGCTCCATGAACACTCTCATCAAATTGCTTCTTGCCCTTGTCATCACAATGCTCAATGTCCTTTTTATCACAATGCTCCATGCAGTTGTCATCATAATACTCCACAAGCTTTTCGTCCGAATGCTCCATGTACCTTGTCATCACAATGCTCCATGACCCCTGTCATCACAATGATCCATGACAACGGTTATCACAATGCTCCATGCCCCTTGTCACTAGAGTGCTCCATGACGCCCGTCATCACAATTATCCATGGTCTACACATCACAATGGTCCCCAGTCTTGCCATCACAATGCTCCAAGCCCTGGTCATCAGTATTCTCCACGTCCTTGTCATCACAATGCTCTTTGACACATCTCATCACAATTTTACATGCTCTTTTCATCAAAATTCTCCATGCCCTTGTCATTGCAATGCTCCATGAACCCTGTCATAGCAAGCTTCATGCGCTTGTCATGACAATGCTTCACGAATTTGTCATCAAAATTGTCAATGGCCCTTGTCATCACAATGCTCCATGCCCTTGTCATCACAATGCTCCATGACCCTTGTCATCACAATGTCCCAAGCTCTTGTCATCAAAATGCTCCATTACCTTTGTCATCACAATCCTCCATGGCACTTGGCATCACAATGCTCCATGCCATTGTCATCACAATGGACAATGACATATGTCATCACAATGCTCCCTGACATCTGTCTTCTCAATTCTGCATGACGTTGTCATCACAATGCTCCATGCCCTTGTCATCACAAGGAGCCATGCCCATTTCCATCACAATAATCCATGAAACTTGTCAGACAAAAACTCCATGCCCCTGTCATCACAATGCTCCATGCCATTGTCATCACAATGATCCATGACTCCAGTCATCAAAATGCTTCATGACCTTGGTCATCACAATGGTCCATGCCATCGTCATCACAAGGCTCTATGACATTTGTCACCACAATGCTCCATGAAATTTTCATCAAAATGCTTTGTGACACTTGTCATCACAATGCTCCATGCCTTTCTCAGCACAATGCTCCATGAACCTTGTCATCACAATGCTCCATGCCCTTGTCAGCACAGTGCTCCATGACCTTTGTCATCACAATGCTCCAAGCCCTTGTCATCACAATGCTCCATTACCTTTGTCATCACAATCCTCCATGACACTTGGAATCACAATGCTCCATGCCATTGTCATCACAATGGGAGATGACTTAGGTCTTCACAATGCTCCCTGACACCTGTCTTCATAATACTGCATGACATTGTCATCACAATGCTCCGTGCCATTGTCATCACAATGCGTCATTCCCACTGTCATCACAATAATCCATGAAACTTGTAAGACCAATGTCCCATGCCCCTGTAATCACAATGCTCCACACCCCTTTTCTTCAGAATGCTCCATGACACTTGTCATCACAAGGCTCCATGGTCTTCTCCTCACAATGCTCCAGGACCTTGTCATCACAATGCTCCATTCCATTGTCATCGCAATGCTCCATGACCACTGCCATCACAATACTCAATGAATATTTTCATCCCAATGCTCCATGAACTTCTCATCACAGTGCTCCATGACCCCTGTCATCACAATGCTCCATGCCCCTTATCATTACAGTGCTGCATGACGCTCGACATCACAATTATCCATGGTCTTCTCATCACAGTGCTCCACGGTCTTGCCATCACAATGCTCCATGACACTTCTCATCACAATGTTACATGATCTTTTCATCACAATTCTCCATGCATTTGTCATCACAGTGCTCCATGAACCCTGTCATAGCAAGCTCCAAGTGCTTTTCATCACAGTGCTTCACGACATTGTCATCAAAATTCTCAATGGCCGTTGTCATCACAGTGCTCCATGCCCTTGTCATCACAGTGCTCCATGACCATTGTCATCAAAAAGCTCCAAGCCCTTGTCATCACAATGCTCCATTACATTTGTCATCACAATCCTCCATGACACTTGGCTTCACAATGCTCCATGCCATTGTCATCACAATGCACCAAGACATATGTCATCACAATGCTCCCTGACACCTGTCTGCACAGTACTCCATGACCTTCTCATAACAATGCTGCATGCCTTTGTCATCACAATGCGCCATGCCCACTGTCATCTCAATAACCCTAGAAACTTGTCAGACCAATGCTCCATGCCCCTGTCATCACAATGCTCCATGCCCTTGTCATCACAGTGCTCCGTGATTCCAGTCATCACAATGCTTCATGACCTTTGGCATCAAATTGGTCCATGCCCTCGTCATCACAGGGCTCTGTGAAATTTGTCACCATAATGCTCCATGAACTTTTCATTCACAATGCTCTGTGACCCTTGCCATCACAATGCTCCATGCCTTTGTCAGCAGAGTGCTCCATGACCCTTGTTATCACAATGCTCCATGCGCTTGTTATCAAAATTTTCCACAAACTTGTCATCAGAATGCTCCATAAAACTTGTCATCACAATGCTCCATGTACTTCTCATCAAAATGCTCTCTCACCACTGATATCAAAATGTTCCATCACTAGTCATCAGAATACTCCCTCACCCCTGTCATGACAATGTTCCACGGCCTTGTCATCAAAAGGCTCCATGACCCTTGTCATCAGAATGCTCCAAGACCCCTGTAATCACAATGCTCCGTGTTATTGTCATCACAAAGCTCCATGACGCATGTCATCAATCTGCTCCATGGCCTTCTCATCACAATGCTCCATGCCCTTGTCATCACAATGCTCCAAGACAACTGTAATCAAATTGCTCCATGCCACTTTTCATCTCAATGCTCCATGAACTCTGTAATCACAATGAACCATGCCCATCATCATAATGCTTTTTGCTATTGTCATCACAATGAAATCAGAATGCTCCATAACCTCTGTCAACACAATGCTCCAAACCCTTGTGATCACATTGTTCCATAACACTTGTCATCACAACGCCCCATGATGCTCATCATCACAATTATCCATGGTCTTCTCATCACAATGCTCCATGACATTTGTCATCACAATGCTCAATACACTTGTCATTATAATGCTCCCTGACACTTGTCGTCAGTATGCTCCTTGAACCCTTTCATGACAAGTCTCCATGCCCTTTGCATCACAATCACCCATGCCATTTTCATCACAATGCTCCAAGACCCATGTAATCACAATGCTCCACACCCCTTTTCTTCAGAATGCTCCATGACACGTGTCATCACAAGGCTCCACGGTCTTCTCCTCACAATGCTCCAGGACCTTGTCATCACAATGCTCCATTCCATTGTCATCGCGATGCTCCATGACCACTGCCACCACAATACTCAATGAATATTGACATCCCAATGCTCCATGAACTTCTCATCACAGTGCTCCATGACCCCTGTCATCACAATGCTCCATGCCCCTTATCATTACAGTGCTGCATGACGCTCAACATCACAATTATCCATGGTCTTCTCATCACACTGCTCCACGGTCTTGCCATCACAATGCTCCATGACACTTCTCATCACAATGTTACATGATCTTGTCATCACAATGCTCCATGAACCCTGTCATAGCAAGCTCCAAGTGCTTTTCATCACAGTGCTTCATGACATTGTCATCAAAATTCTCAATGGCCGTTGTCATCACAGTGCTCCATGCCCTTGTCATGACAGTGCTCCATGACCATTGTCATCAAAAAGATCCAAGCCCTTGTCATCACAATGCTCCATTACATTTGTCATCACAATCCTCCATGTCACTTGGCTTCACAATGCTCCATGCCATTGTCATCACAATGCACCAAGACATATGTCATCACAACGCTCCCTGACACCTGTCTGCACAGTACTCCATGACCTTCACATAACAATGCTGCATGCCCTTGTCATCACAATGTGCCATGCCCACTGTCATCTCAATAATCCATGAAACTTGTCAGACCAATTCTCCATGCCCCTGTCATCACAATGCTCCATTCCCTTGTCATCACAGTGCTCTGTGATTGCAGTCATCACAATGCTTCATGACCTTTGGCATCAAAATGGTCCATGCCCTCGTCATCACAGGGCTCTGTGAAATTTGTCACCATAATCCTCCATGAACTTTTCATTCACAATGCTCTGTGACCCTTGCCATCACAATGCTCCATGCCTTTGTCAGCAGAGTGCTCCATGACCCTTGTTATCACAATGCTCCATGCGCTTGATATCAAAATTTTCCACAAACTTGTCATCAAAATGCTCCATAAAACTTGTCATCACAAGGCTCCATGTACTTCTCATCAAAATGCTCTCTCACAACTGATATCAAAATGTTCCATCAGTAGTCATCAGAATACTCCCTCACCCCTGTCATGACAATGTTCCATGGCCTTGTCATCACAAGGCTTCATGACCCTTGTCATCACAATGCTCCAAGACCCCTGTAATCACAATGCTCCATGCTATTGTAATCACAATCTCCATGACGCATGTCATCAATCTGCTCCATGGCCTTCTCATCACAATGCTCCATGCCCTTGTCATCACAATGCTCCAAGACAACTGTAATCAAAATGCTCCATGCCACTTTTCATCTCAATGCTCCATGAACTCTGTAATCACAATGAACCATGCCCATCATCATGGAGACTTATCAATACATAAGTTTTAAGTTTCTTACTAGTCAGATATATACCTCTGCGGGAAATATGGGGTTTTGAGTCCCTTTCACTGAGGAAAGTGTAGGACTTTTCTATTCCATAGTTGGTTTTTCGAACGGTACATGTATTAATATAAAACTCTGGTTTTATGCATCACCCCACCTCGCCTTCCCCCTTAAGCAGGCACAAGAGTGTTGTCTAAAAGTGAGGCTCTGTTCTCTTTCCTAACTCAGTTCATGTGTAGCCATGTTTACAGGACCTTCATAAGTGATATCTTATGATAAGTTTCCTTTTTCTCTGTGACTTATTTCACTTAGAATCATCGTACCTGAATCCACTCATTTTGAAGCTACTGGCCTTATGACATTGATTTCATGGCTGAGGGATATTACATCGTATGTAATTACCACAATTTTTTGAACCATTTTTGTCTTTCCTGGGATATTTAAGGTGTACCCAAGTTGAGGGTCTTGTAAGCAGTGCAGCCCACAATTTTGGGGTGGCTCTATCTTATTGATTTTCAGTTTTCCCAAGGTATATTCCATAGACTTGAAGTGCCCTTGGCTCTGTAGCTCTATTGTTTACTTGTTTTAGAGACCACAATGCACTCCTCCAGAGAGGCAGTTGGCAATTTACATCCTGCCCATCAGCATAACTAGGCTCCCTGTTCTCTATTGCCTCCCTTGACTTTCTGGCTTTTACACATTTTGCGGATGTCCCTTTTGACCGGTGGGAAGTGATACTACATTGTAGTTCAGATTTTCGTTGCCCACTTGCTTGCTTGGCCAAAAAGGACGTACGCGTTTTCTCCTTAATATATTCAGGAGAAAACACATACGCCCTTTTTGGCCAAGTGCATCATTGTCGAAGTTGTGCCCCTCTTCCTGTGCTTTAAAGGCGATTCCAATGTACCTCTTGAAATCTGTTTCCTGCTATTCTGGCTCGCTTTGAAGTCTGCCTCGTTGCCTTCCCTCAACAGATATTTGGACGATTGTTTTCCTTTATTACTCTGCCAGTTTGTGAATTGCTGTGCCCCTGAGCTCCATTTTTCAAATCGTTTTTTGTGAGCTGACCGGAAGTCCAAAATTTTGGTTCAGCACCTATACTGGTTCCCGGTACGTGGCTGAGACTTTGTTTAATTCTTATTCCTGCTGGGAAATTAGAGTGACATGTGCCCGTCCAAATGCCTAACAGCTACTCTCTCATTGGTTCTCCCTCTTCCCTTTCATCCTCTGCCAAATTGGCAACTTGTTCGAACCAGGAGGTTAAAGGGGCTGTCTCTCCAAGTTGGGAGATTGATAGTAAAACAGTTGGAAATTCAAACCAGAGCACCAGGAGAGGGACTATTAGTTGAGTTTTAGAAACATTTTGTATTCACACTGTGTCCATTCTGTACGTTTCCCGTACCTGTTATAACTGTAGTACTATTCCCGACAACCTGGAGAGTTGGGACCCTTGTAATGTGTGCCACACATTATTGCCTTAAATGGTCTGCATTTGCTCACCAATCCTCTCAGTCCCAAGTGTCCAGCCTTATGCCACATCCAGCTGTCGTTTTACATAGGGTCATTCCAGGTTTCATCAGAGCCCCTGAAGGAATTGTAAAGAATTTCCCTGTTTTTTTGTTTTCTTTTTGAAATTCGTTTTTATAATGGGTTTTAGCTGATTCTCACTGCCATGTTTATGCCAGTCTAGACACACTTGATTCCCTTACGGAGACATATCAATACATAGATTTTAAGATTCTTACCAGTCACATATATTCCTATGCGGGAAATATGGCGTTTTGAGTCCCTTTCACTGAGGAAAGTGTATGTCTTTTCTATTCCGTATTTGGTTTTGTGAAAGGTACCTGTACTAATATCAAACTCTGGTTTTATGCATCACCCCACCTCGCCTTCCCCCTTAAGCAGGCACAGGAGTGTTGTCTAAATGTGAGGCTCTGTTCTCTTTCCTAACTCAGTTCATGTGTAGCCATGTTTACAGGACCTTCATAAGTGATATCTTATGATAAGTTTCTTTTTCTCTGTGACTTATTTCACTTAGAATCATCGTACCTGAATACACTCATTTTGCTGCTACTGGCCTTATAACATTGATTTCATGGCTGAGGTATATTCCATCGTACATAAATAACACAATTTCTTGAACCATTTTTGTCTTTCCTAGGATATTTAAGTTGTACCCCAGTTGAGGTTCTTGTAAGCAGTGCAGCACTAAATTTTTAGGTGGCATGTCTTATTGATATTCAGTATTCCCATGGTATATTCCCTACACTGGAAGTGCCCTTGGCTCTGTTGCTCTGTTGTTTCCTTGTTTTAGGGAACACAATGCACTCCTTCAGAGAGGCAGATGGTAATTTACATCCTGCCCATCAGCATAACTAGGCTCCCTGTTCTCCATTGCCTGTCTTGCCTTTCTGGCTTTTACACATTTCGTGGATGTCCCTTTTGACCGGTGGGAAGTGATACTTCATTGTAGTTCAGATTTTCATTGCCCACTTGCTTGCTTGGCCAAAAAGAACGTATGCTTTTTCTCCTGAATATATTCAGGAGAAAACACATACGGCATTTCTGGCCAAGTGCATCATTGTTGAAGTTGTTCCCCTCTTCCTGTGCTTTAAAGGTGATTCCAATGTACCTCTTGAAATCTGTTTCCTGCTATTCTGGCTCGCTTTCAAGTCCGCCTCGTTGCCTTCCCTCAACAGATTTTTGGACGATTGTTGTCCTTTATTTCTCTGACAGTTTGTGCATTGTTGTATCCCTATGATCCATTTTTCAACTCGTTTTTTGTGAGCTGAGCGCAAGTCCAAAATTTTGGTTCAGGACCTATACTGGTTCCTGGCACGTGGCTGAGACATTGGTTAATTCTTCTTCCACCCTGGAAATTAGAGTGACATGTGACCATCCAAATGCCTAACAGCTACTCTCTCATTGGTTCTCCCTCTTCCCTTTCATCTTCTGCCAAATTGGCAACCTGTGCGCACCAGGAGGTTAAAGGGGCTGTCTTTCCAAGTTGGGAGATTGATAGTAAAGGAGTTGGAAATTCAAACCAGAGCACGAGGAGAGGGACTATTAGTTGAGTTTTAGAAACCTTTCATATTCACAGTGTGTCCATTCTCTAGGTTTCCCGTACATGTTATAGCTGTAGTAATATTCCCTTCAACCTGGAGAGTTGGGACCCTTGGAATGTGTGCCACACATTATTGCTTTAAATGGTCTGCATTTGCTCACCGAATCTCACCAATCCTCTCAGTCCCAAGTGTCCAGCCTTATGCCACATTCAGCTGTCATTGTAGATAGGGTCATTCCAGATTTCATCAGAGACCCTGATGGAATTGTAAAGAATTTCTCTTTTTTTTTGTTTTGTTTTTGAAATTACTTTTTATAGTGGGTTTGAGCTGATTCTCACTGCCATGTTCATGGCAGTCAAGACAGACTTCATTTCCTTACGGAGACATATCAATACATAGGTTTTATGTTTCTTACTAGTCAGATATATAGCTCTGCGGGATATATGGGGTTTTGAGTCCCTTTCACTGATGAAAGTGTAGGTCTTTTCAATTCTGTAGTTGGTTTTTGGAATGGTACATGGACTAATATCAAACTCTGGTTTTCTGCATCACCCCACCTCTCCTTACCCCTTAAGCAGGCATAAGAGTTGTTCCTAAATGTGAGACTCTGTTCTCTTTCCTAACTCAGTTCATGTGTAGCCATGTTTACAGGACCTTCATAAGTGATATCTTATGATAAGTTTCTTTTTCTCTGTGACTTATTTCACTTAGAATCATCGTACCTGAATACACTCATTTTGCTGCTACTTGCCTTATGACATTGATTTCATGGCTGACTGATATTCCATCGTATGTAAGTAACACAATTTCTTGAACCATTTTTGTCTTTCCTGGGATATTTAAGGTGTACCCAAGTTGAGGTTCTTGTTAGCAGTGCAGGCCTAAATTTTGTGGTGCCTTTGTCTTATTGATTTTCAGTTTTCCCAAGGTATACTCCCTAGACTGGTAGTGCCCTTGGCTCTGTAGCTCTGTTGTTTCCCTGTTTTAGGAAACACAGTGCACTCCTCCACAGAGGCAGTTGGCAATTTTCATCCTGTCCATCAGCATAACTAGGCTCCCTGTTCTCCAGGGCCTATCTTGCCTTTCTGGATTTTACAACTTTTGCGAATGTCCCTTTTGACCGGTGGGAAGTGATACTTCATTGTAGTGCAGATTTGTATTGCCCTCTTGCTTGCTTGGCCAAAAGTGCGTATGTGTTTTCTCCTGAATATATTCAGGAGAAAACACATAAGCCGTTTTTGGCCAAGTGCATCATTGTCGAAGTTGTGCCCCTATTCCTGTGCTTTAAAGGCGATTCCAATGTACCTCTTGAAATCTGTTTCCTGCTATTCTGGCTCGCTTTCAAGTCCGCCTCGTTTCCTTCCCTCAACAGATTTTCGGGCGATTGTTGTCCTTTACTACTCTGCCAGTTTGTGCGTTGCTCTGCCCCTGAGCTCCATTATTCAACTCGTTTTTTGTGAGCTGACCCCAAGTCCAAAATTTTGGTTCAGGACCTATACTGGTTCCCGGCGGGTGTCAGAGACTTTGGTTAATTCTTCTTCCTGCCAGGAAATTAGAATGACATGTGCCCGTCCAAATGCCTAACAGCTACTCTCTCATTGGTTCTCCCTCTTCCCTTTCATCCTCTACAAATGTGGCCAACTGTGAGAACCAGGAGGTTAAAGGGGCTGTCTCTCCAAGTTGTGAGATTGATAGTAAAGCAGTTGGAATGTCAAACCGGAGCACCAGGAGAGGGATTATTAGTTGAGTTTTAGAAACCTTTCGTATTCACAGTGTGTCCATTCTCTAGGTTTCCAATACATGTAATAGATGTAGTAATATTCCCTTCAACCTGGAGAGTTGGGAACGTTGGAATGTGTGCCACGCGTTATTGCTTGAAATGGTCTGCATTTGCTCACCGAATCTCACCAATCCTCTCAGTCCCAAGTGTCCAGCCTTATGCCACATCCAGCTGTCGTTGTAGATAGGGTCATTCCAGGTTTCATCAGAGCCCCTGAAGGAATTGTAAAGAATTTCCCTGTTTTTTTGTTTTGTTTTTGAAATTCCTTTTTATAGTGGGTTTGAACTCATTCTCACTGCCATTTTTATGCCAGTCTAGACACACTTGATTCCCTTTCAGTGACATAACGATACATAGGTTTTAAGATTCTTAGTACTCTGATATATTCCTCTGCGCGGAATATGGGTGTTCAGTCCCGTTCACTGAGGAAGGAGTAGGTCTTGTCTATTCTGTATTTGGATTATGGAACGGTACCTGTACTAATATAAGACTCTGGTTTTGTACATCTCCCCACCTCTCTTTCCCCTTAAGCAGGCATAAGTGTATTTTCTAAATGTGAGACACTGTTCTCTTTCCTAATTCAGTTCATATGTAGCCATGTTTACATTTCCTTCATAAGTGATATCTTATGTCAGAATGCTCCATGGCTCTTGTCATCATAATGCTCTATGATGCTCTTCATCACAATTATCCATGGTCTTCTCATCACAATGCTCCACAGTCTTGCCATCACATTGCTCCATGCCCTGATCATCACAATGCTCCTTTACCTTTGTCATCACAATCGTCCATGACACGTGTCATCACAATGCTCCATGTTATTGGCATCACAATGGACCATGACATATGTCATCACAATGCTCCCTGACACCTGTCTTCACTGTAGTCCATGACGTTGTCATCACAATGTTCTATGCTCTTTTCATCACAATGCACCATGCCCACTGTCATCACAATAATCCATGAAATTTGTGAGACCAATGCTCCATGCCCCTGTCATCACAATGCTCCGTGACTCCATTCATCACTATGCATCATGATATTTGTCATCACAATGGTCAATGCCCTCGTCATCACAAGGATCTGTGACCTGTGTAACCACAATGCACCATGAACTTTTCATCACAATGCTCCATGCCTTTCTCAGCACAACACTCAATGACACTTGTCATCACAATGCTCCATGCGCTTGTCAGCAAAATGCTCCACCAGCTTGTCATCACAATGCTCCATGCACTTCTCATCAAAATGCTCTGTCACCACTGATATCACAATGTTCCATCACTAGTCATCATAATACGACGTCATCCTTGTCATCACAATGTTCCATGACCACTGTCATCAAAATACTACATGCCATTATCATCACAGTGCTCCATGACGCCTGACATCACAATTCTCCATAACCCATGTCATATAAATGCTCCATGACCTTTTTCGTCACAGTGCTCCATGACCCCTTACCTCACCATGCTCCATAACCCATGTCATCAAAATGCTCCATGACATTTGTCATCACAAATCTCCATGACGCTTGTCATCACAATGCTCGATGCCCTTCTCATAACAATGCTCCATGCCCTTGTCATTACAGTCCTCCATGAACCCTGTACCACAGTGTTCTGGGCCCTTGTCATCACAGTGCGCCAGGCCCACTCTCATCACAATAATCCATGAAATATTTCAGACCAATGCCCCATGGCCTTGTCATCACAATGCTCCATTACCCCTGTCATAACAATGCTCCATGACCCCTGTCATCACAATGCACCGTGCCCATCACCATAATATTTCATGCTATTGTCATCACAATGAAATCAAAATGCTCAATGACCTCTGTCATCAAAATGCTCCAAACCCTTCTGATCACAGTGTTCCATAACACTTGTCATCACAATGCCCCATGAGGCTGGTCATCACAATTATCCATGGTCTTCTCATCACAATGCTCCATGATCTTTGTCATCACAATGCTCAATACACTTAACATCTCAATGCCCCCTGACAGTTGTCATCAGTATGCTCCTTGAACCCTGTCATGACAAGGCTCCATGCATTTTTCATCACAATGATCCATTCCTTTTTCATCACAATGCTCCAAGACACCTGTAATCAAAATGCACCATGTCCTTGTCATCACAAAGCTCCATGACACATGTCATCAGAATGCTCCATTGCTTCTCATCACAATGCCCCATGCCCTTGTCATCACAATTCTTCCAAACCCCTGTAATCACAATGCTCCATGCATCTTTTCATCAGAATGCTCCATGACCCTTTTCATCAAAATGCTCCATTAACCCTGACATCACAATGTTCCATAACCCCTGTCATCAAAATGTTCCATGACACTTTTCATCAATTTGCTCCATGACCCTGTCATCACAATGCTCCCTGCCCTTCTCATCACAATGCACCACGACCTTGTCATCAAAATGCTCCATGACTTTTGTCATCACAAAGCTCCATGACACTTGGCATCACAATGCTCCATGCCATTTCATCACAATGCTCCATGAAACCTCCCATCACATTGCTCCATGCCCTTGTCACCACAACGCTCCATGACGCTTGTCATCGCAATGCTCGATACTCTTCTCATCACAATGCTCCATGACCTTGTCATTACAATCCTCTATGACACATGTATCACAGTGTTCCGTGCCCTAGTCATCACAATGCTCCATTACCCCTGTCATAATAATGCTCCATGACCCCTGCCATCACAATGATCCACGGCCTTGTCATCCAAGTCTCCATGAGCCCTGTCATCAAAATACTCCATGAACATTTTCAGCCCAATGCTCCATGACCTTCTCATCACAGTGCTCATTGACCCTTGTCATCACAATGCTCCATGACCCCTCTCATCACAATTATCCATGACACCTGTCATCACAGTGCTCCATGCCCTTTGTCTTTACAGTGATCCATGACGCTCTTCATCATAATTATCCATGGTCTTTTCATCACAATGCTCCACGGTCTTGCCATCACAATTCTCCATGCCCTGTTCTTCACAATGCTCCATGTCCCATGTCATTACAATTCTCCAAATCCTTGTCATCACAATGCACCAGGACACTTCTCATCACAATGTTATATGATATTTTCATCACAATTCTCCATGCATTTGTCATCGCAATGCTCTATGACCCCTGTCATAGCAAGCTCCATGCGTTTGTCATCACAATGCTTCATTACATTGTCATCAAAATTCTCAATGGCCCTTGTCATCACAATGCTCCATGTCCTGTCATCACAATGCCCCTTGACACTTGACATCACAGTGTTCCAAGCCCTTGTCATCAAAATGCTCCATTACCTTTGTCATCACAATCCTCCATGACACTTGGTATCACAATGCTCCATGCCATTGTCATCACAATGGACAATGACATATGTCATCACAATGCTCCCTGACACCTGTCTTCACAATACTCCATGAGCTTGTTATCACAATGTTCCATGCACTTGTCATCACAATTTGCCATGCCCACTGTCATCACAATAATCCATGAAACTTGTCAGCCCAATGTTCCATGACCCTGTCATCACAAAGTTCCATGCCCTTGTCATCACAATGCTCTATGACCCCTGTCATCACAATGCTCCATGACTCCAGTCATCACAATGCTTCATGACCCTTGTCATCACAGTGGTCCATGCCCTCGTCACACAAGGCTCTGTGACCTTTGTCACCACAATGCTCCATGCCCTTGTCATCACAATGCTCCATGACCACTGTCATCACAATAATCCATAAAACTTTTCAGCCCAATGTTGAATGCCCCTGTCATCACATTGATCCATGCCCCTGTCATCACAATGCTCCAAACCCTTGTGATCACAATGCTCCATAACACTTGTCATCACAACGCCCCATGACGCTCGTTATCACAATTATCCATGCACTTCTCATCACAATGTTCCATGACGTTTTTCATCACAATGTTCAATACACTTGTCATCACAATGCTCCCTGACACTTGTCGTCAGTATGCTCCTTGAACCCTGTCATGACAAGGCTCCATGCCTTTTTCATCACAATGATCCATGTCCTTTTCTTCACAATGCTCTAGGACCCCTGTGATCACAATGCTGCATGCACCTTTTCATCAGAATTCTCCATGAGACTTCTCATCACAAGGATCAGTGGGCTTCTCATCACAATGCTCCAGGACCTTCTCATCACAATGCTCCAGGACCTTGTCATCACAGTGTTCCATTCCCTTGTCAACACAATGCTCCATGACCCCTACCATCACAAAACTCCATGAACATTTTCAGCCCAATGATCTATGACCTTCTCATCACAATGTTCCATGACCACTGTCATCACAACGCTCCATGGCCACTGACAACACAATGATCCTGGACTCTTTTCATCAAACTGCTCCATGACCCTTGTCATCACAATTATCCATTCCCTTGCCATCCCAGTGCTCCATGACACCTGTAATGACAATGCTCCGTGACGCTTTTCATCACAGTGCTCCATTACCCTTCTCATCAAAATGCTCCATGCATTTGTCAGCAAAATGCTACATGACCTTGTCATCACAATGCTCCATGTGCTTGTCATCAAAATACTCTATTCCCATTGTCATCAAAATCCTCCATGAGCATTGGGTTCACATTGCTTCATGCCATGTCATGACAATGCTCCATGCTACTTGAAATTAAAATGATCCATGACCTCTGTCATGACAATGCTCCATTCTACTTGAAATGAAAATGATCCATGACCTCTGTCATCACAATGCTCCAAACCCTTGTGATCACAATGTTCCATAACACTTGTCATCACAAGGCTCCATGATGCCTGTCATCACAGTGCTCAATGACCATTGTCATCACAATGCTCAATACACTTGTCATGACAACGCTCCCTGACACTTGACGTCAGAATGCTCCTTGAAACCTGTCATGAAAAGGTTCCATGCCTTTTTCATCACAATGCACCATGCCTTTTTCATCACAATGCTCCATGCTATTGTCATCACAATACTCCAGAAACTTGTCAACAGAATGCTCCATGACCTTTGTTATCACAATGATCCATGCCCTTGTCATCACAATGCGCCATGCCCACTGTCATCACAATAATCCATGAAACATGTCAGACCAATGTTGCATGCCCCTGTCATCACAATGCTCCATGCCCTTGTCATCACAATGCTCCGTGACCCCTGTCATCACAATGCTCCGTGACTCCAGTCATCACAATGCTTCATGACATTTGTCCTCACAATGGTCCATGTCCTCGTCACACAACGCTCTGTGACCTTTGTCACCACAATGCTCCATGCCCTTTTCATCTCAATGCTCCATGCCCACTGTCATCACAATAATCCATGAAACTTGTCAGACCAATGTTCCATGCCCCTGTCATCACATTGCTCCATGCCCTTGTCATCACAATGCTCCATGACCACTGTCATCACAATGCTCCGTGACTCCATTCATCACAATGATTGATGACCTTTCTCATCACAGTGGTCCATGCCCTCGTCACACAAGGCTCTGTGATCTTTGTCACCACAATGCTCCATGAAATTTTCATCACAATGCTCTGTGTCCCTTGTCATCACAATGCTCCATGCCTTTGTCAGCACAATGCTCCATGACACTTGTCATCAAAATGCTCCATGCACTTGTCAGCACAATGCTCCATGACACATGTCATCACAATGTGCAATGCTCTTTTCCTCACAATGCTCCACATCCTTTTCATCGCTATGCTCCATAAAACTTGTCATCACAATGCTCCATGCATTTCTCAGCAAAATGCTCTCTCACCACATATATCAAAATGTTCCATCACTAGTCATCACAATACTCGCTCACCACTGTCATCACAATGTTCCATGACCACTGTCATCACAGTGCTCCATGCCCTTATCATCACAATGCTCCATGACCCCTGACATCACAATGTTCCATAACCCCTGTCACAAAATGCTCCATGACCCATTTCTTCACAATGCTTCATGACCCCTGACATCACAATGTTCCCTAACCACTGTCATCAAAATATTCCATGACCCTTTTATTCAAATTGCTCCATGACCCTGTCATCACAATGCTCCCTGCCCTTCTCATCACAATGCACCACGCCCTTGTCATCAAAATGCCCCTTGACATTTGTCATCACAAATATCCATGACCCTTGGCATCACAATGCTCCATGCCATTGTCATCACAATGTTCAATGAAATCTCTCATCACATTGCTCCATGCCCTTGTCATCACAATGCTCCATTACACCTGTCATAACAATGCTCCATGACCACTGCCATCACAATGTTCCACGTCCTTGGCATCACAAGACTCCATGACCCTTGTCATCACAATGCTCCAAGACCTCTGTAATCACAGTTCTCCATGCCACTTTTCATCTCAATGCTCCATGAACACTGTCATCACAATGCACCATGCCCATCATCATAATGATTCATGCTATTGTCATCACAATGAAATCAAAATGCTCCATGTCCTCTGTCATCACAATGCTCCAAACCCTTCTGATCACAGTGTTCCATAACACTTGTCATCACATTCCCCATGACGCTCGTCATCACAATTATGCAAGGTCTTCTCATCACAATGCTCCATGACCTCGTCAGCACAATGCCCAATACACTTGGCATCACAATGCTCGCTGACACTTGTCATCAGTATGCTCCTTGAACACAGTCATGACAAGGCTCCATGCCTTTTTCATCACAATGATCCATTCCCTTTTCATCACAATGCTCCAAGACCCCTGTTATCACAATGCTCCGTGACTCCCGTCATCACAATGCTTCATGACATTTGTCATCACAATGGTCCATGACCTGGTCACACAAAGCTCTGTGAGCTTTGTCAGCACAATGCTCCATGAAATTTTTATCACAATGCTCTGTGACCCTTGTCATCACAAAGCTCCATGCCTTTGTCAGCACAATGCTCCATGACCCTTGTCATCACAATGCTCGATGCGCGTGTCAGCACAATGCTCCATAACCCATGTCATCACAATGCACCATGCACTTGTCATCACAATGCTCCACATCCTTGTCATCAAAATGCTCCATAAACCTTGTCATCACAATGCTCCATGCACTTCTCCTCAAAATGCCTTCTCACCACTGATATCACAATGTTCCATCACTATTCATCACAATACTCCCTCACCCCTGTCATCACAATATTCCATGACCCCTGTAATCACAATTCTCCATGCCCTTGTCATCACAAAGCTCCATGACACATGTCATCAGAATCTCCATGGCCTTCTCATCACAATGCTCCATGACCTTGTCATCACAATGCTCCAACACCACTGTAATCACAATGCTCCATGCCCCTTTTCATCTCAATGCTCCATGAACCCTGTCATCACAATGCACCGTGCCCATCACCATAATATTTCATGCTATTGTCATCACAATGAAATCAAAATGCTCAATGACGTCTGTCATCACAATGCACCAAACCCTTCTGATCACAATGTTCCATAACACTTGTCATCACAATGCCCCATGACGCTGGTCCTCACAATTATCCATGGTCTTCTCATCACCATGCTCCATGATCTTTGTCACCACAATGCTCAATACACTTATCATCACAATGCTCCCTGACAGTTGTCATCAGTATGCTCCTTGAACCCTGTCATATCAAGGCTCCATGCATTTTTCATCACAATGATCCATTCCCTTTTCATCACAATGCTCAAAGACCCCTGTAATCACAATGCTCCATGTCCTTGTCATCACAAAGCTCCATGACGCATGTCATCAGAATGCTCCATTGCCTTCTCATCACAATGCTCCATGCCCTTGTCATCACATTGCTTCAAAACCCCGGTAATCTCAATGCTCCATGCACTTTTTCATCAGAATGCTCCATACCATTGTCATCACAATGCTCCATGACCCTAGTCATCGCAATGTCCCAAGCCCTTGTCATCAAAATGCTCCATTACCTTTGTCATCACAATCCTCCATGACACTTGGTATCACAATGCTCCATGCCATTGTCATCACAATGGACAATGACATATGTCATCACAATGCTCCCTGACACCTGTCTTCACAATACTCCATGACCTTGTCATCACAATGTTCCATGCCCTTGTCATCACAATGCGCCATGCCCACTGTCATCACAATAATCCATGAAACATGTCACACCAATGTTCCATGCCCCTGTCATCACAATGCTCCATGCCCTTGTCATCACAATGCTCCGTGACCCCTGTCATCACAATGCTCCGTGACTCCAGTCATCACAATGCTTCATGACATTTGTCCTCACAATGGTCCATGCCCTCGTCACACAACGCTCTGTGACCTTTGTCACCACAATGCTCCATGCCCTTTTCATCTCAATGCTCCATGCCCACTGTCATCACAATAATCCATGAAACTTGTCAGACCAATGTTCCATGCCCCTGTCATCACATTGCTCCATGCCCTTGTCATCACAATGCTCTATGACCACTGTCATCACAATGCTCCGTGACTCCATTCATCACAATGATTCATGACCTTTCTCATCACAATGGTCCATGCCCTCGTCACACAAGGCTCTGTGATCTTTGTCACCACAATGCTCCATGAAATTTTCATCACAATGCTCTGTGTCCCTTGTCATCACAATGCTCCATGCCTTTGTCAGCACAATGCTCCATGACACTTGTCATCAAAATGCTCCATGCACTTGTCAGCACAATGCTCCATGACACATGTCATCACAATGTGCAATGCTCTTTTCCTCACAATGCTCCACATCCTTTTCATCGCTATGCTCCATAAAACTTGTCATCACAATGCTCCATGCACTTCTCATCAAAATGCTCTCTCACCACATATATCAAAATGTTCCATCACTAGTCATCACAATACTCGCTCACCCCTGTCATCACAGTGTTCCATGACCACTGTCATCACAGTGCTCCATGCCCTTATCTTCACAATGCTCCATGACCCCTGACATCACAATGTTCCATAACCCCTGTCACAAAATCCTCCATGACCCATTTCTTCACAATGCTTCATGACCCCTGACATCACAATGTTCCATAACCCCTGTCATCAAAATATTCCATGACCCTTTTATTCAAATTGCTCCATGACCCTGTCATCACAATGCTCCCTGCTCTTCTCATCACAATGCACCACGTCCTTGTCATCAAAATGCCCCATGACATTTGTCATCACAAAGATCCATGACCCTTGGCATCACAATGCTCCATGCCATTGTCATCACAATGTTCAATGAAATCTCTCATCACATTGCTCCATGCCCTTTTCATCACAATGCTCCATTACACCTGTCATAACAATGCTCCATGACCCCTGCCATCACAATGTTCCACGGCCTTGTCATCACAAGGCTCCATGACCCTTGTCATCACAATGCTCCAAGACCTCTGTAATCACATTCTCCATGACACATTTCATCTCAATGCTTCATGAACCCTGTCATCACAATGCACCGTGCCCATCACCATAATATTTCATGCCATTGTCATCACAATGAAATCAAAATGCTCAATGACCTGTGTCATCACAACGCACCAAACCCTTCTGATCACAATGTTCCATAACACTTGTCATCACAATGCCCCATGACACTGGTCATCACAATTATCCATGGTCTTCTCATCAGAATGCTCCATGATCTTTGTCATCACAATGCTCAATACACTTTTCATCACAGTGCTGGCTGACAGTTGTCATCAGTATGCTCCTTGAACCCTGTCATGACAAGGCTCCATGCATTTTTCATCACAATGATCCATTCCCTTTTCATCACAATGCTCCAAGACACCTGTAATCACAATGCTCCATGTCCTTGTCATCACAAATCTCCATGACGCATGTCATCAGAATGCTCCATTGCCTTCTCATCACAATGCTCCATGCCCTTGAAATCACATTGCTTCAAAACCCCTGTAATCTCAATGCTCCATGCACCTTTTCATCAGAATGCCCCATGCCCTTGTCCTCACAATGCTCCATGACCCTTGTCATCGCAATGTTCCAAGCCCTTGTCATCAAAATGCTCCATTACCTTTGTCATCACAATCCTGCATGACACTTGGTATCACAATGCTCCATGCCATTGTCATCACAATGGACAATAACATATATCATCACAATGCTCCCTGACACCTGTCTTCACAATACTCCATGACCTTGTCATCACAATGTTCCATGCCCTTGTCATCACAGTGCGCCATGCACACTGTCATCACAATAATCCATGAAACATGTCAGACCAATGTTCCATGCCCCTGTCATCACAATGCTCCATGCCCTTGTCATCACAATGCTCCATGACCCCTGTCATCTCAATGCTCCTTGACTCCAGTCATCACAATGCTTCATGTCCTTTGTCCTCACAATGGTCCATGCCCTCGTCACACAACGCTCTGTGACCTTTGTCACCAAAATGCTCCATGCCCTTGTCATCTCAATGCTCCATGCCCACTATCATCACAATAATCCATGAAACTTGTCAGACCAATGTTCCATGCCCCTGTCATCACATTGCTCCATGCACTTGTCATCACAGTGCTCCATGCACACTCTCATCACAATCATCCATAAAACTTGTCACATCAATGCTCCATGCACTTGTCATCAAAAGGCTCCTTTACGCCTGTCATAACAATGCTCCATGATCCCTGCCATCACAATGTTCCACGTCCTCATCATCACAAGGCTCCATAACCCTTGTCATCACAATTCTCCAAGAACCCTGTACTCGCAATGCTCCATTCAATTGTCATCACAAAGTTCCATGACCCATGTCATCACAATGCTCCATGACCCCTGTCATCACAATGCTCCATGACACCTGTCATCACAATGCTCCATGCCCCTTGTCATTACAGTGCTCCATGACTCTCGTCATCACAATTATCCATGGCCTTCTCATCACACTGCTCCACGGAATTGCCATCACTATGCTCAATGCACTGGTTATCACAATGCTCCATGTCCCTTGTCATCACAATTCTCCACATCCTTGTCATCACAATACTCCATGACACTTCTCATCACAATGTTACGTGGTCTTGTCATCACAGTTCTCCATGCAATTTTCATAGCAATGCTCCATGTCCCCTGTCATAGCAAGCTCCGTGCGCTTTTCATCACAATGCTTCACGACGTTTGCATCAAAATTCTCAATGGCCCTTGTCATCACAATGCTCCATGTCCTTGTCATCACAATGCTCCATGACCCTTTTCTTCACAATTCTAAAAGAAATTGTCATCACAATGCTCCATTACCTTTCTCATCACAATCCTCCAAGACACTTGGCATCACAAGGCTCCATTACATTTGTAATCACAATCCCCCATGACACTTGGCATCACAATGCTCCATGCCATTGTCATCACAATGCACCATGACATATGTCATCACAGTGATCCTTGACACCTGTCTTCACAATACTACATGACCTTGTAATAACTATGTTCCATGCCCTTGTCATCACAATGTGCCCTGTCCACTCTCATCGCAATAATTCATGAAAATTGTCAGAGCAATGCTCCATTCCCCTGTCATCACAATGCTCCATGCCCTTGTTATCACAATGCTCCATGACCCCTCACATCATAATGCTCCGTGACACCAGCCATCACAATGCTTTATGAACTTTTCTTCACAATGGTTAATTCCCTCGTCATCACAATGCTCTGTAACACTTGTCATCACAATGCTCCATGCCATTGTCAGCACAATTCTCCATGACCCTTGTCATCACAATGCTCCATGCACTTGTCATCACAATGCTCCACAACCCTGTCATCACAATTTTCCATAAACCTTGTCATCACAATGCTCCATGCACTTCTCATCTAAATGCTCTCTCACCACTGATATCACAATGTTCCATCACCAGTCATCACAATACTCCCTCAACACTGTCATCACAATGTTCCATGACCCCTGTCATCAAAATGCTATATGCCCTTATCATCACAATGCTCCATGACCACTGACATCACAATTTTCCATAACCCCTGTCATCAAAATATCCCTGACCCTTTCCATCAAATTGTTCCATGAACCTGTCATCAGAATGCTCCCTGCCCTACTCATCACAATGCACCACGCCCTTGTCATCAAAATGCTCCATTACATTTGTCATCACAAAGCTCCATGACCCTTGGCATCACAATGCTCCATTCCATTGTCATCACAATGCTCCATGAAACATCTCATCACATTACTCCATGCACTTGTCATCCCAAATCTCCATGACGCTTGTCATCACAATGCTCGATGTCTTTCTCATCACAATGATCCATGCCTTGTCATTACAATCCTCCATGACCCATGTATCACCGTGTTCCCTGCCCTTGTCATCACAATGCTCCATGCCCACACTCATCACAATAATACATGAAACTTTTCAAACCAATGCTGCATGCCCTTGTCATCACAATGCTCCATTACACCTGTCATAACAATGCTCCATTACCCCTGCCATCACAGTGTTCCACGGCGTTGTCATCACAAGGCTCCATGAACATTGTCATCACAATGCTCCAAGACCCCTGTAATCAAAATGCTTCATACCCCATTTCATCACAATTCTCCATGAACACTGTCATCAAAATGCACCATGCCAATCATCATAATGCTTCGTGGTATTGTAATCAAAAAGAAATCAAAATGCTCCATGACATCTGTCATCACAGTGCTCCAAACCCTTCTGATCACAATGTTCCATAACACTTGTCATCACAATGCGCCATGACGCTCGTCATCACAATTATCCATGGTCTCCTCATCAAAATGCTCCATGACCTTTGTCAACACAATGCTCAATACACTTGTCATCACAATGCTCCCTGACACTTGTCTTCAGTATGCTACTTGAAACCTGTCATGACAAGGCTCTTTGCCTTTTCCTCACAATGATCCATGCACTTTTCATCACAATGCACCAAGACCCCTGTAATCACAATGCTCCATGTGCTTGTCATCACAAATCTCCAGAACGCATGTCATCAGAATGCTCCATTGCATTGTCATCACCATGCTCCATGCCCTTGTCATCACAATGCTCCAAGACCCCTCTAATCACAATGCTCCATGCACTTGTTATCGCAATGCTCCATGACCCATGTCATAGCAAGCTCCATGCGCTTGTCATAACTATGCTTCACGACCTTGTCATCAGAATTCTCAAAGGCTCTTGTCACCACAATGCTCCAAGCCCTTGTCATCACAATGCTCCATTACCTTTGTCATCACAATCCTCCATGACACTTGGCTTCACAATGCTCCATGACATTGTCATCACAATGCACCAGGACATATGTCATCACAATACTCCCTGATACCTGTCTTCACAATAATCCATGACCTGGTCATAACAATGCTCCATGCCCTTGTCATCAGAATGCGACATGCACACTTTCATCACAATAATCCATGATACTTCTCAGACCAATGCTCCATGCCCCTGTCATCAAAATGCTCCATGCCCTTGTCATCACAATGCTCCGTGACTCCAGTCATCACACTGCTTCTGGACCTTTGTCATCACAATGGTCCATGCCCTTGTAATCACAGGGCTCTGTGCACTTTGTCACCATAATGCTCCATGAACTTATCATCACAATGCTCTGTGACCCTTGTCATCACAATGCTCCATGCCTTTGTCATCACAATGCTCCATGCGCTTGTCAGCACAGTGCTCCATGACACATGTCATCACAATATGCCATGCGCTTGTCATCACAAAGCTCCACATCTTTGTCATCCCAATGCTCCATAAACCTTGTCATCACAAAGCTCCATGCACTTCTCATTAAAATGCTCTTTCACCACAGATATCAAAATGTTCCGTCACTAGTCATTACAATACTCCCACACCCTTGACATGACAATGTTCCACGGCCTTGTCATCACAAGGCTCCATGACCCTTGTCATCACAATGCTCCAAGACCCCTGTAATCACACTGCTCCATGCTCTTGTCATCACAAAGCACCATGACGCATGTCATCAGACAGCTCCATGGCCTTCTCATCACAATGCTCCATGCCCTTTTCATCACAATGCTCCATGAACTCTGTCATCAAAATGAACCATGCCCATCATCATAATGCTTCATGCTATTGTCATCACAATGAAATCAAAATGCACCATAACCTCTGTCATCACAATGCTCCAAACCATTGTGTTCACAATGTTCCATAACACTTGTCATCACAACTCCCCATGACGCTCATCATCACAATTATCCATGGTCTTCTCATCACAATGCTCCATGACCTTTGTCATCACAATGCTCAATATACTTGTCATCACAATGCTCCCTGACACTTGTCGTTAGTATGCTCCTTGAACCCTCTCATGACAAGGCTCCATGCTCTTTCATCACAATCATCCATGCCCTATTCTTCACAATGCTCCAAGACCCATGTAATCACAATGCTCCGTGCCCCTTTTCATCAGAATGCTCCATGATACTTGTCATCACAAGGCTCCATGGTCTTCTCCTCACAATGCTCCAGGACCTTGTCATCACAATGCTCCATTCCATTGTCATCACAATGCTCCATGACCCATGCCATCACAATACTCAATGAATACTGTCAGTCCAATGCTCCATGAACTTCTGATCACAATGCTCCATGACCCCTGTCATCACAATGCTCCATGACCCCTGTCATCACAACGCTCCATGACACCAGACAACACAATGATCCGGGACACTTGTCATCAAAATGCTCCATGACACTTGTCATCACAATGATCCATGCCCTTGTCATCACAATGCTCAATGAGCCCTGTCATCACAATGCTCCATGACTCCAGTCATCACAATGCTTCATGACCTTTGTCATCACAATGGTCCATGCCCTCGTTTTCACAAGGCTCTGTGATATTTGTCACCACAATGCTCCATGAAATTTTCATCATAATGGTCTGTGACCGTTGTCATCACAATGCTCCAAGCCTTTCTCAGTACAATGCTCAATGACCACTGTCATCACAATGCTCCATGCCATTGTCAGCAAAGTGCGCTATGAACCTTGTCATCACAAGGCTCCAAGCCCTTATCATCACAATGCTCCATTACCTTTGTCATCACAAACCTCCATGACACTTGGCATCACAATGCTCCATGGCATTGTCATCACAATGGGCCCTGACTTATGTCTTCAAAATGCTCCCAGACACCTGTCTTCAAATATTGCATGACCTTGTCATCAAAATGCTCCATGCCCTTGTCATCACAATGCGCCATTCCCACTGTCATCGCAATAATCCATGAAACTTGTAAGACCAAAGCTCCATGCCCTTGTCATCACAATGCTCCATGACCCGTCATCATAATGCACCGTGACTCCTGTCATCACAATTCTTCATGACATTTCTCATCACAATGGTCCATGCCCTCGTCATCACAAGTCTCTTTGACATTTGTCCCCACAATGCTCCATTGTCTTTTCATCACCATGCTCTGCGACCCTTGTCATCACAATGCTCTAGGACACTTTTCATCACACGGCTCCATGACCCCTGACAACACAATATTCTATAACCCATGTAATCAAAATGTTCCATGACCCCTTTCATCAAATTGCTCCATGACCCTGTCATCACAATGATCCCTGCCCTTCTCATCACAATGCACCATGCCCTTGTCATCAAAATGCTCCATGACATTTGTCATCACATAGCTCCATAACCCTTGGCATCACAATTCTCCATGCCATTGTCATCACAATGCTCCAAGACCCCTGTAATCACAATGCTCCATGCATTTGTCATCGCAATGCTCCATGACCCCTGTCATAACAAGCTCCATGTGCTTGTCATAACAAAGCTTCACGACATTGTCATCAAAATTCTCAATGGCCCTTGTCACCACAGTGCTCCAAGCCCTTGTCATCACAATGCTCCATTACATTTGTCATCACAATCCTCCATGACACTTTGCTTCACAATGCTCCATGACATTGTCATCACAATGCACCAGGACATATGTCATCACAATGCTCACTGATAACTCTCTTCACAGTAATCCAGGACCTGGTCATAACAATGCTCCATGCCCTTGTCATCACAATGCTCCATGCCCTTGTCATCACAATGCTTCGTGAGTCCAGTCATCACACTGCTTCTTGACCTTTGTCATCACAATGGTCCATGCCCTCGTAATCACAGGGCTCTGTGAAATTTGTCACCATAATGCTCCATGAACTTATCATCACAATGCTCTGTGACCCTTGTCATCACAATGCTCCATGCCTTTGTCAGCAGAGTGCTCCATGACCCTTGTCAGCACAATGCTCCATGACCCATGTCTTCACAATATACCATGCACTTGTCATCACCATGTTCCACAACTTTGTCATCCCAATGCTCCATAAACCGTGTCATCACAAAGCTCCATGCACTTCTCATTAAAATGCTCTTTCACCACAGATATCAAAATGTTCCGTCACTAGTCATTACAATACTCCCACATCCCTGTCATGACAATGTTCCACGGCCTTGTCATCACAAGGCTCCATGACCCTTGTCATCACAATGCTCCAAAACCCCTGTAATTACACTGCTCCATGCTCTTGTCATCACAAAGCACCATGACGCATGTCATCAGACAGCTCCATGGCTTTCTCATCACAATGCTCCATGCCCTTTTCATCAAAATGCTGCATGAACTCTGTCATCACAATGAACCATGCCCATCATCATAATGCTTCATGCTATTGTCATCACAATGAAATCAGAATGCACCATAAACTCTGTCATCACAATGCTACAAACCCTTGTGTTCACAGTGTTCCATAACACTTGTCATCACAACTCCCCATGACGCTCATCATCACAATTGTCCATGGTCTTCTCATCACAATGCTCCATAACCTTTGTCATCACAATGCTCAATACACTTGTCATCACAATGCTCCCTGACACTTGTCGTTAGTATGCTCCTTGAACCCACTCATGACAAGGCTCCATGATCTTTCATCACAATCATCCATGCCCTATTCTTCACAATGCTCTAAGACCCATGTAATCACAATGTTCCATGCCCCTTTTCATCAGAATGCTCCATGATACTTGTCATCACAAGGCTCCATGGTCTTCTCCTCACAATGCTCCAGGACCTTGTCATCACAATGCTCCATGACCCCTGCCATCACAATACACAATGAATACTGTCAGCCCAATGCTCCATGAACTTCTGATCACAATGCTACATGAGCCCTGTCATCACAATGCAACATGACCCCTGTCATCACAATGCTCCTTGACCACTGTCATCAAAACACTCCATGACACCAGACAACACAATGATTCGGGACACCTGTTATCAAAATGCTCCATGACACTTGTCATCACAATGATCCATGCCCTTGCCATCACAATGCTCCATTACCCCTGTCATCACAATGATCCATGCCCTTGCCATCACAATGCTCCATGACCCCTGTCATCACAATGCTCCATGACAACAGTCATCTCAATGCTTCATGACCTTTGTCATCACAATGGTCCATGCCCCGTCTTCACAATTCTCTGTGAAATTTGTCACCAGAGTGCTCCATGAAATTTTCATCATAATGGTCTGGGACCGTTGTCATCACAATGCTCCAAGCCTTTCTCAGTACCATGTTCCATGACCATTGTCATCACAATGCTCCATGCCGTTGTCAGCACAGTGCGCCATGACCCTTGTCAACAAAAGGCTCCAAGCCATTGTCATCACAAAGCTCCATTACTTTTATCATCACAAACCTCCATGACACTTAGCATCATAACGCTCCATGGCATTGTCATCACAATGGGCCATGACTTATGTCTTCAAAATGCTCCCAGACACCTGTCTTCAAATACTGCATGACTTTGTCATCACAATGCTCCATGCCCTTGTCATCACAATGCGCCATTCCCACTGTCTTCGCAATAATCCATGAAATATGTAAGACCAATGTTCCATGCTCCTGTCATCACAATGCTCCATGCCCCTGTCATCACAATGCTCCATGCCCTTGTCATCACAATGCTCCATGACCCGTTATCACAATGCTCCGTGACTCCTGTCATCACAATGCTTCATGACCTTTCTCATCAAAATGGTCCATGCCCTCGTCATCACAAGTCTCTGTGACATTTGTCACCACAATGCTCCATGAACTTTTCATCACAATTCTCCATGACACTTGTCATCACAATGCTCCATGTGCTTATCAGCACAATGCTGCATGACCCATGTCATCACAATGCACCATGTACTTGTCATCACAATGCTCCACATCCTTGTCATCACAATGCTCCATAAAACTTGTCATCACAATGCTCCATGAACCCTCTCATCAAATTGCTCCATTCACTTGTCATCACAAAGCTCCATGACGCTTGTGATACCAATGCTCGATGCCTTTCTCATCACAATGCTCCATGCCCTTGTCATTACAACCCTCCATGACCCATGTAACACAGTGCTCCGTGACATTGTCATCACAATGCTCCGTGCCCACTCTCATCACAATAAACCATGAAACTCTTCAGACCAATGCTGTTGCCCTTGTCATCACAATGCTCCATTACCCCTGGCATAACAATGCTCCATGACACCTGCCATCACAAGGTTCCACGTCCTTGTCATCACAAGACTCCATGACCCTTGTGATCACAATGCTCCAAGACCCTGTAATCACAATGCACCATGCACTTGTCATTACAAATCTCCATGGCGCATGTCATCATAATGCTCCATGGCCTTCTCATTCACAATGCTCCATTCCCTTGTCATCACAATGCTTCAAGACACCTGTAATCACAATGCTCCATGCCCCTTTTCATCTCAATGCTCCATGAACACTGTCATCACAATGCACCATGCCCATCATCATAATGCTTCATGCTTTTGTCATCAAAATGAAATCAAAATGCTCCATGACCTCTGTCATCACAATGCTCCAAACCCTTGTGATCACAATGTTCCATAACACTTGTTGTCACAATGCCCCATGACGCTCCTCATCACAGTTATCCATGGCCTTCTCATCACAATGCTCCATGAACTTTGTTAAAACAATGCTCAATACACGTGTCATCACAATGCTCCCAGGCACTTGTCATCAGTATGCTCCTTGAACCCTGTCATGACAAGGCTCCATGCCGTTTTCATCACAATGCTCCAAGACCTCTGTAATCACAATGCTCCTTGCCCTTATCATCACAAACCTCCATGACACATGTCATCAGAATGCACTATGGCCTTCTCATCACAATTCTCCATGCCCGTGTTATCACAATGCTCCAAGAACCCTGTCATCACAATACTCCATGAATATTTTCAGCCCAATTCTCTATGATATTCTCATCACAATGCTCCATGACCCCTTTCATCACAATCCTCCATGCTCCTTGAAATCAAAATGATCCCTGACCTCTATCATCACAATGCTCCAAACCCTTGTGATCACATTGTTCCACAACACTTGTCATTGTAACGCTCCATGATACCTGCCATCATAATACTCCATGCCCGTGTCATCACAATGCTCCATGAACTTTGTCATCACAATGCACAATACACTTGCCATCACAATGCTCACTGACACTTGTCATCAGAATGCTCCTTGAACCCTGTCATGAAGAGCTCCATGCCTTTTCCATCACAATGCTCCATGCCCTTTTCTTCACAATGCTCCATGACCCCTGTCATCACAATTCTCCATGCACTTTTCATCGCAGTGCTCCATGTCCCCTCTCATAGCAAGCTCTGTGCGCTTGTCATCACAGTGCTTCACGACGTTGGCATCAAAATTCTCAATGGCCCTTGTCATCAGAATGCTACATGATGCTCGTCATCACAATTACTCATGGTCTTCTCATCACAGTGCTCCACGGTCTTGCCATCACAATGCTCCATGACACTTCTCATCACAATGTTACATGCTCTTGTCATCACAATTCTCCATGCACTTGTCATCGCAATGCTCCATGACCCCTGTCATAGCAAGCTCCATGTGCTTTTCATCACAGTGCTTCACGAACTTGTCATCACAATTCTCAATGGCCCTTGTCATCACAATGCTCCATTACCGTTTTCATCACATTCCTCCATGACACTTGGCTTCACAATGCTCCATGCCATTGTCATCACAATGCACCATGACATAAGTCATCACAGTGCTCCCTGACACCTGTCTTCACAGTACTCATGACCTGGTCATAACAATGCTCCATGCCCTTGTCATCACAATGTGCCATGCCCACTATCATCACAATAATCCATGAAACTTGTCAGACCAATGCTCCATGCCCCTATCATCAAAATGCTCCATGCCTTTGTCATCACAGTGCTCCGTGACTCCAGTCATCACATTGCTTCATGACCTTTGTCATCACAATGGTCCATGCCCTCCTCATCACAGTGCTCTTTGAAATTTGTCACCATAATGCTCCATGAACTTTTCATCACAATGCTCTGTGACCTTTGTCATCACAATGCTCCATGCCTTTGTCAGCTGAGTGCTCCATGACCCTTGGCATCACAATGCTCCATGCGCTTGTCAGAACAATGCTCCATCACCCATGTCATCACAATGTGCCATGCGCTTGTCATCACAATGTTCCACAACCTTATCATCACAATGTCCCGTAAACATTGTCATCACAAAGCTCCATGCACTTCTCATCAAAATGCTCTTTCACCACTGATATCAAAATGTTCTATCACTAGTCATTGCAATACTCCCTCACCCCTGTCATGACAATATTCAACGGCCTTGTCATCACAAGGCTCCATGACCCTTGTCATCACAATGCTCCAAGACCCCTGTAATCACAATGCTCAATGCCCCTTGTCATCAGTGTGCTGCATGAGACTTGTCATCACAAGGCTCCATGGTCTTCTCATCACAATGCTCCAGGACCTTGTCATCACAATGCTTCACGACCTCCTCATCAAAATTCTCAATGTCCCTTGTCATCATAATGTTCCAAGCCCTAATCATGACAATGCCCATTATATTTGTCATCACAATCCTCCATGACACTTGGCATCACAGTGCCCCATGCCATTGTCATCGCAATGGAACATGACATATGTCATCACAATGCTACCTGACACCTGTCTTCACAATACTCCATGACCTTGTCATCACAATGCTCAATACACTTGTCATCACAATGCTCAATACACTTGTCATCACAATGCTCCCTGACACTTGTCGTCAGTATGCTTCTTGAACCCTGACATGACAAGGCTCCATGCATTTTTCATCACAATGATCCATGCCCTTTTCCTCACAATGCTCCAAGACCCCTGTAATCACAATGCTCCATGCCGTTGTCATCACACAGCTTCATGACAAATGTCTTCAGAATGCTCCATGGACTTCTCATCACCATGCTCCATGATATTTTCATCAAAATGCTCCATTCCCTTGTCATCAAAATGCCCCATGACCCTTGTCACCACAATACTCCATGAACATTTTCAGCCCAATTCTCTATGACTTTCTCATCACCATGCCCCATGAACCCTGTCATCACAATGCTCCATGACCCATGTCATCACAATGCTCCATGAAACCTGACAACACAATGATCCGGGACTTTTGTCATCAAAATGCTCCATGACACTTGTCATCACAATGATCCATTCCCTTGTCATCACAATGCTCCATTACCGTTGTCATCAAAATGCTCCAAGCCTTTGTCATCACAATGCTCCATTACATTTGTCATCACATTTCTCCATAAGACTTGGCATCACAATGCTCAATGCCATTGTCATCACAATGCACCGTGACATACGTCACCACAATGCCTCCTGACACCTTTCTTCACAGTAATCAATGACCGTGTCATCACAATGCTCTATGTGCTAGTTATCACAATGTGCCATGCCCTCTGTCATCACAATAATCCATGAAACATATCAGACCAAAGCTCCATGCAGCTTTCATCCCAATGCTCCATGCCCTTGTCATCACAATGCTCCATGACCCCTGTCATCACAATGCTCCGTGACTCCAGTCATCACAATGCTTCCTGACATTTGTCATCACAATGTTCCATGCCACTTTTCATCTCAATGCAGCATGAACCCTGTCATCACAATGCACCATACCCATCATCATAATGCTTCATGCTATAGTCATCAAAATGAAATCAAAATGCTCCATGACCTCTGACACCAAAATGCCCCAAACCCTTGTGATCACAATGTTCCATAACACTTGGCACCATAATGCCCCATTACGCTCATCAACACAATTATCCATGGTCTTCTCATCACAATGCTCCATGACTTTTGTCATCACAATGCTCAATACACTTGTCATCTCAATGCTCCCTGACACTTGCCCTCAGTGTGTTCCTTGAACAGTGTCATGACAAGGCTCCATGCATTTTTCATCAGAATGATCCATTCCCTTTTCATCACAATGCTCCAAGACCCCGGTAATCACAATGCTCCATGTGCTTGTCTTCACAAAGCTCCATGACGCATGTCATCAGAATGCTCCATGGCCTTCAAATCACCATGCTCCATGCCCTTGTCATCTCAGTGCTCCAAGACCCCTGTAATTACCATGCTCCATGCTGCTTTTCATCAGAATGCTCCATGAGACATGTCATCACAAGACGCCATGGTCTTCTCAACACAATTCTCCAGGACCTTGTCATCACAATGCTCCATTCCCTTGTCATCACAATGCTCCATGACCCCTGTCATCACAATACTCCATGCACATTTTCAGCCCAATGATCCATGACCTTCTCATCACAATGCACCATGAGCACTGTCATCACAATGCTCCATGACCACTGTCATTCCGGCGCTCCATGACCCCTCACAACACAATGATCCGGGAATCTTGTCATCAAAAATCTCCATGACACTTGTCATCACAATGATCCATGCCCTTGTCATCCCAATGCTCCATGACACCTTTAATCTGAATGTTCCGTGATGCTTGTCATCACAATGCTCCATGACCCTTGTCATCATACTGCTCCATGACCCCTGTTATCACAATGCTCCATGAAGATTTTCAGCCCAATGCTCCATGACCTTCTCATCACAATGCTCCAAGACCCCTGTAATCACAGTGTTCCATGCCCCTTTTCATCTCCGTGCTCCATGAACCCTGTCATCACAATGAACCATGCCCATCATCATAATGTTTCATGCTATTTTCATTACAGTGAAATCAAAATGCTCCATGACATATGTCATCACAATGTTCCAAACCCTTGTGATCACAGTGTTTCATAAAACTTGTCATCACAACGCCCCATGACGCTTGTCATCACAATTATCCATGGTCTTCTCATCACAATGCTCCATGACATTTGTCATCACAATGCTCAATACACTTGTCATCACAATGCTCCCTGACACTTGTCGTTATTATGCTCCTTGATCCCTGTCATGACAAGGCTCCATGCCTTTTTCATCACAATGATCCATGCCCTTTTCTTCACAATGTTCCAAGACCCATGTAATCACAATTCTCCATGCCCCTTTTCATCAGAATGCTCCATGAGACTCGACAATACAAGGCTCCAATGTTTTCTCATCACAATGCTTCTGTACCTACTCAACACAAGGCTCCATTCCCTTTTCATCACATTGCTCCATGACCCCCGCCTTCACAGTACTCCATGAACATTTTTAGCCGAATGCTCTATTACCTTCTCATAACAATGCTCCATGAACCTGTCATCACAATGCTCCATGACCCCTGACAGCACAATGATCTGGGACTCTTGTCATCAAAATGCTCCATGACACTTGTCATCACAATGATCCATGCCCTTGTCATCCCAATGCTCCATGACCCCTGTAATCACAATGCTCCATGACGCTTGTCATCATTGTGCTCCATGACACTTGTCATCAAAATGCTCCATGCCTTTGTCAGCAAAATGCTTCATGACATTGTCATCACAATGCTCCATGCGCTTGTCATCACAATACTCCATTCCCATTGTAATCAAAATCCTCGGTGAACCTTGGGTTCACATTTCTTCACGCCCTTGTCATTACAATGCTCCATGCTCCTTGAAATGAAAATGATCCATGACCTCTGTCATCATAATGCTACAAACCCTTGTGATCACAATGTTCCATAAGACTTGTCATCACAACGCTCCATGATGCCTGTCATTACAATGCTGCATGAACTTTGTCATCACAATGCTAAATACACTTGTCAACACAATGCTCCCTGACACTTGTCGTCAGAATGCTCCTTGAACCCTGTAATGAAAAGGCTCCATGCCATTTTCATAACAATGCTCCATGCCCTTTTCATCACAATGCTCCATGCCAGTGTCATCACAATACTCCACAAGCTTGTCATCAGAATGCTCCATCACCCCTGTCATCACAATTATCCATGACACATGTCATCATAATGCTCCATTTCCTTGTCATTACAGTGCTCCATGATGCTCGTCATCACAATTATCCATGACCTTCTCATCACAATGCTCCACGGTCTTGCGATCACAATGCTCAATGCCCTGGTCATCACAGTGCTCCATGTCCCTTGTCATCACATTTCTCCACGTCCATGTCATCACAGTGCTCAATGACACTTATCGTCACAAAGTCACATGCTATTGTCATCACAATTATACATGCAATTGTCATCACAATGCTCCATGACACCTGTCATAGCAAGTTCCATGTGCTTGTCATCACAATGTTTCACGACGTTGGCATCAAAATTCTCAATGGCCCTAGTCATCACAATGCTCCATGACACTTCTCATCACAATGCTCCATGCCGTAGTCAACACAATGCGCCATGTGCTTGTCATCACAATACTCCACATCCTTATCATTGCTATGCTCCATAACACTTGTCATCACAATGCTCCATGCACTTCTCATCAAAATGCTCTCTCACCATATATATCACAATGTTACATCACTAGTCATCACAATAATCCCTCAACCCTTTCATCACAATGTTCCATGACCACTGTCATCACAGTGCTACATGCCCTTATCATCACAATGCTCCATGACCCCTGACATCACAATGTTCCATAACCCCTCTCACAAAATGCTCCATGACCCATTTCATCACAATGCTTCATGAACCCTGACATCACAATGTTCCATAACCCCTGTCATCAAAATATTCCATGACCCTTTTCATCAAATTGCTCCATGACCCTGTCATCACAATGCTCCCTGTCCTTCTCATCTCAATGCACCATGCCCTTGTCGTCAAAATGCTCCATGACCTTTGTCAGCACAAAGCTCCATGACTCTTGGCATCACAATGCTCCATGACCCCTGTCATCACAATGTTCCGTGACTCCAGTCATCACAATGCTTCATGACCTTTGTCATCACAATGGTCCATGCCCTCGTAACACAAGGCTCTTTGACCTTTGTCAACACAATGCTCCATGCCCTTGTCATCACAATGATCCATGCTCACTGTCATCACAATAATCCATGAAACTTGTCAGACCAATGGTCCATGCCCTCGTCACACAAGGCTCTGTGATCACTGTCACCACAATGCTCCATGAACTTTTCATCACAATGCTCTGTGTCCCTTGTCATCACAATGCTCCATGCCTTTGTCAGCACAATGCTCCATGACACTTGTCATCACAATGCTCCATGCGCTTTTCAGCACAATGCTCCATGACCCCTGTCATCAAAATGCTCCGTGACTCCAGTCATCACAGTGCTTCATGACCTATCTCATCACTATGGTCCATGCGCTCATCACACAAGGTTCTGTGATCTTTGTCACCACAATGCTCCATGAATATTTCATCACAATGCTCTGTGTACCTTGTTATCAAAATGCTCCATGCCTTTGTCAGCACAATGCTCCATGACACTTGTCATCAAAATGCTCCATGCGCTTCTCAGTACAATGCTCTATGACACATGTCATCACAATGCGCCACACACTTGTCATCACAATACTCCATATCCTTATCATTGCTATGCTCCATAACACTTGTCATCACAATGATCTATGCACTTCTCATCAAAATGCTCTCTCACCATATATATCACAATGTTCCATCACTAGTCATCACAATACTCCCTCACCCCTGTCAACACAGTGTTCCAAGACCCCTGTCATCACACTGCTACATGCCCTTATCATCACAATGCTCCATGAGCCCTGACATCACAATGTTCCATAATCCCAGTCACAAAATGGTCCATGACCCATTTCATCACAATGCTTCATGACCCCTGACATCACAATGTTCCATAACCACTGTCATCAAAATATTCCATGACACTTTTATTCAAATTGCTCCATGACCCTGTCATCACAATGCCCCCTGCCCTTCTCATCACAATGCACCACGCCCTTGTCGTCAAAATGCCCCATGACCTTTGTCATCACAAAGCTCCATGACCCTTGGCATCGCAATGCTCCATTCATTGTCATCACAATGCTCAATGAAATATCTCATCACATTGCTCCATGCCCTTGTCATCACAATGCTCCATTACACCTGTCATAAAAATGCTCCATGACCCCTGCCATCACAATGTTCCACGGCCTTGTCATCACAAGGCTCCATGACCCTTGTCATCAAAATGCACCAAGACCTCTGTAATCATAATTCTCCATGCCCCTTTTCATCTCAATGCTCCATGAAACCTGTCATCACAATGCACCATGCCCATCATCATAATGATTCATGCTATTGTCATCACAATGAAATTAAAATGCTCCATGACCTCTGTCATCACAATGCTCCAAACCTTTCTGATCACAGTGTCCCATAACACTTGTCATCACAATACCACATGACGCTCGTTCATCACAATTATGAAAGGTCTTCTCATCACAATGCTCCATGACCTTTGTCAACACAATGCTCAATACACTTGTCATCACAATGCTCCGTGACACTTGTCATCAGTATGCTCCTTGAACACTGTCATGACAAGGATCCATGCCTATTTCATCACAATGATCCATTTCCATTTCATGACAATGCTCCAAGACCACTGTTATCACAGTGCTCTGTGACTTCAGTCATCACAATCCTTCATGACATTTGTCATCACAATGGTCCATGACCTCGTCACACAAAGCTCTGTGACCTTTGTCACCACATGGCTCCATGAACTTTTAATCACAAGGCTCTGTGATCCTTGTCATCACAAACCTCCATGCCTTTGTCAGCACAATGCTCCATGACCCTTGTCATCACAATGCTCGATGCGTGTGTCAGCACAATGCTCCATAACCCATGTCATCACAATGCGCCATGCACTTGTCATCACAATGCTCCACATCCTTGCCATCAAAATGCTCCTTAAAACTTGTCATCACAATGCTCTATGCACTTCTCCTCAAAATGCTCTCTCACCACTGATATCACAATGTTCCATCACTAGTCATCACAATACTCCCTCACCCCTGTCATCACAATGTTCCATGACCCCTGTCATCACAATGCTACATGCCCTTATCATCACAATGCTCCATTACACCTGACATCACAATGTTCCATAACCCCTGTAATCAAAATGCTCCATGACCCTTTTCATCAAAAAGCTCCATGACCACTGACATCAAAATGTTCTATAACCTCTGTCATCAAAATATTCCATGACCCTTTTCATCAAATTGTTCCATGACCCTGTCATCACAATGATCCCTGCCTTTCTCATCACAATGCACCACGCCCTTGTCATCAAAATGCTCCATGACCTTTGTCATCACAAAGGTCCATGACACTTGGCATCAAAATGCTCCATTCCATTGTCATCACAATGTTCCATGAACCCTCTCATCACATTGCTCCAGGCACTTGTCATCCAAATCTCCATGACGCTTGTAATCACAATGATCGATGCCCTTCTCATCACAATGCTCCATGCACTTGTCATTACAATCCTGCATGATCGATGTATCACAGTGTTCCGTGCCCTTGTCATCACAATGCTCCATGCCCACACTCATCACAAAAATCCAAGAAAATTTTCAGACCAATGCCCCATTCCCTTGTCATCACAAAGCTCCATTACCCCTGTCATAACAATGCTCCATGACCCCTGCCATCACAAGGTTCCACGGCCTTGTCATCACAAGCCTCGATGACCCTTGGTATCAAAATGCTCCAAGACCCCTGTAATCACAATGCTCCATGCCCTTGTCATCACAAAGCTCCATGACGCATGTCATCAGAATGTTCCATGGCCTTCTCATCACAATGGTCCTTGCCCTTGTAATCACAATGTTCCAACACCACTGTAATTACCATGCTCCATGCTCCTTTTCATCTCAATGCTCCATGAACCCTGTCATCACAATGAACCGTGCCCATCACCATAATATTTCATGCTATTTTCATCACAATGAAATCAAAATGCTCAATGACCACTGTCATCAAAATGCACCAAAATCTTCTGATCAAAATGTTCCATAACACTTCTCATCACAATGCCCCATGACGCTGGTCATCACAATGATCCATGCCCTTTTCATCACTATGTTCCAAGACCCCTGTAATCACAATGCTCCATGAGCTTGTCATCACAAAGCTCCATGACGCATGTCATCAGAATTCTCCATTGCCTTCTCATCACAATGCTCCATGCCCTTGTCATCACAATGCTTCAAAACCCCTCTAATCACAATGCTCCATGGCCGTTTTCATCAGAATGCTTCATGACCCTTTTCATCACAATGCTCCATGACCCTTGACATCACAATTTCCCATAACCCCTGTAATCAAAATGTTCCATGACACTTTTCATCAATTTGCTCCCTGACCCTGTCATCACAATGCTCCCTGCCCTTCTCATCACAATGCACCACGACCTTGTCATCAAAATGCTCCATGACCTTTGTCATCACAAAGCTCCATGACTCTTGGCATCACAATGCTCCATTCCATTTCATCACAATGCTAAATGAAAGCTCTCATCATATTGCTCCATGCCCTTGTCAGCACAATGCTCCATGACTCTTGTCATCAAAATGCTCGATATACTTCTCATCACAATGCTCCATGCCCTTGTCATTACAATCCTCCATGACACATGTATCACAGTGTTCCGTGCCCTAGTCATCACAATGCTCCATGCCTAATCTCATCACAATAATCTATGAAATTTTCAGAGCAATGTTCCATGCCCTTGTCATCACAATGCTCCATTACCTCTGTCATAACAATGCTCCATGACCCCTGCCATCACAATGCTCCTCGGCCTTGGCATCCAAGGCTCCATGACCCTTGTCATCACAATGCTCCAAGACCCCTTTAATCACAATGCTCCATGCCCTTGTCATCACAAATATCCATGACCCATATCATCAGAATGCTGCATGGCCTTCTCATCACAATATTCCATGCACTTGTAATCACAATGCTCCAAGACCCCTGTAATCAAAACGCTCCATGCCCCTATTCATCAGAATGCTCCATGAGTCTTGTCATCACCAGACTCCATGGTTTTCTCATCACACTGCTCCAGGATCTTGTCATCACAATGCTCCATTCCCTTGTCATCACAATGCTCCTTGACCCCTGTCATCACAATACTCCATGAACATTTTCAGCCCAATGCTCCATGACCTTCTAATCAAAATGCTCCAAGACCACTGTAATCACAATGCTCCATGCCCCTTGTCATTATAGTGCTCCATGATGCTCGTCATCACAATTATCCGTGATCTTCTCATGACAATGCTCCACGGTCTTGCCATCACAATGCTCCATGCCCTGGTCATCACAATGCTCCATGTCCCATGTCATCACAATTCTCCACGTCCTTGTCATCACAATGCACCATGACACTTCTTATCACAATGTTACATGATCTTGTCATTACAATTCTCCATGCACTTGTCATTGCAATGCTCTATGACCTCTGTCATAGCAAGCTCCATGCGCTTGTCATCACAATGCTTCATGAAGCTGTCATCAAAATTCGCAATGGCTTTTGTCATCACAATGGTCCATGCACTTGTCATCACAATGCTCCATGACCCTTGTCATCACAGTGTCCCAAGCCCTTGTCATCAAAATGCTCCATTAACTTTGTCATCAAAATCGTCCATGACACTTTTTATCACAAAGCTCCGTGCCATTGTCATCACAATGGACAATGACATATGTCATCACAATGCTCCCTGACACCTGTCTTCACAATACTCCATGACCTTGTCATCACAATGTTCCATGCCCTTGTCAACACAATGCTCCATGCCCACTGTCATCACATAATCCATGAAACTTGTCAGACCAATGTTCCATGCCCCTGTCATCACAATGCACCATGCGCTTGTCATCACAATGCTCCATGACCCCTGTCATCACAATGCTCCGTGACTTCAGTCATCACAGTGCTTCATGACCTTTGTCATCACAATGGTCCATTCCCTCGTCACACAAGGCTCTGTGACCTTTTTCACCACAATGCTCCATGTCCTTGTCATCAGAAAGCTCCATGACGCATGTCATCAGAATGCTCCATTGCCTTCTCATCACAATGCTGCTTGCCCTTGTCATCACAATGCTAAAAAACCCCTGAAATCACAATGCTCCATGCACCTTTTCATCAGAATGCTCCATGAACATTTTCATCAAAATGCTCCATGACCCCTAACATCACAATATTCCATAACCCCTGTCATCAAAATGTTCCATGACACTTTTCATCAATTTGCTCCATGACCCTGTCATCACAATGCTCCCTGTCCTTCTCATCACAATGCACCACGACCTTGTCATCAAAATGCTCCCTGCCCTTCTCATTACAATGCACCACGACCTTGTCATCAAAATGCTTCATGACCTTTGTCATCACAAAGCTCCATGACCCTTGGCATCACAATGCTCCATGCCATTTCATCACAATGCTACATGAAACCTCTCATCACATTGCTCCATGCCCTTGTCAGAACAATGCCCCATGACGCTTGTCATCACAATGCTCGATACTCTTCTCATCACAATGCTCCATGCCCTTGTCATTACAATCCCCCATGACACATGTATCACAGTGTTCCGTGCCCTAGTCATCACAATGCTCCATGCCGAATCTCATCACAATAATCCATGAAATTTTCAGACTAATGTTCCATGCCCTTGTCATCACAGTGCTCCATTACCCCTGTCATAACAATGCTCCATGAACCCTGCCATCACAATGTTCCACGGCTTTGTCATCCAAGGCTCCATGACCCTTGTCATCACAGGGATCCAAGACCCCTGTAATCACAATTTTCCATGCCGTTGTCATCACAAAGATTCATGACACATGTCATCAGAATGCTCCTAGGCCTTCTCATCAGAATGCTCCATGCCCTTGTCATCACAATGTTCCATAACCCCTGTTATCAAAATGTTCCATGACACTTTTCATCAATTTGCTCCAAGACCCTGTCATCACAATGCTCCCTGCCCTTCTCATCACAATGCACAACGACCTTGTCATCAAAATGCTTCATGACCTCTGTCATCACAATGCACCACGCCCTTGTCATCAAAATGTCACATGACCTTTGTCATCACAAAGCTCCATTACCCCTGTCATAACAATGATCCATGACCCCTGCCATCACAAGGTTCCACGGCCTTGTTATCACAAGCCTCCATGACCCTTGTCATCACAGTGCTCCAAGACCCCTGTAATCACAATGCTCCATGCCCTTGTCATCACAAAGCTCCATGAAGCATGCCATCTAAATCCTCCATGGCCTTATCATCACAATGCTCCATGCCCTTGTCATCACAATGTTCCAACAGCCCTGTAATCACAATGCTCCATGTCCCTTTTTATCTCAATGCTCCATGAACCCTTTCATCACAATGCACCGTGTCCATCACCATAATATTTCATGCTATTGTCATCACAATTAAATCAAACTGCTCAATGATCATTGTCATCACCATGCACCAAACCCTTCTGATCACAATGCTCCATAACACTTGTCATCACAATGCCCCATGAGGATGGTCATCACAATTATCCATGGACTTCTCATCACAATGCTCCATGATCTTTTTCATCACAATGCTCAATACACTTATCGTCACAATGCTCCCTGACAGTTGTCATCAGTATGCTCCTTGAACACTGTCATGACAAGGCTCCATGCATTTTTCATCACAATGATCCATTCCCTTTTCATCACAATGCTCCAAGACCCCTGCAGTCACAATGCTCCATGTACTTGTCATCACAAAGCTCCATGACGCATGTCATCAGAATGCTCCATTGCCTTCTCATCACAATACTCCATGCCCTTGTCATCACAATGCTTCAAAACCCCTGTAATCACAATGCTCCATGCACCTTTTCATCAGAAGGCCCCATGACCCTTTTCATCAAAATGCTCCATGACCCCTGACATCACAATGTTCCATAACCCCTCTCATCAAAATGTTCCATGACACTTTTCATCAGTTTGCTCCATAACCCTGTCATCACAATGCTCCCTGCCCTTCTCATCACAATGCACCACGACCTTGTCATCAAAATGCTCCATGACCTTTGTCATCACAAAGCTCCATGACCCTTGGCATCACAGTGCTCCATGCCATTTCATCACAATGCTACATGAAACCTCTCATCACATTGCTCCATGCCCTTGTCAGCACAATGCTCCATGACGCTTGACATCACAATGCTCGATACTCTTCTCATCACGATGCTCCATGACCTTGTCATTACAATCCCCCATGACACATGTATCACAGTGTTCCGTGCCCTAGTCATCACAATGCTCCATGCCGAATCTTATCACAATAATCCATGAAATTTTCAGACTAATGTTCCATGCCCTTGTCATCACAATGCTCCATTACCCCTGTCATAACAGTGCTCCATGAACCCTGCCATCACAATGTTCCACGGCTTTGTCATCCGAGGCTCCATGACCCTTGTCATCACAGGGATCCAAGACCCCTGTAATCATAATTTCCATGCACTTTTCGTCACAAAGATTCATGACACATGTCATCAGAATGCTCCTAGGCCTTCTCATCACAATGTTCCATGCCCTTGTAATCACAATGTTCCATAACCCCTGTTTTCAAAATGTACCATGACACTTTTCATCAGTTTGCTCCATGACCCTGTCAACACAATGCTACATGACCACAGTCATCAAAATGATCCATGCCACTTGTCATCAGAATGTTCCATGTGCTTCTCATCCCAATGCTCCATGACCCCTGTAATCACAATGCTCCTTGACGCTTGTCGTCACAGAGCTCCATGACACTTGTCATCACAATTCTCCATGCCTTTTTCAGCAAAATGCTACAGGACCTTGTCATCACAATGCTCCATGACACTTCTCATCACAATGTTACATGCTCTTGTCATCACAGTTCTCCATGCACTTGTCATCGCAATGCTCCATGACCCCTCTCATAGCAAGCTCCATGTGCTTTTCATCACAATGCTTCAGGAACTTGTTATCAAAATTCTCAATGGCCCTTGTCATCACAATCCTCCATGCCCTTGTCATCAAAATGCTCCATGTCCCTTTTCATCACAGTGCTCCAAACCCCTGTCATCACAATGCTCTATTAACTTTGTCATCACATTCCTCCATGACACTTGGCATCACATTACACCATGCCATTGTCATCACAATGGACCATGACATATGTCATCACAATGACCCCAGACCCCTGTCTTCACAGTACTCCATGACCTTCTCATCATAATGCTCCATGCTCTTTTCATCAGAATGCGCCTTGCCCACTGTCATCACAATAAACCATGAAAATTTTCAGACCAATGCACCATGCCCCTGTCATCAGAATGCTCCATACCCTTGTCATCACAATGTTCCGTGACTCCAGTCATCACAATGCTTCATGACCTTTGTCACCACAATGGTCCTTGACCTTGTCGTCACAAGACTCTGTGACCATTGTCACCACAATGCTCCATGAACTTTTCATCACAATGCTCTGTGACCGTTGTCGTCACAATGTTCCATGCCTTTGTCATCACAATGCTCCATGCGGTTCTCAGCACAATGCTCCATGACACATGTCATCAAAATTCGCCATGCAATTGTCATCACAATTCTCCACAGCCTTGTCATCACAATGCTCCATAAACCTTGTCATCACAATGCTCCATAAAACTTCTCATCACAAGGCTCCATGCACTTCTCATCAAAATGCTTTCTCACCACTGATATCACAATGTTCCATCAGTAGTCATCACAATACTCCCTCACCACTGTCATCACAATTTTCCATGACCTCTGTCATCACAATGCCACATGCCATATCATCACAATGCTCCATGACCCCTGACATCAAAATGTTCCATATCCTCTGTCATCAGAATGCTCCATCACCCTTTTCATCACAAGGCTCCAAGACCCCTGACATCACAGTGTTCCATAACCACTGTCATCAAAATGTTCCATGACCCTTTTCATCAAATTGCTCCATGACCCTGTCATCACAATGCACCATGACCATCATCAAAATGCTTCATGCTATTGTCATCACAGTGAAATCAATATGCTCCATGACCTCTGTCATCAAAATGCTCCAAACCCTTGTGATCACAATGTTCCATAAGCATTGTCATCACAATGCACCATGACGTTCATCATCACAATTATCCATGGTCTTCTCATCACAGTGCTCCATGACCTTTGTCATCACAATGCTCAATACACATGTCATCACAATGCTCCCTGACACTTGTCATCAGTATGCTCCTTGAACCCTGTCATGACAAGGCTCCATTCCTTTTTCATCACAATGATCCACACCATTTTCATCACAATGCTCAAAGACCCCTGTAATCACAATGCTCCATGACCCTTAATCACAAAGCTCCATGATGCATGTCATCAGAATGCTCCATGGCCTTCTCATCACAATGCTCCATGTCCTTGTCATCACAGTCCTCCAAGACCCCAGTCATCTCAATGATCTGTTACTCCAGTCATCACAAGGCTTCATGACATTTGTCATCACAATGGTCCATGTCCTAGTCACACAAGGATCTGTGACCTTTCTCACCACAATGCTCCATGAACTTTTCATCACAATGCTCTCTGATCCTTGTCATCACCATGCTGCATGCCTTTGTCAGCACAATGCTCCATGACCCTTGTCATCACAATGCTCCATGTGCTTGTGAGCACAATGCTCCATAACCCATGTCATCACATTGCGCCATGCGCTTGTCATCACAATGCTCCACATCCTTGTCATTACAGTGCTCCAAAAACCTTATCATCACAATGCTCCATGCACTTCTCATCAAAATGCTCTCTCCCCCCTCTCATCACAATGTTTCATCATCCCTGTCATGACAATGCTGCATGACCTTATCATCACAATGCTCCATGAACCCTGACATCACAATGTTCCATAACCCCTGTCATCAAAATGCTCCATGACCCTTTTCATCACAATGCTCCATGACCCCTGACATAACAATGTTCCATAACCACTGTCATCAAAATATTCCATGATACTTTTCATCAAATTGCTCCATGAACCTGTCATCAAAATGCTCCCTGCCCTTCTCATCACAATGCACCACGCACTTGTCATCAAAATGCTCCATGAACTTTGTCATCACAAAGCTCCATGACCCTTGGCATCACAATGCTCCATGCCATTTTCATCACAATGCTTCATGACCCCTGTAATCACAATGCTCCATGCACCATTTCATCAGAATGCTCCATGAGAATTGTCATCACAAGGCTCCATGGTTTTCTCATTACAGTGCCCCAGGACCTTGTCATCACAATGCTCCATTCCCTTCTCATCACAATGCCCCATTACCCCTGTCATCACAATACTCCATGAACATTTTCAGCCCAGTGCTCCATGACCTTCTTATCACAAAGCTCCATGACCCTGTCATCACAATGCTCCATGACAACTGTCATCACAGAGCTCCATGACCCCTGACAACACGACGATATGGGAATCTTGTCATCAAAATTCTCCATGAACCTTGTCATCACAATGCTCCATGCCCTTGTCATCACAATGCTCCATGAAGACTCTCATCACATTGCGCCACACCATTGTCATTACAGTTCTCCATGATCCATGTATCACAGTGTTCCGTGCCCTTGTCATCACAATGCTCTATGCCCACTCTCATCACAATAATCCATGAAACTTTTCAGACCAATGCTCGATGGCCTTGTCATCACAATGCTCCATTGCCCATGTCATAACCATGCTCCATGAACCCTGCCATCACAATATTGTACGGCTTGTCATGACAAGGATCCAATACACCTGTAATCACGATGCTCCATGCTACTTTTCATCAGAATGCTCCATGAGAATTGTCACCACAAGGCTCCATGGTTCTCTCATCACAATGCTCCAGTACCTTGTTATCACACTGGTCCATGCCCACTTCATCAAAAGGCTCTGTGAAATTTGTCACCACAATGCTCCATGAAATTTTCATCACAATGCTCTTTTACCCATGTCTTCACCATGCTCCATGCCTTTGTCTGCTCAATGCTCCATGACGCTTGTCAACACAATGCTTGATACACTTTTTATCACAATGCTCCATGCCCTTCTCATTACAATCCCCCATGACACATATATCAAGTGTTCCGTGCCCTAGTCATCACAATGCTCCATGCCGAATCTCATCACAATAATCCATGAAATTTTCAGACCAATGTTCCATGACCTTGTCATCACAATGCTCCATTACCCCTGTCATAACAATGCTCCATGACTCCTGCCATCACAATGTTCTACGGCCTTGTCATCCAAAGCCCCATGACCCTTGTCATCACAGTGCTCCAAGATCTCTGTAATCACAATGCTCCAAGCCCTTGTCATCACAATGATTCATGACGCATGTCATCAGAATGCTCCATGGCCTTCTCATGAAAATGCTCCATGCCCTTGTCATCACAATGCCCCTTGACGCTGGTAATCACAATTATCCCTGGTCTTCTCATCACAATGCTCCATGATCTTTGTCATCACAGTGCTCAATACACTTATCATCACAATGCTCCCGGACACTTATCATCAGTATGCTCCTTGAACACTGTCATGACAAGGCTCCATGCATTTTTCATCACAATGATCCATTCCCTTTTCATCACAATCCTCCAAGACCCCTCTAATCACAATGCTTCATGTCCCTGTCATCACAAAGCTCCATGACGCATGTCATCAGAATGTTCCATGGCCTTCTCATCACAATGCTCCATGCCCTGGTCTTCACAATGCTACAAAACCCCTGTAATCACAATGCTCCATGAACCTTTTTATCAGTATGCTCCATGACACTTGTCATCACAAGGCTCCATGGCCCTCTCATGACAATGTTCCAGGAACTTCTCATCGCATTGCTCCATTCCCTTCTCATCAAAATGCTCCATGACCCCTGACATCACAGTACTCCATGAACATTTTCAGCCCAATGCTCCATGACCTTTTCATCAAAAAGCTCCATGACCCATGTCATCACAATGCTACATGACCACAGTCATCAAAATGATCCATGCCACTTGTCTTCAGAATGATCCCTGTGTTTGTCATCCCAGTGCTCCATGACCCCTGTAATCACAATGCTCCTTGAGGCTTGTCATCTCAGAGATCCATGACACTTGTCAGCACAATTCTCCATGCCTTTGTCAGCAAAATGCTACATGACTTTGTCATCACAATGCTCCATGCACTTGTCAACACAATTCTCCATTACCAGTGTCATCACAATCCTCCGTGAACCTTGGGATCACATTGTTTCATGCCCTTGTCATCACAATGTTCCATGATACTTGAAATCAAAATGATCCATGACCTGTGTCATCACAGTGCTCCAAACACTTGTGATCACAGTGTTCCATAACAATTGTCATCACAACTCTCCATGATGCCTGTCATCACAATACACCACGCCCTTGTCTTCACAATGCTCCAACAGCCCTGTAATCACAATGCTCCATGCCCCTTTTCATCTCAATGCTCCATGAACCCTGTCATCACAATGCACCGTGCCCATCACCATAATATTTCATGCTATTGTCATCACAATGAAATCAAAATGCTCAATGACCTCTGTCATCACAATGCACCAAACCATTCTGAACACAATGTTCCATAACACTTGTCATCACAATGCCCCATGACGCTGGCCATCACAATTATCCATGGACTTCTCATCACAATGCTCCATGATCTTTGTCATCACAATGCTCTATACACTTGTCATCACAATGCTCCCTGACACTTTTCGTCAGAATGCTCCTTGAACTCTTTCATGAAAAGGCTCCATGCCTTTTTCATCACAATGCTCCATACCCTTTTCCTCACAATGCTCCATGCCATTGTCATCACAGTACTCCACAAGCTTGTCATCAGAATGCTCCATGACCCTTGTCATCACAATGCTCCATGATCCCTGTCATCACAATGCTCCATAACACCTGTCATCTCAATGCTCAATGTCCCTTGTCATTACAGTGCTCCATGACGCTCATCATCAAAATTATCCATGGTCTTCTCCTCACAATGCTCCACGGTCTTGCCATCACAATGCTCCATGACACTTCTCATCACAGTGTTACATGCTCTTGTCATCACAATTCTCCATGCACTTGTCATCGAAATGCTCCTTGACCCCTGTCATAGTAAGCTCCATATGCTTTTCCTCAGAATGATTCACGAACTTGTCATCAAAATTCTCAATGGCCCTTGTCATCACAATCCTCCATGCCCTTGTCATCAAAATGCTCCATGACCCTTGTCATCACAATGTTCCAAACCCCTGTCATCACAATGCTCCATTAACTTTGTCATCACATTCCTCCATGACAGTTGGCATCACAATGCTCCGTGCCATTGTCATCACAATGGACCATGACATATGTCATCACAATGCTCCCAGACCGCTCTCTTCACAGTATTCCATGACCTTCTCATCACAATGCTCCATGCTCTTCTCATCAGAATGTGCCTTGCCCACTGTCATCACAATGAACCATGAAACTTGTCAGACCAATGCACCATGCCCCTGTCATCAGAATGTTCCATACCCTTGTCATCACAGTGTTCCGTTACTCCAGTCATCACAATCCTTCATGACCTTTGTCATCACAATGGTCCTTGAACTCCTCATCACAAGGCTCTGTGACCATTGTCACAATGCTCCTTGAACTCCTCATCACAAGGCTCTGTGACCATTGTCACAATGCTCCATGAACTTTTCATGACAATGCTCTGTGACCGTTGTCATCACAATGTTCCATGCGCTTCACAGCACAATGCTCCATGACCCATGTCATCAAAATGCGCCATGCAATTGTCAACACAATGCTCCACAGCCTTGTCATCACAATGCTCCATAAACCTTGTCATCACAATGCTCCATAAACCTTGTCATCACAATGCTCCATGCACTTCTCATCAAAATGCTTTCTCACCACTGATATCACAATGTTCCATCACTAGTCATCACAATGCTCCCTCACCACTGTCATCACAATTTTCCATGACTTCTGTCATCACAATGCTACATGCCTTATCATCACAATGCTCCATGACCCGTGACATCAAAATGTTCCATATCCTCTGTCATCAGAATGCTCCATCACCCTTTTCATCACAAGGCTCCAAGACCCCTGAAATCACAATGTTCCATAACCACTGTCATCAAAATGTTCCATGACCCTTTTCATCAAATTGCTCCATGACCCTGTCATCACAATGCACCATGTCCATCATCATAATGCTTCATGCTATTGTCATCACAATGAAATCAATATGCTCCATGACCTCTGTCATCAAAATGCTCCAAACCCTTGTGATCACAATGTTCCATAACCATTGTCATCACAATGCACAATGACGCTCATCATCACAATTATCAATGGTCTTCTCATCACAGTGCTCCATGACCTTTGTCATCACAATGCTCAATACACATGTCATCACAATGCTCCCTGACACTTGTCATCAGTATGCTCATTGAACCCTGTCATGACAAGGCTCCATGCCTTTTTCATCACAATGATCCATACCATTTTCATCACAATGCTCCAAGACCCCTGTAATCACAATGCTCCATGACCTTTAATCACAAAGCTCCATGATGCATATCATCAGAATGTTCCATGGCTTTCTCATCACAATGCTCCATGTCCTTGTCATCACAGTCCTCCAAGACACCAGTCATCTCAATGCTCTGTGACTCCTGTCCTCACAAGGCTTCAAGACATTTGTCATCAAAATGGTCCATGTCCTCGTCACACAAGGCTTTGTAACCTTTCACACCACAATGCTCCATGAACTTTTCATCACAATGCTCTGTGATCCTTGTCATCACCATGCTCAATGCCTTTGTCAGCACAATTCTCCATGAGCCTTGTCATCACAATGCTCCATGCGCTTGTGAGCACAATGCTCCATAACCCATGACATCACAATGCACCATGCGCTTGTCATCACAATGCTCCACATTCTTGTCATTACAATGCTCCAAAAACCTTGTCATCACAATGCTCCATGCACTTCTCATCAAAATGCTCTCTCCCCCCGTCATCACAATGTTCCATGATCCCTGTCATTACAATGCTACCTGACCTTATCATCACAATGCTCCATGAACCCTGACATCACAATGTTCCATAACCCCTGTCATCAAAATCCTCCATGACCCTTTTCATCACAATGCTCGATGACCCCTGACATAACAGTGTTCCATAACCACTGTCATCAAAATATTCCATGATACTTTTCATCAAATTGCTCCATGACCGTGTCATCAAAATGCTCCCTGCCCTTCTCATCACAATGCACCACGAACTTGTCATCAAAATGCTCCATGAACTTTGTCATCACAAAGTTCCATGACCCTTGGCATCACAATTCTCCATGCCATTTTCATCACAATGCTCCATGACCCCTGTAATCACAATGCTCCATGTACCTTTTCATCAGAATGCTCCATGAGACTTGTCATCACAAGGCTCCATGGTTTTCTCATCACAATGCCCCAGGACATTGTCATCACAATACTCCATTCCCTTGTCATCACAATACCCCATTACGTCTGTCATCAGAATACTCCATGAATATTTTCAGCCCAATGCTCCATGACCTTCTTATGACAATGCTCCTTTACCCTGTCATCTCAATGCTCCATGACCACTGTCATCACAGCGCTCCATGACCCCTGACAACACAATGATCTGGGAATCTTGTCATCACAATGCTCCATGCCCTTGTCATCACATTGCTCCATGAAGCCTCTCATCACATTGCTCCATGCCCTTGTCATTACAATCCTACATGACCCATGTATCACAGTGTTCCGTGCCCTTGTCATCACAATGCTCCTTGCCCACTCTCATCACAATAATCCATGAAACTTTTCAGACCAATGCTCGATGCCCTTGTCATCACAATGCTCAATTGCCCATGTCGTAACCATGCTCCATGACCCCTGCCATCACAATGTTCTACGGCCTTGTCATCACAAGGAACCAATACCACTGTAATCACAATGCTCCATGCCCCTTCTCATCAGAATGCTCCATGAGAATTGTCATCACAAGGCTCCATGGTCCTCACATCACTATGCTCCATGCCTTTGTCGGCACAATGCTCCATGACCCTTGTCATCACAATTATCCATGCGCTTGTCCGCACAATGCCCCATGACCTGTGTCATCACAATGCTCCACAACCTTGTCATCACAGTGCTCCATAAACCTTGTCATCACAATGCTCCATGCACTTCACATCAAAATGCTCTCCCACCACTGATATCATAATGTTCCATCACGAGTCATCACAATACTCCCTCACCCCTGTCATCACAATGTTCCAGGACCCCTGTCATCAAAATGCTCCATGACCCTTTTCATCATAATCCTCCATGACCCCTGACATCACAATGTTCCATAACCCCTTTCATCAAAATGTCCCATGACAATTTTCATCAAATTGCTCCATGACCGTTTCATCACAATGATCCCTGCCCTTCTTAACACAGTTCACCACGTGCTTGTCATCAAAATGCTCCATGACCTTTGTCATCACAAAGCTACATGACCCTTGGCATCACAATGCTCCATGCCCTTGTCATCAAAATGCTCCATGAACACTCTCATCACATTGTTCCATGCCCTTGTCATCACAGGCTCTGTGATGCTTTTCATCACAATGCTCGATGCTCTTCTTAACACAATGCTCCATGCCCTTGTCATTACAATCCGCCATGACCCATGTATCACAGTGTTCCGTGCCCTTGTCATCACAATGCTCCATGCCCCTCTCATCACAATAATCCATGAAGCTTTTCAGACCAGTGCTCCATGCCCTTGTCATCAAAATGCTCCATTACCCCTGTTATAACAATGCTCCATGACACCTGCCATTACAATATTCCACGGCCTTGTCATCACAAGGCTCCATAACCCTTGTCATTACAATGCTCCATGTCCTTGTCATCAAAAAGCTCCATGACGCATGTCATCAGAATGCTCCATGACCTTCTCATTCACGATGCTCCATGCCCTTGTCATCACGATTCTCCTAGACCACTGTAATCACAATGCTCAATTCCCCTTTTCTTCTCAAATCTCCATGAACCGTGTCATCACAATGCACCATGCCCATCATCATAATGCTTCATGCTATTGTCATCAAAATGAAATCAAAATGCTCCATGACCTCTGTCATCACAATGCTCCAAATCCTTGTGATCATAATGTTCCATAACACTTGTCATAACAACGCCCCATGATGCTTATCATCACAATTATCCATGGCTTTCTATTCACAATACTCCATGAACTTTGTCATCACAATGCTCAATACACTTGTCATCACAATGCTCGCTGACACTTGTCATCAGTATGCTCCTTGAACCCTGTCATGACAAGGCTCCATGAATTTTGAATCACAATGATCAATGTCCTTTTCATCACAATGCCCTGTGACCCTTGTCATCACAATGCACCATGCCTTTGTCAGCACAATGATCCATGACACTTGTCATCACAATGCTCCGTGTTCTTTTCAGCACAATGCTCCTTGAAACATGTCATCACAATGCACCATGCGCTTGTCATCACAATGCTCCACATCCTTGTCATCACAATGCTCCATGCACTTCTCATCAAAATGCTCTCTCACCACTGATATCACAATGTTCCATCACTAGTCTTCACAATACTCCCTCAACCCTGTCATCACAATGTTCCATGCCCCTATCCTCACTATGCTACATGCACTTATCATCAAAATGCTCTATGACCAATGACATCACAATGCTCCATAATCCCTGTCATCAAAATGCTCCATTACCATTTTCATCACAATGCTCCATGACCCCTGACATCACAATTCTCCATAACCACTCTCATCAAAATATTCCATGACTTTTTCACCAAATTGCTCCATGACCCTTTTAGCACAATGTTCCCTGCCCTTCTCATCACAACGCACCACGACCTTGTCATCAAAATGCTCCATGACCTTTGTCATCACAAAACTCCATGACACTTGGCATCACAATGCTCCATGCCATTGTCAACACAATGCTCCATGAAGCCTCTCATCACATTGCTCCATGCCGTTGTCATCACAAACCTCCATGTCGCTTGTCATCACAATGCTCGATGCACTTCTCATCACAATGCTCCATGTCCTTGTCTTTACAATCCTCCATGACCCATGTATCAAAGAGTTCTGTGCCCTTGTCATCACAATGCTCCATGCTCACTCTCAGCACAATAATCGATGAAACATTTCAGAATAATGCTCCATGCCCTTTTCATCACAATGCTCCATTACCCCTGTCATAACAATGCACCATGACACCTGCCTTCACAAGTTTCCATGGCCTTGTCATCACAAGACTCCATGACACTTGTCATCACAATGCTCCAAACACTGTAATCACAATTCTGCATACACTTGTCATCACAAAGCTCCATGACGCATGTCATCAGAATGCTCCATGGCCTTCTCATTCACGATGCTCCATGCCCTTGTCATCACAATGGTCCGAAACACCTGTAATCACAATGCTCCATGCCCCTTTTCATCTCAATGCTCCATGAACCGTGTCATCACAATGCACCATGCGCATCATCATAATGCTTCATGCTATTGTCATCAAAATGAAATCAATATGCTCCATGACCTCTGTCATCACAATGCTCCAAACACTTGTGATCACAATGTTGCATAACACCTGTCATCACAACGCCCAATGACGCTCATCATCACAGTTATCCATGGGCTTCTATTCACAGTACTCCATTATCTTTGTCATCACAATGCTCAATACACTTGTCATCACAATGCTCCCTGACACTTGTCATCAGTATGCTCCTTGAACCCTGTCATGACAAAGATCCATGCATTTTTCAACACAATGATCCATGCCTTTTCCTCACAATGCTCCAAGACCCCTGGAATCACAATGCTCCATGCAATTGTCATCACAAAGCTTCATGACTCATGTCTTCAGAATGCTCCATGGCCTTCTCATCACCATGCTCCATGCCCTTTTAATCACAATGCTCCATTCCCATGTCATCAAAATGCCCTATGACCCCTGTCATCACAATACTCCATGAACATTTTCAGCCCAATGCTCCATGACCTTCTAATCACAATGCCCCATGAACCCTGTCATCACAATGCTCCATGACCCCTGTCATCACAATGCTCCGAGACTCCAGTCATCACAAAGCTTCATGACCTTTGTCATCTCAATGGTCCATGCCATTGTCACACAAGGCTCTGTGACCTTTGTCACCACAATGCTCCATGAACTTTTCATCACAATACTCTGTGACCCTTGTCATCAAAATGCACCATGCCTTTGTCAGCACAGTGCTCCATGACCCATGTCATCACAATGCACCATGCGCTTGTCATCACAAATCTCTATGAGGCTTGTCATTACAACCCTCGATGCACTTCTCATCACAATGCTCCATTTCCTTGTCATTACAATCCTGCATGATCTATGTATCACAGTGTTCCGTGCCGTTGTCATCACAATGCTCCATGCCCTTGTCATCACAATGCTCCATGACCCTTGTCATCACGATGCTCCAAACCCTTGTCATTAAAATGCTCCATTACCTTTGTCATCACTATCCTCCATGACTCTTGGCATCACAATGCTCCATGCCATTGTCATCACAATGGACCATGACATATGCCATCACTATGCTCCCAGACACCTATCTTCACAATACTCCATGACCTTGTCATCACAATGCTCCATGCACTTCACATCAAAATGCTCTCCCACCACTGATATCATAATGTTCCATCACTAGTCATCACAATACTCCCTCACCCCTGTCATCACAATGTTCCAGGACCCCTGTCATCAAAATTCTCCATGACCCTTTTCATCATAATCCTCCATGACCCCTGACATCACAATGTTCCATAACCCCTTTCATCAAAATGTCCCATGACAATTTTCATCAAATTGCTCCATGACCCTTTCATCACAATGATCCCTGCCCTTCTCAACACAGTTCACCACGTGCTTGTCATCAAAATGCTCCATGACCTCTGTCATCACAATGCTCCAAATCCTTGTGATCACAATGTTCCATAACACTTGTCATAACAACGCCCCATGATGCTCATCATCACAATTATCCATGGCTTTCTATTCACAATACTCCATGAACTTTGTCATCACAATGCTCAATACACTTGTCATCACAATGCTCGCTGACACTTGTCATCAGTATGCTCCTTGAACCCTGTCATGACAAGGCTCCATGAATTTTGAATCACAATGATCAATGTCCTTTTCATCACAATGCCCTGTGACCCTTGTCATCACAATGCACCATGCCTTTGTCAGCACAATGATCCATGACACTTGTCATCACAATGCTCCGTGTTCTTTTCAGCACAATGCTCCTTGAAACATGTCATCACAATGCACCATGCGCTTGTCATCACAATGCTCCACATCCTTGTCATCACAATGCTCCATGCACTTCTCATCAAAATGCTCTCTCACCACTGATATCACAATGTTCCATCACTAGTCTTCACAATACTCCCTCAACCCTGTCATCACAATGTTCCATGACCCCTATCATCACAATGCTACATGCACTTATCATCAAAATGCTCCATGACCAATGACATCACAATGCTCCATAATCCCTGTCATCAAAATGCTCCATTACCATTTTCATCACAATGCTCCATGACCCCTGACATCACAATTCTCCATAACCACTCTCATGAAAATATTCCATGACTTTTTCACCAAATTGCTCCATGACCCTTTTAGCACAATGTTCCCTGCCCTTCTCATCACAACGCACCACGACCTTGTCATCAAAATGCTCCATGACCTTTGTCATCACAAATCTCCATGACACTTGGCATCACAATGCTCCATGCCATTGTCATCACAATGCTCCATGAAGCCTCTCATCACATTGCTCCATGCCCTTGTCATCACAAACCTCCATGTCACTTGTCATCACAATGCTCGATGCCCTTCCCATCAAAATGCTCCATATCCTTGTCATTACAATCTTCCATGACCCATGTATCAAAGAGTTATGTGCCCTTGTCATCACAATGCTCCATGCCCACTCTCAGCACAATAATCGATGAAACATTTCAGAACAATGCTCCATGCCCTTTTCATCACAATGCTCCATTACCCCTGTCATAACAATGCACCATGACACCTGCCTTCACAAGTTTCCATGGCCTTGTCATCACAAGACTCCATGACACTTGTCATCACAATGCTCCAAACACTGTAATCACAATTCTGCATACACTTGTCATCACAAAGCTCCATGACGCATGTCATCAGAATGCTCCATGGCCTTCTCATTCACGATGCTCCATGCCCTTGTCATCACAATGGTCCAAAACACCTGTAATCACAATGCTCCATGCCCCTTTTCATCTCAATGCTCCATGAACCGTGTCATCACAATGCACCATGCGCATCATCATAATGCTTCATGCTATTGTCATCAAAATGAAATCAATATGCTCCATGACCTCTGTCATCACAATGCTCCAAACACTTGTAATCACAATGTTGCATAACACTTGTCATCACAACGCGCAATGACGCTCATCATCACAGTTATCCATGGGCTTCTATTCACAGTACTCCATTATCTTTGTCATCACAATGCTCAATACACTTGTCATCACAATGCTCCCTGACACTTGTCATCAGTATGCTCCTTGAACCCTGTCATGACAAAGATCCATGCATTTTTCAACACAATGATCGATGCCTTTTCCTCACAATGCTCCAAGACCCCTGGAATCACAATGCTCATGCCATTGTCATCACAAAGCTTCATGACTCATGTCTTCAGAATGCTCCATGGCCTTCTCATCACCATGCTCCATGCCCTTTTAAACACAATGCTCCATTCCCATGTCATCAAAATGCCCCATGACCCCTGTCATCACAATACTCCATGAACATTTTCAGCCCAGTGCTCCATGACCTTCTAATCACAATGCCCCATGAACCCTGTCATCACAATGCTCCATGACCCCTGTCATCACAATGCTCCGTGACTCCAGTCATCACAAAGCTTCATGACCTTTGTCATCTCAATGGTCCATGCCATTGTCACACAAGGCTCTGTGACCTTTGTCACCACAATGCTCCATGAACTTTTCTTCACAATACTCTGTGACCCTTGTCATCAAAATGCACCATGCCTTTATCAGCACAGTGCTCCATGACCCATGTCATCACAATGCGCCATGCGCTTCTCATCACAAATCTCTATGAGGCTTGTCATTACAACCCTCGATGCACTTCTCATCACAATGCTCCATTTCCTTGTCATTACAATCCTGCATGATCTATGTATCACAGTGTTCCGTGCCGTTGTCATCACAATGCTCCATGCCCTTATCATCACAATGCTCCATGACCCTTGTCATCACGATGCTCCAAACCCTTGTCATCAAAATGCTCCATTACCTTTGTCATCACTATCCTCCATGACTCTTGGCATCACAATGCTCCATGCCATTGTCATCACAATGGACCATGACATATGTCATCACTATGCTCCCAGAAACCTATCTTCACAATACTCCATGACCTTGTCATCACAATGCTCCATGCCCTTGTCATCACCATGCTCCATGACCCCTGTCATCACAATGCTCTGTGACTCCAGTCCTCACAATGCTTTATGACATTTGTCATCACAATGATCCATGCCCGCGTTACACAAGGCTCTGTGACCTTTGTCACCACAATGCTCCATGCACTTGTCATCAAAATGTGCCGTGCCCCTCTCATCACAATGCTCCATGCCCTTGTCATCACAATGCTCCATGACCCTTGTCATCACGAAGCTCTAAGCCCTTGTCATCAAAATGCTGCATTACATGTGTCATCAGAATCCTCCATGACACTTGGCATCACAATGCTCCATGAAATTGTCATCGCAATGGACCATGACATATTTCATCAAAATGCTCCCTGACACCTGTCTTCACAATACTCCCTGACCTTGTCATCACAATGCTACATGCCCTTTGTCATCACAATGCGTCATGCCCACTGTCATCACAATAATCCATGAAACTTGTCAGACCAACGTTCCATATCCCTGTCATCACAATGCTCCATGCCTTTTTCATCACAATGCTCCATGACCCCTGTCATAACAATGATCCACGGCCTTGTTGTCCAAGGCTCCATTACCCTTGTCATCACAAAGCTCCATGCCATTGTCAGCAAAATGCTCCATGACCCTTGTCAGCACAATGCTCGATGCGCGTGTAAGCACAATGCTCCATAACCCATGTCATCACAATGCTCCCTGCACTTCTCATCACAATGCACCACGCACTTCTTTTCATAATGCTCCATGACTTTTGTCATCACAAATCTCCATGACACTTGGCATCACAATGCTCCATTCCATTGTCATCACAATGCTCCATGAACCCTCTCATCACATTGCTCCATGCACTTGTCATCACAAATCTCCATGAGGCTTGTCATCACAACGCTCGATGCCCTTCTCAGCACAATGCTCCATGCCCTTGTCATCACAATGCTACAAAACCCCTGTAATCACAATGCTCCATGCACCTTTTCATCAGAATGCTCCATGACACTTGTCATCACAAGGCTCCATGGTCCTCTCATCACAATGCTCCAGGAACTTTTCATCACAGTGCTCCATTCCCTTGTCATCACAATGCTCCATGACCCCTGTCATCACAATACTCTATGTACATTTTCAGCCCAATGCTCATTGACTGTCACATTACAATGCTCCATGACCCATGTCATCACAATGCTCCATGACAACAGTCATCAAAATGCTCCATGACCCCTGTCATCACAATGGTGCATGCCCTCGTCATCAAAAGGCTCTGTGACATTTGTCACCACAATGCTCCATGAAATTTTCATGACAATGTTCTCTTACTCATGTCATCACTATGCTCCATGCCTTTGTCAGCACAATGCTCCATGACCCTTGTCATCACAATGCTCCATGTGCTTGTCCGCACAATGCCCCATGACCTGTGTCATCACAATGCGACATGCGCTTGTCATCACAATGCTCCACAACCTTGTCATCACGGTGCTCCATAAACCTTGTCGTCACAATGCTCCATGCACTTCCCATCAAAAGGTTCTCCCATCACTGATATCATAATGTTCCATCACTTGTCATCACATTACTCCCTCACCCCTGTCATCACAATTTTCCATGAACCCTGTCATCACAATGCTCAATGACACTTTTCATCACAATGCTCCCTGACCCCTGACATCACAATTTTCCATAACCCCTGTCATCAAAATGTCCCATGACACTTTTCATCAAATTGCTCCATGACCCTTTCATCACAATGCTCACTGCCCTTCTCATCACAGTGCACCACGCCATTGTCATCAAAACCCTCCATGACCTTTGTCATCACAAAGCTCCGTGACCCTTGGCATCACAATGCTCCATGCCATTGTCATCAAAATGCTCCATGAACCCTCTCAACACATTGTTACATGTATTTGTCATCACAGGCTCCATGATGTTTTTCATCACAATGATCGATGCTCTTCTTAACACAAAGCTCCAAGGCTTGTCATTACAATCCTCCAAGACCCATGTATCACAGTGTTCTGTGCCCTTGTCATCACAATGTTCCATGCCCCCTCTCATCACAATAATCCATGAAAATTTTCAGACCAATGCTCCATGCCCTTGTCATGAAAATGCTCCATTACCACTGTTATAGCAATGCTCCATGAAAACTGCCATTACAATGTTCCACGGCCTTCTCATCACAAGGCTCCATGACCCTTGTCATCACAATGCTCCAAGACACCTGTAATCACAATGCTCCATGCCCTTGTCAACACAAAGCTCCATGACGTATGTCATCAGAATGCGCCTTCACCTTCCCATCACAATGCTCCATGACCTGGTCATCGCAATGCTCCAAGACCCCAGTAATAACAATGCTCCATGCCCCTTTTCATCTCAATGCACCATGAACCCTGTCATCACAATGCACCATGCCCATCATCATAATGCTTCATGCTATTTTCATCACAATGAAATCAAAATGCTCCATGACCTCTGTCATCACAATACACCAAACCCTTCTGATCACAATGTTCCATAACACTTGTCATCACAATGCCCCATGACGCTGGTCATCACAATTATCCATGGTCTTCTCATCACAATGCTCCATGATCTTTGTCATCACAATGCTCAATACACTTATCATCACAATGCTCCCTGACAGTTGTCATCAGTATGCTCCTTGAAGCCTGTCATGACAAGGCTCCATGCCTTTTTCATCACAATGATCCATTCCCTTTTCATCACAATGCTCCAAGACCCCTGTTATCACAATGCTCCGTGACACCAGTCATCACAAGGCTTCATGACATTTGTCATCACAATGGTCCATGACCTCTTCAAAAAAAGCTCTGTGAAATTTGTCACCACAATGCTCCATGGAATTTTTATCACAATACTCTGTGACCCTTGTCATCACAAAGTTCCATGCCTTTGTCATCACAATGCTCCATGACCCTTGTCATCACGATGTTCCAAGCCCTTGTCATCAAAATGCTCCATTACCTTTGTCATCACAATCCTCCATGACACTTGGTATCACAATGCTCCATGCCGTTGTCATCACATTGCACAAAGACATATGTCATCACAATGCTCCGTGACACCTGTCTTCACAATACTCCATGACCTTGTCATCACTGTGCTCCATGCTTTGTCAGCACAATGCTCCATGACACTTGTCATCACAATGTGCCATGCTCTTTTCATCACAATGCTCCACATCCTTTTCATCGCTATGCTCCATAAAACTTGTCATCACAATGCTCCATGCACTTCTCATCAAAATTCTCTCTCACCACATATATCACAATGTTCCATCACTAGTCATCAAAATACTCGCTCACCCCTGTCATCACAGTGTTCCATGACCACTGTCATCACAGTGCTACATGCCCTTATCATCACAATGCTCCATGACCTCTGACACCACTATGTTCCATAACCCCCGTCACAAAATTCTCCATGACACATTTCATCACAATGCTTCATGACCCCTGATATCACAATGTTCCATAACCACCCTCATCAAAATATTCCATGAAACTTTTCATCAAATTGCTCCATGACCCTGTCATCACAATGCTCCCTGCCCTTCTCATCACAATGCACCAGGACCTTGTCATCAAAATGCCCCATGACATTTGTCATCACAAAGCTCCATGACCCTTGGCATCACAATGCTCCATGCCATTGTCATCACAATTTTCAATGAAATCTCTCATCACATTGCTCCATGCCCTTGTCATCACAATGCTCCATTACACCTGTCATAGCAATGCTCCATGACGCCTGCCATCACAATGTTCCACGGCCTTGTCATCACAAGGCTCCATGACTCTTGTCATCACAATGCTCCAAGACCTCTGTAATCACAATTCTCCATGCCACTTTTCATCTCAGTGCTCCATGAACACTGTCATCACAATGCACCATGCCCATCATCATACTGATTCATGCTATTGTCATCACAATGAAATCAAAATGCTCCATGTCCTCTGTCATCACAATGCTCCAAACCCTTCTGATCACAATGTTCCATAACTCTTGTCATCACATGCCCCATGACGCTCGTCATCACAATTATGCAAGGATTTCTCATCACAATGCTCCATGACCTTTGTCACCACAATGCTCAATACACTTGGCATCACAATGCTCGCTGACACTTGTCATCAGTGTGCTCCTTGAACACTGTCATGACAAGGCTCCATGCCTTTTTCATCACAATGATCCATTCCCTTTTCATCACAATGCTCCAAGACCCCTGTTATCACAATGCTCCGTGACTCCCGTCATCACAATGCTTCATGACATTTGTCATCACAATGGTCCATTACCTCGTCACACAAAGCTCTGTGACCTTTGTCACCACAATGCTCCATGAAATTTTTATCACAATGCTCTGTGACCCTTGTCATCACAAAGCTCCATGCCTTTGTCAGCACAATGCTCCATGACCCTTGTCATCACAATGCTCGATGCGCGTGTCAGCACAATGCTCCATAACCCATGTCATCACAATGCTCCTTGCACTTGTCATCACAATGCTCCACATCCTTGTCATCAAAATGCCCCATAAACCTTGTCATCACAATGCTCCATGCACTTCTCCTCAAAATGTCTTCTCACCACTGATATCAAAATGCTCCATCACTAGTCATCACAATACGCCCTCACCCCTGTCATCACAATATTCCATGACCCCTGTAATCACAATTCTCCATGCCCTTGACATCACAAAGCTCCATGACGCATGCCATCAGAATGCTCCATTGCCTTCTCATCACAATCCTGCCTGCCCTTGTCATCACAATGCTCCAACCCGCCTGTAATCACAATGCTCCATGCCCCTTTTCATCTCAATGCTCCATGAACCCTGTCATCACAATGCACCGTGTCCATCACCATAATATTTCATGCTATTGTCATCACAGTGAAATCAAAATGCTCAATGACCTCTGTCATCACAATGCACCAAACCCTTCTGATCACAATGTTCCATAACACTTGTCATCACAATGCCCCACGACGCTGGTCATCACAATTATCCATGGTCTTCTCATCACAATGCTCCATGATCTTTGTCATCACAATGCTCAATACACTTATCATCACAATGCTCCCTGACAGTTGCCATGAATATGCTCCTTGAACGCTGTCATGAGAAGGCTCCATGCATTTTTCATCTCAATGATCCATTCCCTTTTCATCACAATGCTCCACATCCCCTGTAATCACAATGCTCCATGTCCTTGTCATCACAAAACTCCATGACGCATGTCATCATAATGCTGCATTGCATTCTCATCACAATGCTCCATGCCCTTGTAATCACATTGCTTCAAAACCCCTGTAATCTCAATGCTCCATGCACCTTTTCATCAGAATGCTCCATGCCCTTTTCATCACAATGTTCCATGACCCTTGTCATCTCAATGTTCCAAGCCCTTGTCATCAAAATGCTCCATTACCTTTGTCATCACAATCCTCCATGACAGTTTGTATCACAATGCTCCATGCCATTGTCATCACAATGGACAATGACATATGTCATCACAATGCACCCTGACACCTGTCTTCACAATAGTCCATAACCTTGTCATCACAATGTTCCATGCCCTTGTCATCACAATGCGCCATGCCCACTGTCATCACAATTATCCATGAAACATATCAGACCAATGTTCCATGGCCCTGTCATCACAATGCTCCATGCCATTGTCATAAAAATACTCCATGACCACTGTCATCACAATGCTCCGTGACTCCAGTCATCACAATACTTCATGACCTTTGTCCTCACAATGGTCCATGTCCTCGTCACACAAGGCTCTGTGATCTTTGTCACCACAATGCTCCATGCCCTTGTCATCTCATTGTTCCATGCCCACTGTCATCACAATAATCCATGAAACTTGTCAGACCAATGTTCATTGACACTGTCATCATATTGCTCCATGCCCTTGTCCTCACGATGCTCCATGACCCCGTCATCACAGTGCTCCGTGACTCCTCTCATCACAATGATTCATGACCATTCTCATCACAGTGGTCCATGCCCTCGTCACACAAGGCTCTGTGATCTTTGTCACCATAATGGTCCATGAAATTTTCATCACAATGCTCTGTGTCCCTTTTCATCAGAATGTTCCATGACTTTGTCAGCACAATGCTCCATGACAATTGTCATCGCAGTGTTCCAAGCCCTTGTCATCAAAATGCTCCATTACCTTTGTCAACACAATCCTCCATGACATTTGGTATCACAATGCTCCATGCAATTGTCATCACATTGGACAATGACATATGTTATCACAATGCTCCGTGACACCTGTCTTCACAATACTCCATGACCTTGTCATCACAATGCACCACGCCCTTGTCATCAAAATGCCCCATGAGATTTGTCATCACAAAGCTCCATGAAATCTCTCATCACATTGCTCCATGCCCTTGTCATCACAATGCTCCATTACACCTGTCATAACAATGCTCCATGACCCCTGCCATCACAATGTTCCACGGCCTTGTCATCACAAGGCTCCATGACCCTTGTCATCACAATGCTCCAAGACCTCTGTAATCACAATTCTCCATGCCGCTTTTCATCTCAATGCTCCATGAATACTGTCATCACAATGCACCATGCCCATCATCATAATGATTCATGCTCTTGTCATCACAATGAAATCAAAATGCTCCATGTCCTCTGTCATCACAATGTTCCAATCCTTTCTGATCACAATCTTCCATAACACTTGTCATCACATGCCCCATGATGCTCGTCATCACAATTATGCAAGGTATTATCATCACAATGCTCAATGACCTTTGTCACCACAATGCTCAATACACATGGCATCACAATGCTCGCTGACACTTGTCATAAGTATGCTCCTTGAACACTGTCATGACAAGTCTCCATGCCTTTTTCATCACAATGATCGATTCCCTTTTCATCACAATGCTCCAAGACCCATGTTATCACAATGCTCTGTGACTCCAGTCATCACAATGCTTCATGACATTTGTCATCACAATGGTCCATGACCTCGTTACACAAAGCTCTGTGACCTTTGTCACCACAATGCTCCATGAAATTTTTATCACAATGCTCTGTGACCCTTGTCATCACAAAGCTCCATGCCTTTGTCAGCACAATGCTCCATAGCCCATGTCATCACAATGCACCATGCACTTGTCATCACAATGTTCCACATCCTTGTCATCAAAATGATCCTTAAACCTTGTCATCACAATGCTCCATGCACTTCTCCTCAAAATGCCTTCTCACCACTGATATCACAATGTTCCATCACTACTAATCACAATACTCCATCACCCCTGTCATCACAATATTCCATGACCCCTGTAATCACAATTCTCCATGCCCTTGTCATCACAAAACTCCATGACACGTGTCATCAGAATGCTCCATGGCTTTCTCATCACAATGCTCCATGCCCTTGTCATCACAATGTTCCAACACCCCTGTAATCACAATGCTCCATGCCCCTATTCATCTCAATGCTCTAAGAACCCTGTCATCACAATGCACCGTGCCCATAACCATAATATTTCATGCTATTGTCATCACAGTGAAATCAAAATGCTCAATGACCTCTGTCATCACAATGCACCAAACCCTTCTGATCCCAATGTTCCATAACACTTGTCATCACAATGCCCCATGACGCTGGTCATCACAATTATCCATGGTCTTCTCATCACAATGCTCCATGATCTTTGTCATCACAATGCTCAATACACTTATCATCACAATGCTCCCTGACAGTTGTCATCAGTATGCTCCTTGAACCCTGTCATGACAAGGCTCCATGCATTTTTCATCACAATGATCCAATCCCTTTTCATCACAATGCTCCAAGACCCCTGTAATCACAATGCTCCATGTCCTTGTCATCACAAAGCTCCATGACACATGTCATCATAATGCTGCATTGCCTTCTCATCACAATGCTCCATGCCCTGGTATTCACATTGCTTCAAAACCCCTGTAATCTCAATGCTCCTTGCACATTTTCATCAGAATGCTCCATGCCCTTGTCATCACAATGTTCCATGACCCTTGTCATCGCAATGATCCAAGCCCTTGTCATCAAAATGCTCCATTACCTTTGTCATCACAATCCTCCATGACACTTTGTATCACAATGCTCCATGCCATTGTCATTACAATGGACAATCACATATGTCATCACAATGCTCCCTGACACCTCTCTTCACAATAGTCCATAACCTTGTCATCACAATGATCCATGCCCTTGTCATCACAATGCTCCATGCCCACTGTCATCACAATAATCCATGAAACGTGTCAGACAAATGTTCCATGCCCCTGTCATCAAAATGCTCCATTCCCTTGTCATCACAATGCTCCATGACCCCTGTCATCACAATGCTCCGTGACTCCAGTCATCACAATGCTTCATGACCTTTGTCCTCACAATGGTCCATGTCCTCGTCACACAAGGCTCTGTGATCTTTGTCACCACAATGCTCCATGAAATTTTCATCACAATGCTCTGTGTCCCTTGTCATCACAATGCTCCATGACCCTTGTCATCGCAATGTTCCAAGCCCTTGTCATCAAAACGCTCCATTACCTTTGTCATCACAATGCTCCATGACACTTTGTATCACAATGTGCCATGCCATTGTCATCACAATGGACAATGACATATGTCATCACAATGCTCCCTGACACCTGTCTTCAAAATACTCCATGACCTTGTCATCACAATGTTCCCTTCCCTTTTCATCACAATGCGCCATGCCCACTGTCATCACAATAATCCATGAATCCTGTCAGACCAATGTTCCATGCCCCTGTCATCACCATGCTCCATGACCTTGTCGTCACAATGCTCCATGTCCCCTGTCACCACAATGCTCCGTGACTCCAGTCATCACAATGCTTCATGAATTTTGTCCTCACAATGGTCCATGCCCTCGTCACACAAGGCTCTGTGACCTTTGTCACCACAATGATCCATGCCCTTGTCATCTCAATGTGCCATGCCCACTGTTTTCACAATAATCCATGAAACTTGTCAGACCAATGTTCCATGCCCCTGTCATCACAATGCTCCATGCCTTTGTCATCACAATGCACCATGGCCACTGTCATCACAATGCTCCATCACTCCAGTCATCAAAATGCTTCATGACCGTTGTCCTCACAATGGTCCATGCCCTCGTCACACAAGGCTCTGTGACCTTTGTCACCGAAATGCTCCATGCCCTTGTCATTTCAGTGCTCCATGCCCACTGTCATCACAATAATCCATGAAACTTGTCAGACCAATGATCCATGCTCTCTTCACACAAGGCTCTGTGATCTTTGTCACCACAATGCTCCATGAACTTTTCATCACAATGCTCCGTGACTCCAGCAACCAAAATACTTCATGACTTTGTCATCAAAATGGTCCATGCCCACATCATCACAATGTTCCGTGACCTTTGTCATCACAATGCTACATGCAATTATCATCACAATGCTCCATGACACCTGATATCACAATGTTCCATAACCCCAGCATCAAAAAGCTCCCTGACCCTTTTCATCACATATCTCCATGACCCCTGATATCACAATGTTCCATATCCCTTCTCATCAAAATGTTCCATGACAGTTTTCATCAAATTGCTCTATGACCCTGTCATCACAATGCTCCCTGCCCTTCTCATCACAATGCACAACGCCCTTGTAATCAAAATGCTCCATGACCTTTGTCATCACAAAGCTCCATGACCCTTGGCATCACAATGCTCCATGCCATTGTCATCACAGTGCTCCATGAACCCTTTCATCACATTGCTTCATGCCCTTGTCATCACAAAGCTCCATGACGCTTGTCATCACAATGCTCGATGACCTTCTATTCACAATGCTCCATGCTCTTGTCATTACAATCCTCCATGACCCGTGTATCACAGTGTTCCTTGCCCTTGTCATCACAATGCTCCAAGAACCCTGTAATCACAATGCTCCATGCCCTGGTCATCACAAAGCTTCATGACGCATGTCATAAGTATGCTCCATGGCCTTCTCATCATAATGCTCCATGCCCTGGTCATCACAATGCTCGAAGGCTCCTGTAATCAAAATGCTCCATGCCCCATTTCATCAGAATGCTCCATGAGACTTGTCATCACAAGGCTCCATGGACTTCTCATCACAATGCTCCAGGACCTTGTCATCACGATGCTCCATTCCCTTGTCATCACAATACTCCATGAACATTTTCAGCCAATGCTCCATGATCTTCTCATCACTCTGCTCCATGACCCCTGTCATCACAATGCTCCATGACCACTGTCATCACAATGCTCTATGACCCCTTACAACACAATAATCCGGGACTGTTTTCATCACAATGCTCCATGATTTTTGTAATCACAATGCTCAATACACTTGTCATCACAATGCTCCCTGACACTTGTTGTCAGAATGCTCCTTGAAACCTGTCATTAAAAGGCTCCATGCATTTTTCATCACAATGATCCATGCCCTTTTCATCACAATGCTCCATGCCATTTTCATCACAGTACTCCACAAGCTTATCATCAGAATGCTCCATGACCCTTGTCATCACAATGCTCCATGACCCGTCTTCACAATGTTCCATGACCCATGTCATCACAATGCTCCATGACGCCTGTCATCAGAATGCTCCATGCCCCTTGTCATTACAGTGCTCCATGACGCTCGTCATCACAGTTATCCATGGTCTTCTCATCACAGTGCTCCACGGTCTTGCCATCACAATGCTCCATTCCCTGGTCATAACAATGCTCCATGACCCTTGTCATCACAATGCTCCATGTGCTTGTCCGCACAATGCCCCATGACCTGTGTCATCACAATGCGACATGCGCTTGTCATCACAATGCTCCACAACCTTGTCATCACGGTGCTCCATAAACCTTGTCGTCACAATGATCCATGCACTTCCCATCAAAAGGCTCTCCCATCACTGATATCATAATGTTCCATCACTAGTCATCACAATACTCCCTCACCCCTGCCATCACAATGTTCCATGATCCCTGTCATCACAATGCTCAATGACACTTTTCATCACAATGCTCCCTGACCCCTGACATCACAATTTTCCATAAACCCTGTCATCAAAATGTCCCATGACACTTTTCATCAAATTGCTCCATGACCCTTTCATCACAATGCTCACTGCCCTTCTCATCACAGTGCACCACGCCCTTGTCATCAAAACCCTCCATGACCTTTGTCATCACAAAGCTCCGTGACCCTTGGCATCACAATGCTCCATGCCATTGTCATCAAAATGCTCCATGAACCCTATCAACACATTGTTACATGTCCTTGTCATCACAGGCTCCATGATGCTTTTCAGCACAATGCTCGATGCTCTTCTTAACACAAAGCTCCAAGGCTTGTCATTACAGTCCTCCATGACCCATGTATCACAGTGTTCCGTGCCCTTGTCTTCACAATGCTCCATGCCCCCTCTCATCACAATAATCCATGAAAATTTTCAGACCAATGGTCCATGCCCTTGTCATGAAAATGTTCCATTACCACTGTTATAACAATGCTCCATGAAAACTGCCATTACAATGTTCCACGGCCTTCTCATCACAAGGCTTCATGACCCTGGTCATCGCAATGCTCCAAGACCCCTGTAATCACAATGCTCCATGCCACTTTTCATCTCAATGCTCCATGAACCCTGTCATCACAATGCACCATGCCCATCATCATAATGCTTCATGCTATTGTCATCACAATGAAATCAAAATGCTCCATGACCTCTGCCATCACAATGCTCCAAACCCTTGTGATCACAATGTTCCATAACACCTGTCATCACAACGCCCCATGACGCTCATCATCACAATTATCCATGGTCTTCTATTCACAATACTCCATGACCTTTTTCATCACAATTCTCAATAAACTTGTCATCACAATGCTCCCTGACAATGGTCGTGAATATGCTCCTTGAAACCTGTCATGACAAGGCTCCATGCATTTTTCATCACAATGATCCATGCACTTTTCTTCACAATACTCCAAGACTCCTGTAATCACAATGCTCCATGCCCTTGTCATCACAAAACTTCTTGAAGCATGTCTTCAAAATTCTCCATGGCCTTCTCATCACCATGCTCCATGCCCTTTTCATCACAATGCTCCATTCCCTTGTCATCAAAATGCTCCATGACCCCTGTCATCACAATACTCCATGAATATTTACAGCCCAATGCTCCATGACCTTCACTTCACAATGCCCCATGAACCCTGTCATCACTATGCTCCATGACCACTGTCATCACAACGATCCATGACCCCTGACAACACAATGATCCTGGACTCTTGTCATCAAAATGCTCCATGACCCTTGTCATCACAATGATCCATTCCCTTGTCATCACAATGCTCCATAACCCTTGTCATCACAAGGCTCCAAGCCCTTGTCATCACAATGCTCCATTATATTTGTCATCACATTTCTCCATGACACTTGTCATCACAATGCTCCATGCCCCTGTCATCACAATGTTCCATGCCCTTGTCATCACAATGATCCATTCCCTTGTTATCACAATGCTCCATGACCCCTGTAATCACAATGTTCAGTGACGCTTGTCATCACAGTGCTCCATGACCCTTGTCATCAAAATGTTCCATGAATTTGTCAGCAAAATGCTTCATGAACTTGTCATCACAATGCTCCATTCCCATTGTCATCAAAATCCTCGATGAAACTTGGGTTCACATTGCTTGATGCCCTTGTCATCACAATGCGTCATGGTCCTTGAAATGAAAACGATCCATGACCTCTGTCATCACAATGCTCCATGCCCACTGTCATAGCAATAATCCATGAAACTTGTCAGACCAATGCTCCATGCCGCTGTCATCACAATGCTCCATGCCCTTTAATCACAATGCTTCATTACCCCTCACATCATAATGTTCCTTGACTCCAGTCAACACAATGCTTTATGACGTTTATCATCACAATGGTCCATTCCCTCGTCATCACAATGCTCTGTAACACTTCTCATCACAGTGCTCCATGCCTTTGTCAGCACAATGCTCCATGACCCTTGTCATCACAATGCTCCATGTGCTTCTCAGCACAATGCTCCAAGACACATGTCATCACGATGTGCCATGCACTTGTCATCACAATGCTCCACAACCTTGTCATCACAATGCTCCATAAACCTTTTTATCACAATGCTCCATGACCTTCTCACCTAAATGCTCTCTCACCACTGATATCACAATGTTCCATCACTAGTCTTCACAATACTCCCTCACCCCTGTCATCACAATGTTCCATGACCCCTGTCATCAAAATGCTACATGCCCTTATCATCACAATGCTCCATGACAACTGACATCACAATGTTCCATGACCCCTGTCATCAAAATGTTCCCTGACCCTTTTCATCAAATTGCTCCATGACCCTGTCATCACAATGCTCCCTGCCCTTCTCATCACAATGCACCACGCACTTGTCATCAAAATGCTCCATGACCTTTGTCATCACAAAGCTCCATGACCCTTGGCATCACAATACTCCATGCCATTGTCATCACAATGCTCCATGAACGCTCTCATCACATTGCTCCCTGCCCTTGTCATCACAATGCTCAATGGCCTTTTCATCACAATGCTCCATGCAATTGTCATCATCATACTCCTCAAGCTTGTCGTCCGAATTCTCCATGAACCTTGTCATCACAATGCTCCATGACCCCTGTCATCACAATGCTCCATGACACCAGTTATCACAATGCTCCATGCCCCTTGTCACTACAGTGCTCCATGACGCTCGTCATCACAATTATCCATGGTCTACTCATCACAATGCTCCTCGGTCTTGCCATCACAATGCTCCATGCCCTGGTCATCAGTATTCTCCACGTCCTTGTCATCACAATGCTCTTTGACACATCTCATCACAATTTTACATGCTCTTTTCATCGAAATTCTCCATGCACTTGTCATCGCAATGCTCCATGACCCCTGTCATAGCAGGCTTCATGCGCATGTCATCACAATGCTTCACGAACTTGTCATCAAAATTCTCAATGACCCTTGTCATCACAATGCTCCAAGCCCTTGTCATCACAATGCTCCATTACGTTTGTCATCACAATCCTCCATGACACTTGGCATCACAATGCTCCATGCCATTGTCATCACAATTGTCCATGGCATAGGTCATCACAATGCTCCCTGACACCTGTCTTCACAATTCTGCATGACGTTGTCATCACAATGCTCAATGCCCTTGTCATCACAAGGAGCCATGCCCATTGCCATCACAATAATCCATGAAACATGTCAGACCAATGTTCCATGCCCCTGTCATCACAATGCTCCTTGCCATTGTCATCACAGTGATCCATGACTCCAGTCATCAAAATGCTTCATGACCTTGGTCATCACAATGGTCCATGCCCTCGTCATCACAAGGCTCTGTGACATTTGTCACCACAATGCTCCAGGATCTTTTCATCAAAATGCTTTGTGACACTTGTCATCACAATGCTCCATGCCTTTCTCAGCACAATGCTCCATGAACCTTGTCATCACAATGCTCCATGCCCTTGTCAGCACAGTGTTCCATGACCTTTGTCATCACAATGCTCCAAGCCCTTGTCATCACAATGCTCCATTACATTTGTCATCACAATACTCCATGACACTTGGCATCACAATGCTCCGTGCCCTTGTCATCACAATGTGCCATTCCCACTGTCATCACAATAATCCATGAAACTTGTCAGACCAATGTTCCATGCCCCTGTCATCACAATGCTCCATGCCCTTGTCATCACAATGCTCCATGACCCCTGTCATCACAATTCTCTGTGACTCCAGTCATCACAATGCTTCATGACCATTCTCATTAAAATGGTCCATGCCCTCGTCATCACAAGTCTCTGTGACCTTTGTCACCACAATGCTCCATGAACTTTTCATCACAATGCTCTGTGACCCTTGTCATCACAATGCTCTATGCCTTTCTCAGCACAATGCTCCATGACCCTTGTCATCACAATGCTCCATGCTCTTCTCAGCACAATACTCCATGACCCATGACATCACAACCTGCCATGTGCTTGTCATCACAATGCTCCACATCCTTTTCATCACAATGCTGCTTAAACATTGTCATTACAGTGTTCCGTGCACTTCTCATCAAAATGCTCTCTCACCACTGATATCACAATGTTCCATCACTATTCATTCCAATACTCCATCACCCCTGTCATCACAATGTCCCATGACCCCTGTCATTAAAATGCTATATGCACTTATCATCAAAATGTTCGATGACCCCTGACATCACAATATTCCATAACCCCTGTCATCAAAATGCTCCATGACACATTTCATCACAAAGCTCCATGACCCCTGACATCACAATATTCCATAACCACTGTAATCAAAATGTTCCATGACCCTTTTCACCAAATTGCTCAATGACCCTGTGATCACAATGCTACCTGCGCTTCTCATCAAAATGCACGTCACCCTTGTTATCAGAATGCTCCATGACATTTGTCATCACAAAGCTCCATAACCCTTGGAATCACAATGCTCCATGCCATTGTCATCACAATGCTCCATGAACCCTCTCATCACATTGCTCCATGCCCTTGTCATCACAAAGCTCCATGACGCTTGTCATCACAATGCTCGATGCATTTCTCATCACAATGCTCCATGCCCTTGTCATTACAATCCTCCATGGCCCATGTATCACAGTGTTGCGTGAACTTGTCATCACAATGCTCCATTCCCCCTGTCAAAACAATGCTCCATGACACCTGCCATCATAATGTTCCACAGCCCTGTCATCACAAGACTCCATGACCCTTTTCATCACAATGCTCCAAGAACCTGTAATCACAATCCTTCATGCAATTGTCATCAGAAAGCTCCATGACGCATGTCATCAGAATGCTCCATGGACTTCTCATTCACTATGCTCCATGCCCTTGTCATCACAATGCTCCAAGACCCCTGTAATCACAATGCTCCATGCCAGTATTAATCTCAATGCTCCAAGAACCTTGTCATCCCATGCACCATGCCCATCATCATAATGCTTCATGCTATTGTCATCACAATGAAATCAATATGCTCCATGACTTCTGTCATCACAATGCTCCAAACACTTGTGATCACAATGTTCCATAACACTTGTCATCACAATGCCCCATGATGCTCCTCATCACAGTTAACCATGGTCTTCTCATCACAATGCTCCATGAACTTTGTCATCACAATGCTCAATACACTTGTCATCACAATGCTCCCTGACATTTGTCGAGAGTATGCTCCTTGAAACCTGCCATGACAAGGCTCCATGCCTTTTTCATCACAATGATCCATGCCCTTTTCATCACAGTGCTCAAAGTCCCCTGTAATCACAATGCTCCATTCCCCTTTTCATCACAAACATCCATGACGCATGTCATCAGAATGCTCCATGGCCTTCTCATCACAATGCTCCATGCCCTTGTTATCACAGTGCTCCAAGACCCCTGTCATCACAATACTCCATGAATATTTTCAGCCCAATGATCCATGATCTTCTCATCACAATGCTCCATGATCCCTGTCATCACAACGCTCCGTGCTCCTTGAAATCAAAATGATCCATGACCTCTGTCGTGACAATGCTCCAAACCCTTGTGATCACATTGTTCCACAACACTTGTCATCACAACGCTCCGTGATGCCTGTCATCACAATACTCCATGCCCTTGTCATCACAATGCTCCATGACCTTTGTCATCACAATGCTCAATACACTTGTCATCACAATGCTCCCTGACACTTGTCGTCACAATGCTCCTTAAACGCTGTCATGAAAAGCCTCCATGCCTTTTACATCACAATGCTCCAGGCCCTTTTCATCACAATGCTCCATGCCATTGTCATCACATTACTCCACAAGGTTGTCATCAGAATGCTCCATGACCCTCGTCATCACAATGCACCATGACCCCTGTCATCACAATGCTCCATGACCCCTGTCATCACAATGCTCCATGCCCCTTGTCATTACAGTGCTGCATGACGCTCGACATCACAATTATCCATGGTCTTCTCATCACAGTGCTCCGCGGTCTTGCCATCACAATGCTCCATGACACCTCTCATAACAATGTTACATGATCTTTTCATCACAATTCTCCATGCACTTGTCATCGCAATGCTCCATGACCCCTGTCATAGCAAGCTCCAAGTGCTTTTCATCACAGTGCTTCACGATATTGTCATCAAAATTCTCAATGGCCGTTGTCATCACAGTGCTCCATGCCCTTGTCATCACAGTGCTCCATGACCATTGTCATCAAAAAGCTCCAAGCCCTTGTCATCACAATGCTCCATTACATTTGTCATCACAATCCTCCATGACACTTGGCTTCACAATGCTCCATGCCATTGTCATCACAATGCACCAAGACATATGTCATCACAATGCTCCCTGACACCTGTCTGCACAATAATTCATGACCTTCTCATAACAATGCTCCATGCCCTTGTCATCACAATGTGCCATGCCCACTGTCATCTCAATAATCTATGAAACATTTCAGACCAATGTTCCATGCCCCTGTCATCACATTGATCCATGCCCTTGTCATCACAATGCTCCGTGATTCCAGTCATCACAATGCTTCATGACCTTTGCCATCAAAATGGTCCATGCCCTGGTCATCACAGGGCTCTGAGAAATTTGTCACCATAATGCTCCATGAACTTTTCATTCACAATGCTCTGTGACCCTTGCCATCACAATGTTCCATGCCTTTGTCAGCAGAGTGCTCCATGACCCTTGTTATCACAATGCTCCATGCGCTTGTTATCAAAATTTTCCACAAACATGTCATCAAAATGTTCCGTAAAACTTGTCATCACAATGCTCCATGTACTTCTCATCAAAATGCTCTCTCACCACTGATATCAAAATGTTCCATCACTAGTCATCACAATACTCCCTCACCCCTGTCATGACAATGTTCCACGGCCTTATCATCAAAAGGCTCCATGACCCTTGTCATCACAATGCTCTAAGACCCCTGTAATCACAATGCTCCAAGCTATTGTCATCACAAAGCTCCATGACGCATGTCATCCATCTGCTTCATGGCCTTCTCATCACAATGCTCCATGCCCTTGTCATCACAATGCTCCAAGACAACTGTAATCAAAATGCTCCATGCCACTTTTCCTCTCAATGCCCCATGAACTCTGTAATCACAATGAACCATGCCCATCATCATAATGCTTCATGCTATTGTCATCACAATGAAATCAGAATGCTCCATAACCTCTGTCAACACAATGCTCCAAACCCTTGTGATCACAATGGTCCATAACACTTGTCATCACAACGCCCCATGATGCTCATCATCACAATTATCCATGGTCTTCTCATCACAATTCTCCATGACCTTTGTCATCACAATGCTCAATACACTTGTCATTACAATGCTCCCTGACACTTGTCGTCAGTATGCTCCTTGAGCCCTGTCATTACAAGGCTCCATGCCATTTGCATCACAATCACCCATGCCATTTTCATCACAATGCCTCAAGACCCATGTAATCACAATGCTCCACACCCCTTTTCATCAGAATGCTCCATGACACTTGTCATCACAAGGCTCCATGGTCTTCTCCTCACAATGCTCCAGGACCTTGTCATAACAATGCTCCATTCCATTGTCATCGCAATGCTCCATGACCACTGCCATCTCAATACTCAATGAATATTGTCAGCCCAATGCTCCATGAACTTCTCATCACAGTGCTCCATGACCCCTGTCATCACAATGCTCCATGCCCCTTGTCATTACAGTGCTGCATGACGCTCGACATCACAATTATCCATGGTCTTCTCATCACAGTGCTCCACGGTCTTGCCATCACAATGCTCCATGACACTTCTCCTCACAATGCTCCAGGACCTTGTCATCACAATGCTCCATGACCACTGTCATCACAGTGCTCCATGACACCGTACAACACAATGATCCAGTACTCTTGTCATCAAAATGCTCCATGACCCTTGTCATCACAATGATCAATGCCCTTGCCTTCCCAATGCTCCGTGACCACTGTAATCACAATGCTCCATGACGCTTGTCATCACAGTGTTCCATGACCCTTGTCATCAAAATGCTCCATGCATTTGTCAGCAAAATGCTACATGACCTTGTCATCACAATGCTCCATGTGCTTGTCATCACAATACTCCATTCCCATTGTCATCAAAACCCTCCATGAATCTTGGGTTCACAATGCTTCATGCTCTTGTCATCACAATGCTCCATGCACCTTGAAATGAAAATGATACATGACTTCTGTCATCACAATGCTCAAAACCCTTGTGGTCACAATGTTCCATAACATTTGTCATCACAACGCTCCATGATGCCTGTCATCACAATGCTCCATGACCTTTGTCATCACAATGCTCAATACACTTGTCATCACAATGTTCCCTGACACTTGTTGTCAGAATGCTCCTTGAACCCTGTCATGAAAAGGATCCAAGCATTTTTCATCACAATGCTCCATGCACTGGTCATCAAAATTCTACATGTCATTATCATCAAAATGCTCCATGACACTTCTCATCACAATGTTACATGCTCTTGTCAATACAATTCTCCATGCACTTGTCATCGCAATGCTCCATGACCCCTGTCATAGCAAGCTCGGTGCACTTTTCATCACAATGCTTCACGACCTTCTCATCAAAATTCTCAATGGCCCTTCTCCTCACAATGCTCCAAGATCTTGTCATCACAGTGCTCCATGACCCTTGTCATCACGATGCTCCAAGCCCTTGTCATCAAAATGCTCCATTATTTTGTCATCACAATCCTCCATGACACTTGGTATCACAATGCTCCATGACATTGTCATCTCAATGGAACATGACATATGTCATCACAACACTCCCTGTCACCTGTCTTCACAATAATCCATGACCTTGAAATCACAATGCTCCATGCCCTTGTCATCAAAATGCACCATGTCCACCGTCATCACAATAATCCATGAAACTTGTTAGACCAATTTTGAATGCCACTGTCATCACAATGCTCCATGCCCTTGTCATCACAAAGCTCCATGACGCATGTCATCAGAATGCTCCATTGCCTTCTCATCACAATGCTCCATGCCCTTGTCATCATAGTGCTCCAAGACCACTTTAATCACAATGCTCCATGCCCCTTTTCATCTCAATGTTCCATGAACCCTGTCATCACAATGCACCATGCCCATCATCATAATGCTTCATGCTATTGTCATCACAATGAAATCAAAATGCTCCATGACCTCTGACATCACAATGTTCCAAACCCTTGTGATCACAATGTTCCATAACACTTGTCATCACAACGCCCCATGACGCTCATCATCACAATTATCCATGGTATTCTCATCACAATGCTCCATGACCTTTGTCATCACAATGCTCAATTCAGTTGTCATCACAATGCTCCCTGACACTTGTCATCAGTATGCTCCTTGAACCCTGTCATGACAAGGCTCCATGCCTTTTCCATGACAATGATCCATTCCCTTTTCATCACAATGCTCCAAGAACCCTGTAATCACAATGCTCCATGCCCTTGTCATCACAGAGCTCCATGATGCATGTCATCAGAACGCTCCATGGTCTTCTCATCCAAATGCTCCATGCCCTTGTCATCAAAATGCTCCAAGACCCCTGTAATCACAATTCTCCATGCCCATTTTCATCAGAATGCTCCATGAGACTTGTCATCACAAGGCTCCATGGTCTTCTCATTACAATGCTCCATGACCCATGTCATCACAATACTCCATGAACATTTTCAGCCCAAAGATCCATAACCTTCTCATCTCACTTCTACATGACCCTTGTCATCACAATGCTCCATGACCACTGTCATCACAACCCTCCATGACCCCTGACAACACAGTGATCCGGGACTCTTGTCATCAAAATTCTCCATAACACTTGTTATCACAATGATCCATGCCCTTGTCATCCCAATGGTCCATGACCCCTGTAATCACAATGCTCAGTGAGGTTTGTCATCACAGTGCCCCGTGACCCTTGTCATCACAATGCTCCATTCCTTTGTCAGCAAAATGCTCCATGACCTTGTCATCACAGTCCTCCATGACCCTTGGGATCACATTGCAACATGCTCTTGTTATCTCTGTCTTTATTTTCTGGTTTTTACAGATTTTTGGATGTCCCTTTTGACCGGTGGGAAGTGACAATTCTTTGTAGTGTGGATTTGCATTGCGGGCTTGCTTGATTGGCCAAAAAGGGCGTATTCATTTTCTCCTGGATATATTCAGCAGAAAATGCATACGCCCTTTTTGGCCAAGTGCATCATTGTCGAAGTTGTTATGCTTTTCCTGTGCTTTAAAGGCCATTCCAATTTACCACTTGAAATATGTTTTGTGCAATTCTGCCTCATTTTCAAGTCTGCTTCGTTGCCTTCCCTCAACAGATTTTTGGAAGAGAGTTGTCCTTTATAACTCTGCAGGTTTGTGAATTGCTGTACCCCTGAGCTCCAATTTTCAACTCGTGTTTTTGTGAGCTGACCGCAAATCCACAATTTTGCTACAGGACCTATACTGGTTCCGGGGGTGCAGGCTGACACTTTGGATAATTCTTCCTTCCAGACGGGAAATTAGAGTGACATGTGTCCGTCCAAATGCCTACAGCTACTCTCTGATTGGTTCTCCCTCTTCCCTTTCATCCCCTGCACAATTTGCAAACTGTGCGAAGCAGGAGCTTATAGGGGCTGACTCTCCAAGTTGGGAGATTGATAGTAAAGCAGTTGGAATGCCAAACTGGAGCACAAGGAGGGGAAAAATTAGGAGCCTTTTAGAAATCTTTTGCCATCACAGGGTGTCCATTCTCTAGGTTTCCCATACATGTTATAACTGTAGTGATATTCCCTTCTACCTGGAGAGTTGGGACCCATGGAATGGGTGGCATGCATTACTGCTTTAAAGGGTCTGCATTTTCTCACCCAATCTCACCAGTCCTCTCAGCCACAAGTGTCCAGCCTTATGTCTCATCTAGCTGTCTTTGCAGATGGGGTCATTCCAGGTTTCATCATAACCCCTGAAGGAATTGTGTAAGAATTTTGCTGTTTTTTTTGTTTTTTTTTTTTTAAATTCATTTTTATAATGGGGTTGAGCTGATTTTCACCAACATGTTTATGCCGTTCTAGACACACTTGATTGCCTTATGGAGATATATCAATATATAGGTTTTAAGTTTCTTACTAGTCAGATATATTCCTGTGCTGGAAATTGGGGTTTTGAGTCCCGTTCACTGAGGAAGGTGTAGGTTTTGTCTATTCTGTATTTGCTTCATGGAATGGTACATGTGCTAATATCAAACTCTGGTTTTATGCATCACCCCAACTCTCCTTCCCCTTTAAGCAGGCATAAGAGTGTTTTCTCAATGTGAGACTCTGTTCTCTTTCCTCAGTTCATGTGTAGCCATGTTTACAGGAACATCCTAATTGATATCTTATGATAAGTTTCTTTTTCTGTGTGACTTATTTCACTTAGAATCATCGTACCTAAATCCACTCATTTTGCTGCTACTGGCCTTATGACATTGATTTCATGTCTGAGTGATATTCAATTGTACAAAATTACCACAAGTTCTTTACGCAATTTTCTCTTTCCTGGAATACTTAAGTTGTACTGATGTTGAGTTTCTTGTATGCAGAGCAGCCCTAAACTTTGGGGTGCCTGTGTCTTGTTGATATTTAGTCTTCCCAAGTTATATGCCCATGAGTGGAAGTGCCCTATGCTCGGTAGCTTTGTATTTTAGATGTTTTAGGAAACAGCATACACTTCTTCAGAGTGGCTCTTGGATATTTATACCCCACCCATCAGCGTGACTAGCTCCCTGTTCTCCATGGCCTCTCCTGCATTTCTGGTTTGTACATATATTTTGGATGGCCTTTCTGAGCAGTGGAAATTGAGACTTCTTTGTTGTGCAGATTTGCATTTCCCGCTTGCTTGGTTGGCCAAAAACTCTGTATGTGTTTTTTTCCTGAAGTTATTCATGAAAAAAACGCATACACCCTTTTGCCCAACTACATCATTTTAAAAATTCTGCTGCTTTTCGTATGCTTTAAATGTGAGTCCAATCTACCTTTTGAAATCTGTTTCCTGCAATTCTGCCTCTCATTCAGATCCTCTTCGTTGCCTTTCCTGAATATATTTTTGGACGTTGGTTATCATTTTTATATTTGCAGGTCTTTGAATTGTCTGCTCCTGAGCTCCATTTTGCAACTCGCTTTTTTTGTGAGCTGGCCGCAAAACCATTGTATTGCTTCCGGCCCTATTCTGGTTCTGGGGAGGCAGGCTGAGCCTTTGGTTAATTTTTCTTCCTAATGGGAAATTAGAGTGACATGAGCCTGTCAAAACTCCTACAGCTAGTCTCTCATTGGTTCCCCCTCTTCCCGTTTATCCTCTGCAAACATTGCAAACTGTGTGAAACAGGAGGTTAAAGGGGCTGATTCTCCAAGTGGGGAGATTGTTAGTCATTTGGCTGGAATGGCGAACCTCAGCACCAGGAGATCAAAAATGAGGTGCATTTTAGACCCCTTTCCTGATCACACGGTGTACATTCGTCTCGGTCTCCCAGGCATGTTTTCGCTGTCAGAAGATTCCCTTGAACCTGCAGATTTGGGACCCATGGAATGGGAATCCGGCAGTATTTCCTTTAAAGTTCTGCATGTCCTCACCCAGCCTCTCTAACATCTCTTAGCGTGCATAGCTTCCAACCTTATATATCATCCTGCTGTGGGTCTACATGTGTTCAATCCATGTTACATCATAGCCCTTCAACAAAAGTTGTAAGACTTTTTGTCTGTCTCACTGTTTTTATAAATATTTTTAAATTTATTTTTATATTGGTTACAGCTGATTTTCAAAGCTCTGTTTTTTGCTGCTATACATCCACTTGATTCATGTACTGTGAGACAACAATAAATTCTTTTTCAGATGCTTACCATTCATATGTATTATTTTCCAGTGACTTGAGTGGGCTGAGTGCAGTTCTTTGAGGTACCGTGTAGGCCTTGTCAGTTATTCAATTTGGTACTTGGAATGGTATATTTGCTAATTTCAACCTCCTGGATAATACCTCACCCTTCCTCACATTTCCATTTAGCAGCCTTATGTCTATTTTCTACATATTTGACTATGTTTCTGTTTTGTAATTTATTTCATGGGTAGCCATTTTTGATTCCACCTTTAAGTGACATCTTATGATATGTGTCTTTTTCTTTCTGACATACGTCACTTAGAATGATCGTATGTAAATCCTCCAGAGTTGTTACAACTGGCCTTATTTCATTGATTTCTGGATGAGTAATATTCCACTCTACATAAGTAAACCATCTACATAAGCAGCCCTAAATTTTGGGGTGGCTCTATCTTATTGATTTTCAGTTTTCCCAAGGTATATTACCTAGACTGGAAGTGCCCTTGGCTCTGTAGCTCTGTTGTTTCCTTGTTTTAGGGAACACAATGCACTCCTCCAGAGAGGCAGTTCGCAATTTACATCCTGTCCAGCAGCATAGCTAGGCTCCCTGTTCTCCAGGGCCTATCTTGCCTTTCTGGTTTTTACACATTTTGCGGATGGCCCTTTTGACCTGTGGGAAGTGATACTTCATTGTAGTGCAGATTTGCATTTCCCGCTTGCTTGCTTGGCCAAAAAGCACGTATGCGTTTTCTCCTGAATATATTCAGGAGAAAACACATACGCCCTTTTTGGCCAAGTGCATCATTGTCGAAATTGTGCCCCTATTCCTGTGCTTTAAATGTGATTCCAATGTACCGCTTGAAATTTGTTTCCTGCTATTCTGGCTCGCTTTCAAGTCCGCCTCGTTGCCTTCCCTCAACAGATTTTCGGACGATTGTTGTCCTTTACTACTCTGCCAGTTTGTGCATTGCTGTGCCCCTGAGCTCCATTTTTCAACTCATTTTTGTGAGGTGACCGCAAGTCCAAAATTTTGGTTCAGGACCTATACTGGTTCCCGGCGGGTGTCTGAGACTTTGGTTAATTCTCCTTCCTTCCGGGAAATTAGAGTGACATGTGCCCGTGCAAATGCCTAACAGCTACTCTCTCATTGGTTCTCTTTCTTCCCTTTCATCCTCTGCCAAATTGGCAACCTGTGCGAACTAGGAGGTTGAAGGGTCTGTCTTTCCCATTTGGGAGATTGATAGTAAAGGAGTTGGAAAGTCAAACTGGGGCACCAGGAGAGGGACTATTAGTTGAGTTTTAGAAACCTTTTGTAATCACACTGTGTCCATACTCTAGGTTTCACGTACATGTTATAATTGTAGTAATATGCCCTACAACCTGGAGAGTTGGGACCCTTGGAATGTGTGTCACGTGTTATTGCTTTAAGGGGTCTGCATTTGCTCACGGAATCTCACAAATCCTCTCAGTCACAAGTGTCCAGCCTAATGCCACATCCAGCTGTCATTGTAGATAGGGTCATTCCAGGTTTCATCAGAGCCCCTGAAGGAATTGTAAAGAATTTCCCTGTTTTTTTGTTTTGTTTTTGAAATTCCTTTTTATAGTGGATTTGAACTGATTCTCACTGCCATGTTTATGCCAGTCTAGACAAACTTGATTCCCTTACAGAGACATATCAATACATAGGTTTTAAGATTCTTACCAGTCAGATATATTCCTCTGCGGGAAATATGGCGTTTTGAGTCCCTTTCACTGAAGAAAGTGTAGGTCTTTTCTATTCCGTAGTTGGTTTTTGGAACAGTACCTGTACTAATATCAAACTCTGGTTTTATGCATCACCCTACTTCTCCTTCCTCCTTAAGCAGGCATAAAAGTGTTTTCTAAATGTGAGACTCTGTTCTCTTTCCTAACTTATTTCATGTGTAGCCATGTTTAGAGGACCTTCATAAGTGATATCTTATGATAAATTTCTTTTTCTCGGTGACTTATTTCCCTTAGAATCATCGTACCTGAATCCACTCATTTTGCTGCTACTGGCCTCATGACATTGATTTCATGGCTGAGGGTTATTACATTGTATGTAAATACCACAATTTTTTGAAACATTTTTGTCTTTCCTGGGATATTTAAGGTGTACCCAAGTTGAGGTTCTTGTAAGCAGTGCAGCCCTAAATATTGGGGTGGCTCTATCTTATTGATTTTCAGTTTTCCCAATGTATATTCCCTAGACTGGAAGTGCCATTGGGTCTGTAGCTCTGTAGTTTACTTGTTTTAGGGAACACAGTGCATTCCTCCAGAGAGGCAGTTGGCAATTTACATCCTGCCCATCAGCATAACTAGGCTCCGTATTCTCCACTGCCTGTCTTGCCTTTCTGGCTTTTACACATTTTGCGGATGTCCCTTTTGACCGGTGGGATATGATACTTGTTTGTAGTGCAGACTTGAATTGCCCGCTTGCTTGCTTGGCCAAAAAGGGCCTATGCATTTTCTCCTGAATATATTCACGAGAAAACACATACGCCCTTTTTGGCCAAGTGCATAATTGTCGAAGTTGTGCCCCTCTTCCTGTGCTTTAAAGGCGATTCCAATGTACCTCCTGAAATCTGTTTCCTGCTATTCTGGCTCGCTTTCAAGTCCGCCTCGTTGCCTTCCCTCAACAGATTTTTGGACGATTGTTGTCCTTTATTTCTCTGCCAGTTTGTGAATTGCTGTGGCCCTGAGCTCCATTGTTCAACTCGTTTTTTGTGAGCTGACCGCAAGTCCAAAATTTTGGTTCAGGACCTATACTTGTTCCTTGCGGGTGGCTGAGACTTTGGTTAATTCTTCTTCCTTCCGGGAAATTAGAGTGACATGTGCCCGTCCAAATGCCTAACAGCTACTCTCTCATTGGTTCTCCCTCTTCCCTTTCATCCTCTGGCAAATTGGCAACATGTGAGAACCAGGAGGTTAAAGGGGGGGCTGTCTCTCTAAGTTGGGAGATTGATAGTAAAGCATTTGGAAATTCAAATCGGAGCACCAGGAAAGTGACTATTAGTTGAGTTTTAGAAACCTTTCGTATTCACACTGTGTCCATTCTCTAGGTTTCCCGTACATGTTATAGATGTAGTAATATTCCTTTCAACCTGGAGAGTTGGAACCCTTGGAATGTGTGCCACACATTATTGCTCTAAATGGTCTGCATTTGCTCACCGAATCTCACCAATCCTCTCAGTCCCAAGTGTCCAGCCTTATGCCACATCCAGCTGTCATTGTAGATAGTGTCATTCCAGGTTTCATCAGAGCCCGTGAAGGAATTTTAAAGAATTTTCCTGCTTTTTTGTTTTGTTATTGAAATACCTCCTTAGTGGGTTTGAGGTGATTGTCACTGCCATGTTTATGCCAGTCTGGACACCCTTGATTACCTTATGGAGACATATCGATACATAGGTTTTAAGATTTAAACTAGTCAGATGTATTCCTCTGCGGGAAATATGGGGTTTTTAGTTCCTTTAACTGAGGAAAGTTTAGGTCTTGTCTATTCCGTATTTGGATTTTGGAACGGCACCTGTACTAATATCAATCTCTGGTTTTATGCATCACCACACTTCTCCTTCCCCCTTAAGAAGGCATAAGGGTGTTTTCTGAATGTGAGACTCTGTTCTCTTTCCTAACTCACTTCATGTGTAGCCATGTTTACAGGACCTTCATAAGTGATATCTTATGATAAGTTTCTTTTTCTCTGTGACTTATTTTCCTTAGAATCAGCATACCTGAATCCACTCATTTTGCTGCTACTGGCCTTATGACATTGATTTCATGGCTGAGAGATATTCCATCTTACGTAAGTACCACAATTTCTTGAACCATTTTTTTCTTTCCTGGGATATTTAAGGTGTACCCAAGTTGAGGTTCTTGTAAGCAGTGCAGCCCTAAATTTTGGGGTGGCTCTGTCTTATTGATTTTCAGTTTTCCCAAGGTATATTCCCTAGACTGGAAGTGCACTTGGCTCTGTAGCTCTGTTGTTTACTTTTTTGGGGGAACACAATGCATTCTTCCAGAGAGGCAGTTGGCAATCTACATCCCGCCCATCAGCATAACTAGGCTCCCTGTTCTCCAGGGCCTGTGTTGCCTTTCTAATTTTTACACATTTTGAAGATGTCCCTTTTGTCCAGTGGGAAGTGATACTGCTTTGTAGTGCAGATTTGCATTGCCCGCTTGCTTGCTTGGCCAAAAAGGGCATATGCATTTTCTCCTGAATATATTCTGGAAAAAACTCATATGCACTTTTTGGCCAAGTGCATCATTGTCGACAATTAGCCCCTCTTGCTGTGCTTAAAAGGCGATTCCAAAGTACCTCTTGAAATTTGTTTCATGCTATTGTGCCTCGTTTTCAAGTCCGCCTCATTGCCATCCCTCAAAAGATTTTTGGACGATAGTTTTCATTCATTACGCTGCCAGTTTTTGAATTGCTGTGTCTCAGAGCTCCATTTTTCAATTCGTTTTTTGTAAGCTGACAGCAAATCCACAATTTTGGTTGAGGACCTGTACTGGTTCCTAGCGGGTGACTGAGACTTTGGTTATTATTTCTTCCTGACGGGAAATTAGAGTGACATGTGCCCGTCCAAATGCCTAACAGCAACTCTCTCATTGGTTCTCCATCTTACCTTTCATCCTCTGCCAATTGGCAACATGTGAGAACCAGGAGGTTAAAGGGGCTGTCTCAACAAGTTGGGAGATTGATAGTAAAGCAGTTGGAAACTCAAACTGGAGCACCAGGATAGGGACTATTAGTTGAGTTTTAGAATCCTTTCGTATTCCCAGTGTGTCCATTCTCTACGTTTCCCATACATGTTATAACTGTAGTGATATTCCCTTTTACCTGTCGACTTGGGACACATGGAATTGGTGGCATGCATTATTGCTTTATACGGTCTGCATTTTCTCATCCAATCTCACCAATCCTCTCAGTCCCAAGTGTACAGCCTTATGTCTCATCTAGCTGTCATTTTAGATAGGGTCATTCCAGGTTTCATCAGAACACCTGAAGGAATTGTGTTAGAATTTCGCTGTTTTTTTGTTTTGTTTTTGAAATTCATTTATATAATGAGGTTGAGCTGATTTTCACTGACATGTTTATGCCGGTCTAGACACACTTGATTCCCTTATGGAGACATATCAATACATAGGTGTTAAGATTCTTACTAGTCAGATATATTCCTCTGCGGGAATAGGGCTGTTGAGTCCTGTTCACTGAGGAAGGAGTAGGTCTTGTCTCTTCTGTATTTGGATTATGCAACGGTACCTGTGCTAATATCAAACTCTGGTTTTGTTCATTTCCCCACCTCTCCTTCCCCCTTAAGCCGGCATAAGTGTGTTTTCTAAATGTGAGACTCTGTTCTCTTTCCTAATTCTGTTCTTGTTTAGCCATGTTTACATTTCCTTCATAAGTGATATCTTATGTCAGAATGCTCCACGGCTCTTGTCATCATAATGCTCCATGATGCTCGTCATCACAATTATCCATGGCCTTCTCATCACAATGCTCCACCATCTTTACATCACATTGCTCCATGTCCCTTGTCATCACAATTCTCCAACTCTTTGTCATCACAATGCTCGATGACACTTTTCATCACATTGTTAAATGCTTTTGTTATCACAATTCTCCATGCACTTGTCATCGTAATGCTCCCTGACACATGTCATAGCAAGCTCCATATGCTTGTCATCACAATGCTTCATGACATTGTTATAAAAATTCTCAATGTCCCTTGTCATCACAATGCTTCATGCCAATGTCATCACAATGCTCCATGACACTTGTCATCACAATGCTCCAAGCCCTTGTCATCACAATTCTCCATGACCTCTGTCATCACAATATTCCGTGACACCTGTCATCACAATGCTCCAAGACCCTTGTCAGTACAGTGCTCCATGATGCTCGTCATCACAATTACCGAAGGTCTTCTCATCACAATGCTTCAGGATTTTACCATCAAAATGTTCCATGCCCCTGTCATCACAATGCTCCATGCCCTTGACATCCCAATGCTCCATGGCTGCTGTCATCACAATGCTCCGTGACTCCATTCATCACAATGCTTCATGATCTTTGTGATCACAATGGTCAGTACCCTCGTCAGCACAAGGCTCTGTGACCTGTCACCACAATGCTCCATGAACTTTTCATCACAATGATCCATGACCCTTGTCATCACAATGCTCCATGCCTTTCTCAGCACAATACGCAAAGACACTTGTCATCACAATGCTCCATGCGCTTGTCAACACAATGCTCCACCAGCTTGTCATCACAATGCTCCCTGCACTTCTCATCAAAATGCTCTGTCAACACTGATATCACACTGATCCATAACTAGTCATCACAATACTCCCTCACCCTTCTCATCACAATGTTCCATGACAACTGTCATCACAATACTACATATACTTATCATCACAGTGCTCCATGACCCATGACCTCAAAATGCTCCATAACACATGTCATCAAAATGCTCCATAACTTTTGTCATCACAAAGTTCAATGACCCTTGGCATCACAAGGCTCCATGTCATTGTCATCACAATGCTCCAGGAACCTTCTCATCACATTGCTCCATGCCCTTGTCATCACAAATGTCCATGACGCTTGTCATCACAATGTTCGATGCCCTTCTCATAACAATGCTCCATGCCCTTGTCATTACAGTCCTCCATGAACCCTGTACCACAGTGTTCCAGGCCCTTGTCATCATAATGCTCCAGGCCCACTCTCATCACAATAATCCATGAAACTTTTCAGACCAATGCCCCATGGCCTTGTCATCACAAGGCTCCATTACCCCTGTCATAACAATGCTCCATGATCCCAGTCATCACAATGTTCCACAGCCTTGTCATCACAAGGCTCCATGACCATTGCCATCACAAGGCTCCATACACATGAAATCACAATGCTCCATGCCCTTTTCATCACAAAGCTCCATGATGCATGTCTTCAGAATGCTCCATGGCTTTCTCATCACAATGCACCATTCCCTTGTCATCAGAATGCTCCACGACACCTGAAATCACAATGCTCATTGCCCATTTTCATTAGAATGCTCCATGAGAATGTCATCACAAGGCTCCATGGTTTTCTCATCACAATGCTCCAGGACCTTGTCATCACAATGCTCCTTTCTCTTGTCATCACAACGCTCCATGACTCCTGTTATCACAATACTCCATGAACATTTTCAGCACAGTGTTCCATGACATTCCCATCACAGTGCTCCTTGACCCCTGTCATAACAATGCTCCATGAGCAATGTCATCACAGTCCTCCATGACCCCTGACAACACAATGATCCGGGACTCTTGTTATCAAAATGCTCCATGACACTTGTCATCACAATGATCCATGCCCTTATCATCACAATGCGCCATGCCTACTGTCATCACAATAATCCATCAAACTTGTCAGATTAATGTTCCATGCCCCTGTCATCACAATGCTCCATGCCCTTGTCATCACAATGCTCCATGACACCTGTCATCACAATGCTCCGTGACTCCAGTCATCACAATGCTTCATGACCTTTGTCATCACAATGGTCCATGCCCTGGTCACACAAGGCTCTGTGTTCTTTGTCACCACAATGCTCCATACCCTTGTCATCACAATGCTCCATGCCCACTGTCATCACAATAATCCATGAAAATTGTCAGACCAATGACCCTTGGTCTCGTCACACGAGGCTCTGTGATCTTTGTCACCACAGTGCTCCATGAAATTTTCTTCACAATGCTCTGTGTCCCTTGTCATCACAATGCTCCATGCCTTTGTCAGCACAATGCTCCATGACACTTGTCATCACAAGGCTCCATGGCCCTCTCATCACAATGCTCCAGGACCTTCTCATCACATTGCTCGATTCCTTTCTCATCACAATGCTTCATGACACCTGTCATCACAGTACTCCATGAATATTTTCAGCCCAGTGCTCCATGACCTTCTCAACACAGTGCTCCATGACCCATGTCATCACAATGCTACATGACCACAGCCATCAAAATGATCCATGCCACTTGTCATCAGAATATTCCATGCACTTGTCATCCCCATGCTCCATGACCCCTGTAATCACAATGGTCCTTGACGCTTGTTGTCATATAGCTCCATGACAGTTGTCATCACGGTGCTCCATGCCTTTGTCAGCAAAATGTTACATGACCTTGTCATCACAATGCTCCATGCACTTGTCCTCACAATTCTCCATTACCAGTGTCATCACAATCCTCCATGAACCTTGGGATCACATTGCTTCATGCCCTTGTCATCACAATGCTCCATGATTCTTGAAATAAAAATGATCCATGACCTCTCTCATCACAATGCTCCAAACACTTGTGATCACAATGTTCCATAACACTTGACATCACAACGCTCCATAACACTTGTCATCACAGCGCTCCATGATGCCTGTCATCACAATAATCCATGCACTTGTCATCACAATGCTCCATGAACTTTGTCATCACAATGCTCAATACACTTTTCATCACAATGCTCCCGGACACTTTTCCTCAGAATGCTCCTTGAAACCTGTCTTGAAAAGGCTCCATGCCTTTTTCATCACAATGCTCCATGCCCTTTTTCTCACAATGCTCCATGCCATTGTCATCACAATACTGCACAAGCTTGTCATCAGAATGCTCCAAGAACCTTGTCATCACAATGCTCTATGACCCCTCTCATCACAATGCTCCATGACCCATGTCATCACAATGATCCATTCCCTTGTCATCATAATGCTCCATTACCCTTGTCATCACAATGCTCCCAGCCCTTGTCATCACAATGCTCCATTACATTTGTCATCACATTTCTCCATGACACTTGGCATCACAATGCCCAATGCCATTTTCATCACGATGCACCATGACATATGTCACCACAATGCTCCCTGACACCTTTCTTCACAATAATCAATGACCTTGTCATCACAATGCTCCATGCGCTAGTTATCACATTGTGCCATGCCCTCTGTCATCACAATAATCCATGAAACATGTCAGACCAATGCTCCATGCCCCTTTCATCCCAATGCTCCATGCCCTTGTCATCACAATGCTCCATGACCCCTGTCAGCACAATGCTCCGTGACTCCAGTCATCACAATGCTTCATGACATTTGTCATCACAATGTTCCATGCCACTTTTCATCTCAATGCAGCATGAATCCTGTCTTCACAATGCACCATGCCCATCATCATAATGCTTCATGCTATTGTCATCACAATGAAATCAAAATGCTCCATGACCTCTGACACCAAAATGCCCCAAACACTTGTGATCACAATGTTCCATAACACTTGGCATCACAACGCCCCATTACGCTCGTCATCACAATTATCCATGGTCTTCTCATCACAATGCTCCATGACATTTGTCATCACAGTGCTCGATACACTTGTCATCTCAATGCTCCCTGACACTTGTCCTCAGTGTGCTCCTTGAACCCTGTCATGACAAGGCTTCATGCATTTTTCATTGCAATGATCCATGCCCTTTTCATCACAATGCTCCAAGACCCCGGTAATCACAATGTTCCATGTGCTTGTCTTCACAAAGCTCCATGACGCATGTCATCAGAAAGCTCCATGGCCTTCTCATCACCATGCTCCATGCCCTTGTCATCTCAATGCTCCAAGACCCCATTAATTACAATGCTCCATGCCGCTTTTCATCAGAATGCTCCATGAGAATTGTCATCATAAGACTCCATGGTCTTCTCAGAACAATGCTCCAGGACCTTGTCATCACAATGCTCCATTCCCTTGTCATCACAATGCTCCATGACCCCTGTCATCACAATAATCCATGAACATTTTCAGCCCAATGATCCATGACCTTCTAATCACAATGCACCATGACCCCTGTCATCACAATTCTCCATGACCACTGTCATCCCCGTGCTCCATGACCCCTCACAATACAATGATCCGGGACTCTTGTCACCAAAAATCTCCATGATACTTGTCATCAGAATGATCCATGCCCTTGTCATCCCAATGCTCCATGACACCTTTAATCAGAATATTCCGCGACACTTGTCATCACAATGCTCCATGACCGTTGTCATCACAGTGCTCCATGACCCCTGTAATCACAATTTTCCATGAATATTTTCAGCCCAATGCTCCATGACCTTCTCATCACAATGCTCCAAAACCCCTGTAATCACAATGCTCCATGCCCCTTTCCATCTCCGTGCTCCATGAACCCTGTCATCACAATGAACCATGCCCATCATCAAAATGTTTCATGCTATTTTCATTACAATGAAATAAAATGCTCCATGACCTTTGTCATCACAATGTTCTAAATCCTTTTGATCACAGTGTTCCATAAAACTTGTCATCACAACGCCCCATGACGCTCGTCATCACAATTATCCATGGTCTTCTCATCACAATGCTCCATGAACTTTGTCATCACATTGTTCAATACACTTGTCATCACAATGCTCCCTGACCCTTGTCGTCATTATGCTCCTTGAACCCTGTCATGACAAGGCTCCATGACTTTTTCATCACAATGATCCATGCCCTTTTCTTCACAATATTCCAAGACCCATGTAATCACAGTTCTCCATGCCCCTTTTCATCAGAATGCTCCATGAGACTCGTCAATACAAGGCTCCAATGTTTTCTTATCACAATGCCTCAGTACCTTCTCATCACAATGCTCCATTCCATTGTCATCACAATGTTCCATGACACCCGCCTTCACAATACTCCATGAATATTTTTAGCCAAATGCTCTATGACCTTCTCATCACAATGCTCCATGAACCTGTCATCACATTGCTCCATTAGCACTGTCATGACAATGCTTCATGAACCCTGACAACACAATGATCCGGGAATCTTGTCATCAAAATGCTCCAAGACCCTTGTCATCACAATGTACCATGCCCTTGCCATACCAATGCTCCATGACCCCTGTCATCACAATGCTCTGTGATTCCAGTCATCAAAATGATTAATGACCTTTCTCATCACAATAGTCCATTCCCCTGTCACACAAGGCTCTGTGACCTTTGTCACCACAATGCTCCATGATCTTTTCATCACAGTGCTCTGTGACCCTTGTCATCAAAATGCACCATGCCTTTGTCAGCACAATGATCCATGACACATGTCATCACAATGCTCCATGCGCTTTTCAGCACAATGCTCCGTGACCCATGTCATCACAATGCGCCATGCACTTGTCATCACAATGCTCCACATCCTAGTCATCACAATGCTCCATAAAACTTGTAATCACAATGCTCAATGCACTTCTCATCAAAATGCTCTCTCACCATTGATTTCACAATGTTCCATCACTATTCATCACAATACTCCCTCAACCCTGTCATCACAATGTTCCATAACCCCAGTCATCACAATGCTACATGCCCTTATCGTCACAATGTACCAATCCCTTGTCATCAAAATGCTCCATGACCACTGTCATCACAACGCTCCATGACCCGTGACAACACAATGATCCGGGACACTTGTCATCTGAATGCTCCATTACCCTTGTCATCAAAATGATCCATGCCCTTGCCATCCCAATGCTCCATGACCCCTGTAATCACCATGCTCCGTGACGCTTGTCATCACAGTGCTCCATGACCCTTGTCATCAAAATGTTCCGTGCATTTGTCAGCAAAATGCTACATGACCTTGTCATCACAATGCTCCATGTGCTTGTCATCACAGTACTCCATTCCGATTGTCATCAAAATCCTCGATGAAACTTGGGTTCACATTGCTTCATCCCCTTGTCATCACAATGCTCCATGGTCGTTGAAATGAAAATGTTCCATGCCCTCTCTCATCACAATGCTCCAAACCCTTGTGATCACAATGTTCCATAACCCTTGTCATCACAACGCTCCATGATGCCTGTCATCACAATGCTGCATGAACTTTGTCATCACAATACTCAATACACTTGTCATCACAAAGCTCCCTGACACTTGTCGTCAGAATGCTCCTTGAAACCGGTCATGAAAAGACTCCATGCCTTTTTCATCACAATGCTCCATGCCCTTTTCATCACAATGCTCCATGTCAGTGTCATCACAATACTCCACAAGCTGGTCATAAGAAGGCTCCATGACCCCTCTCATCAAAATGATCCATGACACCTGTCATCACAATGCTCCATTCCCCTTGTCATTACAGTGCTCCATGACGCTCGTCATCACAATTACCCATGATCTTCTCATCACAATGTTCCACGGTCTTGCCATCACAATGCTGAATGCCCCGGTCATCACAATGCTCCATGTCCCTTGTCATCACAATTCTCCACGTCCCTCTCATCACAATGCGCCATGACACTTCTCATCACAATGTTACATGCTCTTGTCATCACAATTATCCATGCACTTGTAATCGCAATGCTCCATGACCCCTGACATAGCAATCTCCATGTGCTTGTCATCGCAATGCTTCACGACGTTGTCATCAAAATTCTCAATGGCCGTTGTCATCACAATGCTCCATGCCCTTGTCATCACAATGTTCCATGACACTTCTCATCACAATGCTCCAAGCCCTTGTCATCACAATGCTCCATTACATTTGTCATCACAATCCTCCATGACACTTGGCATCACAATGCTCCATGCCATTGTCATCACAATGCACCTTGACATATGTCATCACAATGCTCCCTGACACCTGTCTTCACAATAATCCATGACCTTGTCATCACAATGCTCCATTCCCTTGTTATCACAAGGTGCCATGCCCACTGTCATCACAATAATCCATGAAACTTGTCAGACCAATGTTCCATGCCCCTGTCATCACAATGCTCCATGACCCTTGACAACACAATGATCCGGGACTCTTGTCATGAAAATGCTCCATGACCATTGCCATCACAATACTCCATGCCCTTGCCATCCCAATGCTACAAGACACCTGTAATCACAATGCTCCATGCCCCTTTTATCTCAATGCTCCTTGAACCCTATCATCACAATGCACCATGCCCATCATCATAATGCTTCATGCTATTGTCATCACAATGAAATCAAAATGCTACATGACCTCTGTCATCACAATGCTCCAAACCCTTGTGATCACAATGTTCCATAACACTTGTCATCACAATGCCCCATAACGCTCGTCATCACAATTATCCATGGTCTTCTCATCACAATGCTCCACGGTCTTGCCATCACAATGCTCCATGCCCTGGTCATCACAATTCTACATGTCCTTGTCATCACAGTGCTCCATGACACTTCTCATCAAAATGTTACATGCTTTTGTCAATACAATTCTCCATGCACTTGTCATCGCGATGCTCCATGACCCCTGCCATCACAATGTTCCCCGGCCTTTTCATCCAAGGCTCCATGACCCTTGTCATCACAATGCTCCAAGACCCTTGTAATCACAATGTTCCATGCCTTTGTCATCACAAAGATCCATGACGCATGTCATCAGAATACTCCATGCCCTTGTCATCACAATGGTCCAAGACCCCTGTTATCACAATGCTCCATGCCCCTTTTCATCTCAATGCTCCATGACCCCTGTCATCACAATGCTCTGTGACTCCAGTCATCAAAATGATTCATGACCTTTCTCATCACAATGGTCCATGCCCCTGTCACACAAGGCTCTGTGACCTTTGTCACCACAATGCTCCATGAACTTTTCATCACAGTGCTCTGTGACCCTTGTCATCAAAATGCACCATGTCTTTGTCAGCACAATGATCCATGACACATGTCATCACAATGCTCCATGCGCTTTTCAGCACAATGCTCCGTGACCCATGTCAACACAATGCGCCATGCACTTGTCATCACAATGCTCCACATCCTAGTCATCACAATGCTCCATAAAACTTGTAATCACAATGCTCAATGCACTTCTCATCAAAATGTTCTCTCACCATTGATTTCACAATGTTCCATCACTATTCATCACAATACTCCCTCAACCCTGTCATCACAATGTTCCATAACCCCAGTCATCACAATGCTACATGCCCTTATCGTCACAATGTACCAATCCCTTGTCATCAAAATGCTCCATGACCACTGTCATCACAACGCTCCATGACCCGTGACAACACAATGATCCGGGACACTTGTCATCTGAATGCTCCATTACCCTTGTCATCAAAATGATCCATGACCTTGCCATCCCAATGCTCCATGACCCCTGTAATCACCATGCTCCGTGACGCTTGTCATCACAGTGCTCCATGACCCTTGTCATCAAAATGTTCCGTGCATTTGTCAGCAAAATGCTACATGACCTTGTCATCACAATGCTCCATGTGCTTGTCATCACAGTACTCCATTCTGATTGTCATCAAAATCCTCGATGAAACTTGGGTTCACATTGCTTCATGCCCTTGTCATCACAATGCTCCATGGTCGTTGAAATGAAAATGTTCCATGCCCTCTCTCATCACAATGCTCCAAACCCTTGTGATCACAATGTTCCATAACCCTTGTCATCACAACGCTCCATGATGCCTGTCATCACAATGCTGCATGAACTTTGTCATCACAATGCTCAATACACTTGTCATCACAAAGCTCCCTGACACTTGTCGTCAGAATGCTCCTTGAAACCTGTCATGAAAAGACTCCATGCCTTTTTCATCACAATGCTCCATGCCCTTTTCATCACAATGCTCCATGTCAGTGTCATCACAATACTCCACAAGCTGGTCATAAGAAGGCTCCATGACCCCTCTCATCAAAATGATCCATGACACCTGTCATCACAATGCTCCATTCCCCTTGTCATTACAGTGCTCCATGACGCTCGTCATCACAATTACCCATGATCTTCTCATCACAATGTTCCACGGTCTTGCCATCACAATGCTGAATGCCCTGGTCATCACAATGCTCCATGTCCCTTGTCATCACACTTCTCCACGTCCCTCTCATCACAATGTGCCATGACACTTCTCATCACAATGTTACATGCTCTTGTCATCACAATTATCCATGCACTTGTCATTGCAATGCTCCATGACCCCTGCCATAGCAATCTCCATGTGCTTGTCATCGCTATGCTTCACGACGTTGTCATCAAAATTCTCAATGGCCGTTGTCATGACAATGCTCCATGCCCTTGTCATCACAATGTTCCATGACACTTCTCATCACAATGCTCCAAGCCCTTGTCATCACAATGCTCCATTACCTTTGTCATCACAATCCTCCATGACACTTGGCCTCACAATGCTCCATGCCATTGTCATCTCAATGGACCGTGACATATGTGATCACAACGCTCCCTGTAACCTGTCATCACAATAATCCATGACCTTGTAATCACAATGCTCCATGCCCTTGTCATCACAATGCGCCATGCCCACTGTCATCACAATAATCCATGAAACTACTTAGACAAATTTTCCATGCCACTGTCATCACAATGCTCCATGTCCTTGTCATCACAAAGCTCCATGATGCATGTCATCAGAATGCTCCATTGCCTTCTCATCACAATGCTCCATGCCATTGTCATCACAATGCTCCAAGACCAATTTAACCACATTGCTCCATGCCCCTTTTCATCTCAATGCTCCATGAACCCTGTCATCACAATGCACCATGCCCATCATCATAATGCTTCTTGCTATTGTCATCACAATGAAATCAAAATGCTCCATGACCTCTGTCATTACAATGCTCCAAACCGTTGTTATCACAATATTCCATAACACTTGTCATCACAACGCCCCATGACGCTCGTCATCACAATTTTACAGGTGTTTCTCATCACAATGCTCCATGACATTTGTCATCACAATGCTCAATACACTTGTCATCACAATCCTCCCTGACTCTTGTCGTCAGTATGCTCCTTGAACCCTGTCATGACAAGGCTCCATGCCTTTTCCATCACAATGATTCATGCCCTTTTCATCACAATGCTCCAAGACCCCTGTAATCACAATGCTCCATGCCCTTGTCATCACAAAGCTCCATGATGCATGTCATCAGAACGCTCTATGGTCTTCTCATCCAAATGCTCCATGCCCTTGTCATCCCAATTCTCCAAGACCCTTGTAATCACAATGCTCCTTGCCCCTTTTCATCAGAATGCTCCATGAGACTTGTCATCACAAGACTCCATGGTCTTCTCATCACAGTGCTCCAGGACCCTGTCATCACAGTGCTCCATGACCCCTGTCTTCACAATACTCCATGAACATTTTCAGCCCAAAGATCCATGACCTTCTCATCTCACTTCTCCATGACCCCTGTCATCACAATGCTCCATGAACTCTGTCATCACAACCCTCCATGACCCCTGACAACACAGTGATCCGGGACTCTTGTCATCAAAATGCTCCATAACCCTTGTCATCACAATGATCCATGCCCTTTTCATCCCAATGCTCCATGATCCATGTAATCACAATGCTCCATGAGGATTGTCATCACAGTGCTCCGTGACCCTTGTCATCAAAATGCTCCATGCCTTTGTCAGCACAATGCTACATGGCCTTGTCAGCACAATCCTCCATGACCCCTGGGATCACATTGCAACATGCTCTTGTCATCTCTGTCTTTATTTTCTGGATTTTACAGATTTTCGGATGTCCCTTTTGACTGGTGGGAAGTGACAATTCTTTGTAGTGTGGATTTATATTGCGGGGTTGCTTGATTGGCCAGAAAGGGCGTATGCCTTTTCTCCTGAATATATTCAGCAGAAAATGCATACGCCCTTTTTGGCCAAGTGCATCATTGTCGAAGTTGTTACGCTTTTCCTGTGCTTTAAATGCGATTCCAGTTTAACTCTTGAAATATGTTTTCTGCAATTCAGCCTCATTTTCAAGTCTGCTTCGTTGCCTTCCCTCAACAGATTTTTGGAAGAGAGTTGTCCTTTATAACTCTGCAGGTTTGTGAATTGCTGTGCCCCTGAGCTCCAATTTTCAACTCGTGTTTTTGTGAGTTGACCGCAAATCTCCAATTTTGCTACATGACCTATACTGGTTCCGGGGGTGCAGGCTGACACTTTGGTTAATTCTTCCTTCCGGACGGGAAATTAGAGTGACATGTGTCCGTCCAAATGCCTACAGCTACTCTCTGATTTGTTCTCCCTCTTTCCTTTCATCCACTGCACAATTTGCAATCTGTGCGAACCAGTAGTTTATAGGGGCTGACTCTCCAAGTTGGCAGATTGATAGTAAAGCAGTTGGATTGCCAAACTGGAGCACAAGGAGAGGAAAAATTAGGAGCCTTTTAGAAATCTTTTGCCATCACAGGGTGTCCTTTCTCTAGGATTCCCATACATGTTATAACTGTATTGATATTCCCTTCTACCTGGAGAGTTGGGACCCATGGAATGGGTGGCATGCATTACTGCTTTAAAGGATCTGCATTTTCTCACCCAATCTCACAAGTCCTCTGAGCCCCAAGTGTCCAGCCTTATGTCTCATCTAGCTGTCTTTGCAGATAGGGTCGTTCCAGGTTTCATCAGAACCCCTGAAGGAATTGTGTAAAATTTCGCTGTTTTTATTTGTTTTGTTTTTGAAATTCATTTTTATAAGGGGGTTGAGCTGATTTTCACCGACGTGTTTATGCCTGTCTAGACACACTTGATTCCCTTATGGAGACATATGAATATATAGGTTTTAAGATTCTTACTAGTCAGATATATTCCTCTGTGTGGAATAGGGGTGCTGAGTCCCGTTCACAGAGGAAGGTGTAGGATTTGTCTATTCTGTATTTGCTTCACGGAATGGTACCAGTGCTAATATCAAAGTCTGGTTTTATGCATCACCCCACCTCTCCTTTCCCCTTATCAGGCATAAGAGTGTTTTCTCAATGTGAGACTCTGTTCTCTTTCCTAACTCAGTTCATGTGTAGCCATGTTTACAGGACCTTCATAAGTGATATCTTATGATAAGATTCTTTTTCTGTGTGACTTATTTCACTTAGAATCATCGTACCTAAATCCACTCATTATGCTGTTACTGGCTTTATGACATTGATTTCATGTCTGAGTGATATTCCGTTCTACAAAATTACCACAAGATGTTTACGCAATTTTCTCTTCCCTGGAATACATAAGTTGTACTGAAGTTGAGGTTCTTGTATGCAGAGCAGCCTTAAATATTGGGGTGCCTGTGTCTTGTTGATATTTAGTCTTCCCATGTTATATGCCCATGAGTGGAAGTGCCCTATGCTCGGTAGCTTTGTATTTTAGATGTTTTAGGAAACAGCATACACTTCTTCAGAGTGGGTCTTGGATATTTATACCACACGCATCAGCCTGACTAGCTCCCTGTTCTCCATGGCCTCTCCTGCATTTCTGGTTTGTACACATTTTTTGGATGGCCTTTCTGAGCAGTGGAAATTGAGACTTCTTTGTTGTGCGGATTTGCATTTCCCGCTTGCTTGGTTGGCCAAAAACTCTGTATGTGTTTTTTTCCTGAAGATATTCACGAAAAAAACGCATACACCCTTTTGCCCAACTGCATCATGTTAGAAATTCTGCTGCTTTTCATATTCTTTAAATGTGAGTCCAATCTACGTTTTGAAATCTGTTTCCTGCAATTCTGCCGCTCATTCAGATCCTCTTCGTTGCCTTACCTGAATATATTTTTGGACGTTGGTTATCATTTTTATCTTTGCAGGTCTTTGAATTGTTTGCTCCTGAGCCCCATTTTACACCTCGCATTTTTTGTGAGCTGGTCGCCAAACCATTGTATTGCTTCCGGCCCTATTCTGGTTCTGGGGAGGCAGGCTGAGCCTTTAGTTAATTCTTCTTCCTAATGGGAAATTAGAGTGGCATGTGCCTGTCAAAACTCCTACAGCTAGTCTCTCATTGGTTCCCCCTCTTCCCGTTTATCCTCTGCACAAATTGCAAACTGTGTGAAACAGGAGTTTAAAGGTGCTGATTCTCCAAGTGGGGAGATTGTTAGTAATTTGGCTGGAATGGCGAACCCCAGCACCAGGAGATCAAAAATGAGGTGGATTTTAGACACCTTTCCTGGTCACACGGTGTACATTTGTCTCGGTTTCCCAGGCATGTTTTCGCTGTCTGAAGATTCCCTTGAACCTGCAGATTTGGGACCCAAGGAATGGGAATCAGGCAGTATTACTTTAAAAGGTCTGCCTTTACTCACCCAGCCTCTCTAACATCTCTTAGCGTGCATAGCTTCCTGCCTTATATATCATCCTGCTGTGTGTCTACATGTGTTCAATCCATGTTACATCGTAGCCCTTCAACAAAAGTTGTAAGAAGTTTTGTCTGTCTCACTGTTTTTATAAATATTTTTAAATTTATTTTTATATTGGTTACAGCTGATTTTCAAAGCTCTGTTTTTTGCTGCTGTACATCCACTTGATTCATGTACTGTGAGACAACAATAAATTCTTTTTCAGATGCTTCCCAGTCATTTATATTATTTTCCAGTGACTTGAGTGCGCTGAGTGCAGTTCTTTGAGGTACCATGTAGGCCTTGTCAGTTATTCAATTTGGTACTTGGAATGGTGTCTTTGCTAATTTCAACCTCCCGGATAATACCTCACCCTTTCCCACCTTTTCCATTTAGCAGCCTGATGTTTATTTTCTACATATTTGACTATGTTTCTGTTTTGTAATTTCTTTCATGTGTAGCCATTTTTGATTCCACCTTTAAGTGACATCTTATGATATGTGTCTTTTTCTTTCTGTCATATGTCACTTAGAATGATCGTATGTAACTCCTCCAGTGTTGTTACAACTGGCCTTATTTCATTGATTTCTGGATGAGTAATATTCCACTCTACATAAGTTCCCCAACTCTTTTATCCATTTTATCCTTCCAGGGACCTTTAGGTTATATCCAAGTTGAGGCCCTTTTTAACAGAGTGGTGGTAAACGTTGGGGTGCCTGTTTTCTGTCGATTTTTGTTTTTCCCAAGGTATACGCTCATGAGTGCAAGTGCCCTATGCTCTGTAGCTCATTTTTTAGATGTTTTAGCAAACACAATACACTTCTCCAGAGTGGCCGTTGGCAAATTACATTTGCACTATCAGCCTCACAGGGCTCCCTTTTCTCCTCACCCTGTCCTACATTTCCGGTGTTTACACTTTATGTGGATGGCCCTTCTGACTGATGTGAAGTGATACATTTTGTAGTATAGATTTCCAGTGCCCACCTGTTTGGTTGGATAAAATGTGTGTATGGCCTTTACATGAATATATTCAGAAAAAAATGCATACGCCCTTTTTGGCCAACTGCATCATTGGTGATGTTCAGCCCCTTTTCTTTTGCTTTAATGGGGAGTCCTTTCCACCTCTTCAAATCTGTTTCCTGACAATCTCCCTTGCTTACAAGTCGTTTTCTGTGACTTACCTCAAGACATTTTTTGACGATAGATATTTTCAACTCTGCAGTTTCATGAATTTTAGTGCCCCTGAGTTCCATTTTTCAACTTGTGTTTTTGGAAACTGTACACAAAACAGCGGGATTTCCTGTAGCCCTATTCTGTTTCCGTTGGCAATTCTAGCCTTTGATGAATTTGTCTTCCGGATTGGAAATTAGAGTGGCATGTGCCTGTCTGAACACCTAGGACTTGCCTCTAAATATTTCTCATCCTTCCGCTTCATCCTCTGGACAAATTCCAAACTGTGTGCAACAGGATGTTGACGGTGCTGATATCCCCAAGTGAGGAGATTGTTAGGAAAGATGCTGGAGGGGTGAACCCGAGCACCAGGCGATGAGGAGATGAGGTGCCTTTTCCAAACTCTTTCCGATCAAACGGTGTACCATCCTCTAGGTGTGACATGCATGTTTTAGCCGTAGGAATGGTCCCGTGCATGTAAGGAGAACACCAGGAATTTTTCCAAATCAGTGCCTCCCCGAACCCCAAACTGGGGAATTTTTAAGCTACGGCTACACATATGTCCATTAAGGGTCTTGGGAAATAGGCAGGGTCCAAACTTTAGATGATTGAAACCTTCGGGATCAGAAGTGCTCACCATCGGCCTTGCTTACGTTACATTTTATCTGTCATTGATAGATGATGTCAATAAAAATATCTATTCTTTTTCAGATTATTTCCCCTTATAGGTTACTGCAAAATATTCAGTGTAGTTCCCTGTGCTATACAGTAGTTCCTTGTTGATGATCTGTTTTATACATAGCAGTGTGTATGTGTTAATCCCAAACTGTTAATTTATCTCTTCTCCTACCTTTCCCCTTTGGTAATAATAAATTATAAGACTTTATACTTCTCAGAAATGGGGAATCTGAAAGAGAGGTATCATTTTCAATGGAAAAGCATTCAAAACAAGATTGAAGCTTCAGCCAGGAGTATTCGATGTAAATCCTTGGGAATAAATCACTTCATTTCTCTAATGTTGACCTGACAAATAAGACAGACGTCTTCACTGAACTTGCTTATAATATAGTGATGGAAATATCAAATGTAAGTCTTAGAAACATCTTATTTTACCCGAGCCTTATACACTGCTCTATGTTAACTACAGTTTGGCTCACACATCTGTTCATTGAAGTTACAATGTTCTCAATTTCTGTTACTGATCCTCCAGAGTGGACCCCAACAGGAGTCCGTGTGCCCAGTGTCATTGGAGCTGACAGATCAAGACTGAGTTTGGTTCAGAAGCAAAGGAAACTTTATATTTTGAAAACAGAATGGAGAGGTGAGAGCGTGCACTACTCCGCGGGCTGTGGGCTGGGCTGCTGTGTAGGGATCCCATCAGCGTCAGCAGGAGGGAGGGGATGGAGCTCTTGAGGGCTGGGTTGGCTGCAGATCAGGCTCTATGTTGCGGCGTCTGCATGGGACCCCACTAGCTGAGGTGTCAGCCCAGCCATTCTGCACCAAGAAATCGGGTCTGAAGTGCTGGGTGTGGGACCTCTGCATGTGGAACCCTAGGAGCACGTGAAATTAGACAAAGCACAAAGGAAAAACAGGTTAGACTTTATTTTATTGCCCAGATTCTCTTTTTATCTCCCAGGAATTTTTAATGAACATTGCCGGTGATGAACACCTCCTCTGCTTTTTGTCCCGTTCCTCATTCTTGGGGTGCTGAGCGTGCAGACCCCTCTTTTGTAACTGCTTCATGCTGAGGTGGGAGACCGCATACACGGGGGGAGGGTCAAAACTTCTCCCCAGCAGCCTCCAGGTGAGGTTGATTGTCCCAAGGCTTCCTGCCTCACTGCTCGTCCACCTGAGCACCAGCATTGGAAGTGGTATAGATTCTAATGACCTTTAAGGGTCCAGGAAAGACAAGCACAGAGATGCTGCGGTGGCAGGTTTCACCCCACCCCACGTTTGTTCAGCGACCTTAGGCTGACGGTTTTTGCCAGGCTAGATGCTCTGACCAGTAGTCTGTGCTTTCTTTAATTAGCTCCCTGAATTAATGTATAAACAGCACCATGTGTCAGAGCCCTGCCCGCATAACTCCCAGACAGTCTATGGTCAGTGGTGATCCAGGACCATGACGTCCTCTGAGTCAACGGCCTTTTGAAGTAACCAGCAGTCCAGCCGGTCATATTGGCCACCATCACCGTGGTTTCTGTAGGGTTTTCTATGGTGAAAGCGTGATATACATTTCCCCCACCAAGCTTATTAGCTCCCGTCTGGGTGCAGTAAGTCCTGCAAGCAGTAGTCTGCACTTTTGGGGCACAGACTTGTTTTCTGAGAGAAACTCCAGGTCAAGTGATGGTCACACGAGTCATCTTGGGGGCCCATTGCGCCCGTTTGTCTCTCTGGAGGTTGGAGTTGGAGGGCCTCCTCAGTCGAGGTCAGTGTGTCCACAGAGCGACCCCTGCAACTTCAGGACATGATGGGTGGTTAGGATCACCACGTGGGTTCCTTTTCCCTTAGGAGGGAGCTGGCCTTGCAGGCTGCTGATTTCCACCTTTTTAGATACCCCAGTATCCTGGCCTGATGGGGCGGTGGGCAAAGCCCTTGGTGACCATAGTTTATCATACCTGAAGGGCATTCTTGTGTTGCCCCATTTCAAGTGGTCCCAGTTTTTGCACTAAGGCTCCAAGGGCGATTAATCTTTGACCGGGTATGTAAAGGTCAAAGGGTTTAGCTAAATTAGGGAGTTCCTGGGCAAGGGCCTGAATTGACTGCTCTTTCCATTCTTGAAAGGCTGCTTCTGGATTCTATTAAAAAGGATCATCATATTTTCGTGTCAGTGTTTCATTTAGAGGCCCAGCTATTAGACTGTAGTTAGGGATCCAGATGCAGAAAACCTTGGCCTCCCCAGGAACCCCTAAGCTGTCTTCTAGTTTTAGAAGAGGTAAGGCTGCAAATGGCTTCTTCCCTATCCTGGGATGCGTTTCTCCGAATATCTGTGAGAATGAAGCCCAGGCATGTCACCTTAGCCTGGGATATTTGAGCCTTTTTCTTGGACACCTTCTATCCTTTCTTGGCTAGGTAGTTCAGAGGCGTCTTTAGTAGGCCTGGCGATCAGAATGTCATCTGCATATTGAAGGAGGGTTCCCTTTTACAAAGGTAGAACTTTTAGGTCTTTAGAGGACATTTCCCCAATGATGGTGTGGGGATTTTTTAACCATTGGGGCAGGACGGCCCAGCATTATTGCTTTTGTTGCATGTTGTGTCCTGCCACTCACAAGCCAAAAATTCTTGTGACTCTGAGATGAGTGGAATACAGAAGAAGGCATCATTGAAGTCTAATACAGAATGCCATGTCCTGGTGGATGGTAGACTGACCAGCAGGGTGTAGGAAATAGGAGCTACTTGATGTATATCCTCAGTGGCTTCACTGACTGTCTTGATATACTTTACCAGGTCTGCAGCAGCCCATTGGGCTCTCGTGGTCAGGCCAATCCCAGGATATGGAGCTCACCTGGGCTGCACCTCCACCCCCACAGCCCACGGGGCTCTCGTGGTCAAGTCCCTCCCAGGGTATGGAGCTCACCTGTGCAGCTACCCAGCAGCCCATGGGGCTCTCATAGTCAGGCCCTTCCAAGGATATGGAGCTCCCTTTGGGCAGGTACCCCAGAAGGGCTGGAAACACAGGAACCGTGCACATAGCCCACCTTGCAGAGAACCCCCAGCTCACCTGTCGCTCACAGCTGACACAGAACACCTCAGAGCAGGACTTGAACTAACAAACAGCAGCTCTGACAGGTCTGTGACCCCAGGTATCACTCTGTGCGGCCTCTCTCTGCATGGTCTTCCAGACACTTCCACTGCAGCCAGGGCACCAGGCCTCTATCTCCACCCAACATCTCTCCTCTCCCTGACTCCTGGGTTCCTCTCATTAGGATAGGGTCTTCTTGAAGTTGTTTTCCACTCATGGACCAGATAAAATGATAAGAAAACAAGCCGCAGCTGCAGCCCCTTGTCTATCCTGACTCTCAAGAGCCCACACCTGTTCCTTGGGCCTGGCCCGTTTAGCAAGGCTCATTTTTTGCAACTGTGAGCCCCTGAGGAGTGAGGATTGGCTGATTTGGGCAGGCTGACACTGCCTGCCAGCCCTCCCCAGGTGTGCCTGTGTTGAGATCAATATAAGCACCTCTCCAGTCAGCAAGAGCTCCTGTAGCTGTGCCTGACGCCATATTCTCTGCCCCGTCAGCAGTGTCGGGGCTGGGGTGGTGGGAGGGAGTGAGGGGCCGTGGCTTTGTGGGTGGCCCAGTGTGAGTGGGGCTCTGCTGGACTTCCTGCAGGAGTTGCCAGGCTGCCACCTGCTAAAGAAGAGGATGTGTCACCCATACCTGCCGCTGGAATTTCTCCCCAGGCAGAGGTGAGGAAGTAAAAAAGCAGTGGGGGCCGTGGCAGGAGGGGTATCTCAGGAAGGGAAATGGAAAGCTTCCAGAAGAGCATCTGGGGCCAGGACCATCCTGGCTGGCCTGCTGGCACCAAGTCGGCCTGCATGCTGTCGCTGCTGTGGCTCCACAGCCCTTCCTCTAGGCTTGCAAGTTCTTGTACATATTCAGTTGTTTTACCTGGAAAGGGTGGGAAGATTTCAGCTGCAGCACGACTGGGGTACAGCTCACATTTACTCACAGACGCCTCGACATAGTCCCCCAGCTTTGCAATGAGGATGTTTCTTGTGGGGGGGAGCGCTGCTGACTGCATGGGAGATGATTTCTCACTTCTGACCAACTTAAGAATTTGTTACCACTGGAACAAGTGCCCTGATACGATTTTCCTCTGTATAAATGGTGGGTTCTGTTTTTTTTTTTTTTTTTTTTTTTTTTTTTTTCTTTTTTCTTTTTGGTTCAAGGTAGGTTTTATTTATTCCTCTTTTTTTTTTAAATTAGAGATATAAACATGGAAATAATGCATTTATATAAAGACGTCTATATGAAGGGAAAAACTTTTTTTCTGTTTTATTTTATTAAATGTTATTTATATATTTTTAATTTTTTAAAATTTATTTATTTCTTTTATACAGCAGGTTCTTATTGGATATCTATGTTATACATATAAGTGTGCATATGTGAATCCCAGTCTCCCAATTCATCCCACCACCACCCTCCCATGGTGTTCCCCCCTTGGTGTCCATATGTTTGTTCTCTACATCTGTGTCTCTATCTCTGCCCTGCAAACCGGTTCATCTGTACCATTTTTCTAGGTTCCACATATATGCATTAATATACAATATTTGTTTTTCTCTTTCTGACTTACTTCACTCTGTATGACAGTATCTAGATCCATCCAGGTCTCTACAAATGACCCAATTTCATTCCTATGTATGGCTGAGTAATATTCCATTGTATATATGTACCACATCTTTATCCATTCGTCTGTCTGTGGGCACTTAGTTTGCTTTCATTACCTGGCTATTGTAAATAGTGCTGCAATGAACATTGTGGTGAATGTGTCTTTTTGATTTATGGTTTTCTCTGGGTATATGCCCAGTAGTGGGATTGCTGGATTATATGGTAATTCTATTTTTAGTTTTTTAAGGACCCTCCATTCTGTTCTCCATAGAGACTGTATCGATTTACATTCCCAACAATAGTGGAAGAAGGTTCATTTTCTCCACAACCTCTCCAGCATTTGTTGTTTCTAGATTTTCTGATGATGCCCATTCTAACAGGTGTGACGTGATACCTCATTGTAGTTTCGATTTCCATTTCTCTAATAATTAATGATGTTGAGCAGATTTTCATGTGCGTCTTGGCCATCTCTATGTCTTCTTGGAAGAAATGTCTATTTAGATCTGCTTCCATTTTTGTATTGGGTTTTTTGTCTTATTAACGTTGAGCTGCATGAGCTGTTTATATATATTCGAGATTAATCATTTGTTTATTGATTCGTTTGCAAATATATTCTGCCATTCTGAGGGTTGTCTTTTTGTCTTGTTTGTAGTTTCCTTTGCTTTGCAAAAGCTTTTACATTTCATTAGGTCCCATCTGTTTAGCTTCTTTTTTTATTTCATTACTATAGGAGATGGATCAAAAAAGATCTTGCTGTGATTTACGTCAGAGTATTCATCGTAAGTTTTCCTCTCAGAGTTTTATAGTGTCCGGTCTTACATTAAGGTCTCTAATCGATTTTGAATATATTTTTATGTATGGTGTTGGGGAGTGTTCTAATTTCATTCTTTTACATATAGCTGTCCATAATTCCCAGCACCACTGACTGAAGAAACTCTCTTTTCTCCATTGTAAAGTCTTGCCTCCTTTGTCATAGATTAGTTGAGCATAGGTGTGTAGGTTTATCCCTGGGCTTTCTTTTTTTTTTTTTTCCTTTTCCACCTTTATTGGAGTATAATTGCTTTACAATGGAGTGTTAGTTTCTGCTGTATAACAAAGTGAATCAGCTATACATATACAAATATCAGCAGATACCCTCCCTCTTGCATCTCCCTCCCACACTCCATATCCCACCCCTTTAGGTGGTCACAAAGCACCGAGCTGATCTCCCTGTTCTATGTGGCTGCTTCCCAGTAGCTATCAGTATTACATGTGGTAATGTATTTATGTCCATGCCACTCTCTCACTTCGTCCCATCTTACCCATTCCCCTTCCGGTGTCCTCAAGTCCTTTCCCTATGTCTGTGTCCTTAATCCTGTCCTGCCACTAGGGTCTTCAAAATCTTTTTTTTTTTCCTCATTAGATTCCGTATATCTCTGTTAACATACATTATTTGTTTTTCCCTTTCTGACTTACTTCACTGTGTAGGACAGATTCTAAGTCCATCCACCTCAGTGCAAATAACTCAGTTTTGCTTCTTTTTATGGGTGAGTAATATTCCATTGTATACATGTGCCATATCATCTTTATCCATTCATCTGTCGATGGACACTTAGGTTGCTTCCATGTCCTGGCTATTGTAAATAGAGCTGCAATGAACATTTTTGTACATAACTATTTTTGAATTATGGTTTTCACAAGGCAAATGACCAGTAGTTGGATTGTTGTGTCGTATGGTACTTCTATTGTTAGTTATTTAAAGGAACCTCCGTACTGTTCTCCCTAGTGCCCATATCAATTTACATTCCCACCCACAGTGTAAGTGTGTTCCCTTTTCTCCAATAAAGGCCTCTCCAGCATTTATTGTTTTGTAGATTTTTTTGATGATTGCCACTCTGACTGCTGTGAGGTGATACCTCACGGTAGTTTTGATTTGCATTTCTCTAATGATTAGTGATGTTCAGCATCCTTTCATGTGTTTCATGGTAATCTGTATATCTTCTTTGGAGAAATGTCTATTTAGGTCTTCTGCCCATTTTTGAATTGGGTTGTTTGTTTTTGTGATATTGAGCTACATGAGGTGCTTGTAAAGTTTGGAGATTAATCCTTTGTCAATTGCTTCATTTGAAAATATTTTCTCCCATTCTGAGGGTTGTTTTTGCATCTTGTTTATGTTTTCCTGTACTGTGTAAAAGCTTTTAAGTTTCATTAGGTCCCATTTGTTGATTTCTGTTTTTATTTCCATTTCTCTAGGAGGTGGGTCAAAAAGGATCTTGCTGTGATTTATGTCATAGAGTGTTCTGCCTATTGTTTCCTCTAAGTGTTTTATAGTGTCTGGCCTTATATTTAGATCTCTGATCAATTTAGAGTTTATTTTTGTGTATGGTGTTATGGAGTGTTCTAATTTCATTCTTTTATGTGTAGGGGTCCAGTTTTCCCAGCACCAATTACTGAAGAGACTGTCTTTTCTCCATTGTATATCCTTAGCTCCTTTGTCATAGGTGAGATAGGCATAGGTATGTAGGTTTATCTCTGCACTTTCTGTCCTGTTCCATTGATCTGTGTTTATGTCAATCTGCATACACTTGATTCCATTATGGAGACATAAATACATAGGTTTCAAGATTATTACCAGTCAGATATATTCCTCCTCAGTGAATAGGGTGTTTTGTGTCCAGTTCATTGAGAAAGGAGTAGGTCTTGTCTATTACATATTTGGTATATGGAATGGTATCTGTGCTAATTTCAAACTCTGCTTTTACACATCACCCCACATCACCTTTCCTCTTAAGGAGGCATAAGTGTGTTTTCTAAATGTGTAACTCTGTTCTCTTTTGAAATTCAGTTCATGTGTAGCCATGTTTACATTCCCTCTATAAGTGATATATTACAATAAGTTTCTTTTTCTTTGTGGCTCATTTCAATTAGCATCATCGTACCTAAAGCCACTCATTATGCTGCTATTGGCCTTATGACATTGATTTTATGTCTGAGTGACATTCCATTGTATATAAGTACCACAACAGATTTATCCATTTTTTTCCCTTTCCTGGGATATTTAAAGTGTACCAAAGTCGAGGTTCTTGTAAACAGAGCAGCCCTAAACTTTGGGGTGGCTGTGTGTTGTGGATTTTTAGTTTTCCCAAAATGCACGCCCATGAGTGGAAGTGTGCTATGCTCTGTAGCTCTGTTTTAGAAAACAACATACAGTTCTCCAGAGAAGCTGTTGGCAATTTACATCCTGTCCATCGGCATAACCAGGCTCCCTTTTCTCCATTGCCTGTCCTGTATTTGTTGTTTTTACACAATTTGCGGAGGGCCCTTTTGACCGGAGGTAAGTGACACTTCTATGTAGTGTGGATTTGCAATGCCTGATGGCTTGCTTGGCAGGAAAGGGCGTATGAGTTTTCTCCTGAATATATTCAGGAGAAAACGCATACGCCCTTTTAGGACAAGTGCATCATGGTCGAAGTTGTGCCCCTCTTCCTGTGCTTTAAAGGAGATTCCAATGTACCTCTTGAAATCTGTTTCCTGCTATTCTGTCTCGATTTCAAGTCCACCTCGATGCCGTCCCTCAACAGATTTTTGGACGATAGTTGTCCTTTATGACTCTGCCAGTTTTCGAACTATTGTGCCCCTGAGATCGATTTTTCAACTCGTTTTTTGTGAGTTGACCCCAAGTCCAAAATTTTGATTCAGGACCTATACTGTTTCCCAGCGGGTGGCTGAGACTTTGGTTAATTCTTTTTCCTGCCCAGAAATTAGAGACACATGTGCCCTTCCAAATGCCTAACAGCTACTCTCTCATTGGTTCTCCCTCTTTCCTTTCATCCTCTGCCAAATTGGCAAGCTGGGCCAACCAGGAGGTTAAAGGGGATGTCTCTCCAAGTTGGGAGATTGAGAGTAAAGCAGTTGGAAAGTCAAACAGGAGCACCAGGAGAGGGACTGTTAGTTGAGTTTTAGAAACTTTTTGTATTCAGAGTGTGTCCATACTCTTGGTCTCCCATATGTATTATAGCTGTAGTAATATTCCCTTCAACCTGGAGAGTTTGGACCCTTGGAATGTGTGCCACGCATTATTGCTTTAAATGATCTGCATTTGCTCAACGAATGTCACCAATACTCTCAGTCCCAAGTGTCCAGCCTTATGCCACATCCAGCTGTCGTTGTAGATAGGGTCATTCCAGGTTTCATCAGAGCCCCTGAAGGAATTGTTAAGAATTTCCCTGTTTTTTTGTTTTGTTTTAGAAATTCCTTTTTATAGTGGGTTTGAGCTGATTCTCACTGCCATGTTTATGTCAGTCAAGACACACATGATTCCCTTATGGAGACATATCAAAACATAGGTTTTAAGATTCTTACTAATCAGATATATTCCTCTGCCGGAAATATGGGGTTTTGAGTCCCTTTCACTGAGGAAGGTGTACGTCTTGACTATTCCGTAGTTGGTTTTTGGAACAGTAACTGTACTGATATCAAACTCTGGTTTTATGCATCACCCCACCTCTCTTTCTACCTTGAGCGGGCATAAGAGTTTTTTCTACATGTGAGACTCTGCTCTCTTTCCTAACTCAGTTCATGTGTAGCCATGTTAACAGGACCTTCATAAGTGATATCTTATGATAAGTTTCTTTTTCTCTGTGACTTATTTCACTTAGGATCATCGTACCTGAATCCACTCATTTTGCCGCTACTGGCCTTATGACATTGATTTCATGGCTGAGGGCTATTCCATCGTATGTAATTAACACAATTTCTTGAACCATTTCTGTCTTTCCTGGGATATTTAAGGTGTACCTAAGTTGAGGTTATTGTAAACAGTGCAGCCATAAATTTTGGGTAGCTCTGTCTTATTGATTTTCAGTTTTACCAAGGTATATTCCCTAGACTGGAAGTGCCCTTGTCTCTGTAGCTCTGTTGTTTACTTGTTTTAGGGAACACAATGCACTCCTCCAGAGAGGCAGTTGGCAATTTACATCCTGCCCATCAGCATGACTAGGCTCCCTGTTCTCCAGGGCCTGTCTTGCCTTTCTGGTTTTTACATATTTTGCGGATGTTCCTTTTGACACGTGGGAAGTGATACTTCTTTGTAGTGCTGATTTGCATTGACCGCTTGCTTGCTTGGCCAAAATGGGCGTATGCCTTTTCTCCTGAATATATTCAGGAGAAAACGCATAAGTCCTTTTTGGCCAAGTGCATCATTGTCGAAGTTGTGCCACGCTTCCTGTGCTTTAAAGGTGATTCCAATGTACCTCTTGAAATCTGTTTCTTGCTATTCTGGCTCGCTTTTATTTCTGCCTCGTTGCCTTTCCTCAACAGATTTTTGGACGATAGTTGTCCTTTATTACTCTGCCAGTTTGTGAATTGCTGAGCCCCTCAGCTCCATTTTTCAACTCATTTTTTTGTGAGCTGACCCCAAGTCCAAAATTTTGGTTCAGGAACTATACTGGTTCCCGGCGGGTGGCTGAGACTTTGGTTAATTCTTTTTCCTGCTGGGAAATTATAGTGACATGTGCCCGTCCAAATGCCTAACAGCTACTCTCTCATTGGTTCTCCCTCTTCCCTTTCATCCTCTGCCAAATTGGCAAACTGTGCGAACCAGGAGGTTAAAGAGGCTGTCTCTCCAAGTTGGGAGATTGATAGTAAAGCAGTTGGAAATTCTAGCTGGAGAACCAGGAGAGGGACTATTAGTTGAGTTCTAGAAAACTTTTGTATTCACAGTGTGTCCATTCTCTAGGTTTCCCGTACATGTTATAGCTGTAGTAATATTCCCTTTAACCTGGAGAGTTGGGACCCTTGGAATGTGTGCCACGCATTATTGCTTTAAAAGGTCTGCATTTGCTTACCCAATCTCACCAATCCTCTCAGTCCCAAGTGTCCAGCCTTATGCCACATCCAGCTGTCGTTGTAGATAGGGTCATTCCAGGTTTCATCAGAAACCCTGAAGGAATTGTAAAGAATTTCCCGGTTTTTTTTTTGTTTGTTTGTTTTTTTTGAAATTCCTTTTTATAGTGGGTTTGAGCTGATACTCACTTCCATGTTAATGCGAGTCTAGACACACATGTTTCCCTTATGGAGACATATAAATATATAGTTTTTAAGATTATTACTAGGCAGATATATTCCTCTGCGGTAAATATGGGGTTTTGAGTCCCTTTCCCTGAGGAAGGTGTAGGTCTTGTCTATTCCATATTTGGTTTTTGGAATGGTACCTGTACTAATATCAAACTCTGGTTTTATGCATCACCCCTCGTTTCCTTTCCCCTTAAGCAGGCATAAGAGTGTTTTCTACATTAGAGGCTCTTTTCTCTTTCTTAACTCTGTTCATGTGTAGCCATGTTTACAGGACCTTCATAAGTGATATCTTATGATAAGTTTCTTTTTATCTGTGACTTATTTCACTTAGAATCATCGTACATGAATCGACTCATTTTGCTGCTACTGGCCTTATGACATTGATTTCATGGCTGAGGGATAATCAATCGTACGTAAGTATCAAAATTTCTTGAACCAATTTTGTCTTTCCTTGGATATTTAAGGTGTACCCAAGTTGAGGTTCTTGTAAAGAGTTCAGCCTTAAATTTGGGGGTGGCTGTGTCTTATTGATTTTCAGTTTTCCCAAGGTATATTCCCTAGACTGGAAGTGCCCTTCGCTCTGTAGCTCTGTTGTTTAATTTTTTTAGGGAACACATTTCACTCCTCCAGAGAGGTGGTTGGCAATTTACATCCTGCCCATCAACATAACTAGGCTCCCTGTTCTCCAATGCCTGTCTTGCCTTTCTGGTTTTTACACATTTTGCAGATGTCCCTTTTGACCGCTGGGAAGTGATACTTCTTTGTACTGCAGAATTTCATTACCCACTTGCTTTCTTGGCCAAAAAGGGCGTATGCGTTCCCTCCTTGTTATATTCAGGAGGAAACGCATACGCCCTATTTGGGCAAGTGCATCATGGTCGAAATTGGGCCCCTCTTCCTGTGCTTTAAAAGCGATTCCTATGTACCTCTTGAAATCTGTATCCTGCAATTCTGGCTCCCTTTCAAGTTCACCTCGTTGCCTTCCCTCAACAGATTTTTGGACGATAGTTTCCCTTTAATAATCTGCCAATTTGTGAATTGCTCTGCCCCTGAGCACCATTTTTCAACTCGCTTTTGTGAGCTGACCGCAAGTCCAAAATTTTGCTTCAGGATCTATACTGGTTCCCGGCGTGTGGCGGAGACTTTGGTTAATTCTTCTTCCTGCCGGGAAATTAGAGTGACATGTGCCCGTCCAAATGCCTAACAGCTACTCTCTCATTGGTTCTCCATCTTTCCTTTCATCCTCTGCCTAATTTGCAACCTGTGAGAACCAGGAGGTTAAAGGGGCAGTCTCTCCAAGTTGGGAGATTGATAGTAAAGCAGTAGGAAATTCAAACCGAAGCACCAGGAGAGGGACTATTAGTTGAGGTTTAGAAACCTTTCGTATTCACAGTGTGTCCATTCCCTTGCTTTCCCGTACATGTTATTGCTGTAGTAATATTCCCTTCAACCTGGAGAGTTGGGATCCTAGGAATGTGTGCCACGCATTATTGCTTTAAATTGTCTGCTTTTGCTTGACCCAATCTCACCAATCCTCTCAGTACAAAGTGTCCAGCCCTATGCCACATCCAGCTGTCGTTGTAGATAGGGTCATTCCAGGTTTCATCAGAGCCCCTGAAGGAATTGTAAAGAATTTCCCTATTTTTTTGTTTTGTTTTCAAATTCCTTTTTATAGTGAGTTTGAGCTGATTTTCACTGCCATGCTTATGCCAGTCTAGACACACTTGGTTCCCTTACGGAGACATATCAATACATAGGTTTTAAGGTTCTTACTAGTCAGATATATTCCTCTGCGGGAAATATGGGGTTTTGAGTCCCTTTCAATGACGAAGGTGTAGGACTTGAATAATCCGTAGTTGGTTTTTGGAACGGTACCTGTACTAATATCAAACTCTGGTTTTATGCATAACCCCACCTCTCCTTTCCCCTTAGGCAGGCATAACAGTGTTTTCTAAATGTGAGACTCTGTTCTCTTCCCTAACTCAGTTCATGTGTAGCCATGTTTGCAGGACCTTCATAAGTGATATCTTATGATAAGTTTCTTTTTCATTGTGACTTATTTCACTTAGAATCATCGTTCCTGAATGCACTCATTTTGCTGCTACTGGCCTTATGACATTGATTTCATGTCTGAGGGATATTCCATCGTACTTTATTAACACAATTTCTTGAACCATTCTTGTCTTTGCTGGGATATTTAAGGTGTACCCAAGTTGAGGTTCTTGTAAGCAGTGCAGCCTTAAATTATGGGGTGGCTCTATCTTATTGATTTTCAGTTTTCCCAAGGTATATTCCCTAGACTGGAAGTGCCCTTGGCTGTGTAGCTCTGGTTTTTACCTGTTTTAGGGAACACAATGCACTCCTCCAGAGAGGGAGTTGGCAATTTACATCCTGCCAATCAGCATAACAAGGCTCCCTGTTCTCTTGGGCCTGTCTTGCCTTTCTGGTTTTTACACATTTTGCGGATGTCCCTTTTTACTGGTGGGAAGTGATACTTCTTTGTAGTGCAGATTTGCATTGCCTGCTTGCTTGCTTGGCCAAAAAGTGCGTATGCATTTTCTCCTGAATATATTCAGGAGAAAACGCATACACCCTTTTTGGCCAAGTGCATCATTGTCGAAGTTGTGCCCCTCTTCCTGTGCTTTAAAGGTGATTCCAATGTACTTCTTAAAATCTGTTTCCTGCTATTGTGGCTCGCATTCAAGTCCGCCTCGTTGCCTTCCCTCAACAGATTTTTGGACGATAGTTGTCATTAATTACTCTTCCAGTTTGTGAATTGCTGTGCCCCTGAGCTCCATATTTCAACTCGTTTCTTGTGAGCTGATGGCAGGTCCAACACTTTGGTTCAGGAACTCTACTGGTTCCCAGCGGGTGGCTGAGACTTTGGCTAATTCTTCTACCTGCCGGGAAATTAGAGTGACATGTGCCCGTCCAAATGCCTAACAGCTACTCTCTCATTGGTTCTCCCTCTTCCTTTTCATCCTCTGCCAAATTGGCAACCTGTGCGAACCAGGAGGTTAAAGGGGCTGTCTCTCCAAGTTGGGACATTGATAGTAAAGCAGTTGGAAAGTCAAACCGGAGCACCAGGAGAGGGACTATTATATGAGTTTTAGAAACCTTTTGTATTCACAGTGTGTCCATTCTCTAGGTTTCCCATACATGTTATAGCTGTAGTAATAGTCCCTTCAAACTGGAGAGTTGGGACCCTTGGAATGTGTGCCACGTGTTATTGCTTTAAATGGTCTGCATTTGCTCACCGAATCTCACCAATCCTCTCAGTCCCAAGTGTCCACCCTTATGACATATCCAGCTGTCGATGTAGATAGGGTCATTCCATGTTTCATCAGAGACCCTGAAGGAATTGTAAAGAATTTCCCTGATTTTTTGTTTTGTTTGTGAAATTTCTTTTTATAGTGTGTTTGAGCTGATCCTCACTGCCATGTTTATGCGAGTCTAGACACAAGTGATTCCCTTACGGAGACATATCAATACATAGGATCTTAAGATTCTTACTAGTCAGATATATTCCTCTGTGGGAAATATGGGATTTTGAGTCCCTTTCACTGAGGAAGGTGTAGGTCTTGTCTTTTCCATAGTTGGTTTTTGGAACGGTACCTGTACTAATAAAACACTCTGGTTTTATGCATCACCCCACCACTCCTTCCCCCTTAAGCAGGCATAAGAGTGTTTTCTAAATGTGAGACTCTGTTCTCTTTCGTAACTCAGTTCATGTGTATCCATGTTTACAGGACTTTCATAAGTGATATCGTATGATAAGTTTCTTCTTCTCTGTGACTTATTTCACTTAGAATCATCGTACCTGAATCCACTCATTTTGCTGATACTGGCCTTATGACATTGATTTCATGGCTGAGGGGTATTCAATCGTACGTAAGTAACACAATTTTTTGAACCATTTTTGTCTTTCTTGGGATATTTCAGGTGTACCCAAGTTGAGGTTCTTGTAAGCAGTGCAGGCCTCAATTTTGTGTTTGCTCTGTCTTATTGATATTCAGTTTTCCCAATGTATCTTCCCTAGACTGGAAGTGCCCTTGGATCTGTAGCTCTGTTGTTTACTTGTTTTAGGGAACACAATGCACTCCTCCAGAGAGGCAGTTGGCAATTTACATCCTGCCCATCAGCATAACTAGGCTCCCTGTTCTCGAGGGCCTTTCTTGCCATTCTGGTTGTTACACATTTCACGGATGTCCCTTTTGACCAGTGGGAAGTGATACTTCTTTGTAGTGCAGATTGGCATTGCCCACTTGCTTGCTTGGCCAAAAAGGGCGTATGCGTTTTCTCCTGAATATATTCAGGAGAAAACCCATACGCACTTTTCGGTGAAGTGCATCATTGTCGAAGTTGTGCCCCTCTTCCTGTGCTTTAAAGGTGATTCCAAAGTACCTCTTGAAATCTGTTTCCTGCTATTCTGGCTCGCGTTCAAGTCTGCCTCGTTGCCTACCCTCAACAGATTTTTGGACGATAGTTGTCCTTTATTACTCTGCCAGTTTTTGAATTGCTGTCCCCCTGAGCTCCATTTTTCAACTCTTTTTTTGTGAGCTGACGGCAGGTCTAAAACTTTGGTTCAGGAACTATACTGGTTCCCGGTGGGTGGCTGAGACTTTGGCTAATTCTTCTACCTGCTGGGAAATTAGAGTAACATGTGCCAGTCCAAATGCCTAACAGCTACTCTCTCATTGGTTCTCCCTCTTCCCTTTCATCCTCTGCCAAATTGGCAACCTGTGCGAACCAGGATGTTAAAGGGGCTGTCTCTCCATGTTGGGAGATTGATAGTAAAGCAGTTGGAAAGTCAAACCGGAGAACCAGGAGAGGGACTATTAGTTGAGTTTTAGAAACCTTTCGTATTCACAGTGTGTCCATTCTCTAGGTTTCCCATACATGTTATAGCTGTAGTAATATTCCCTTCAACCTGGAGATTTGGGACCCTTGGAATGTGTGCCACGCATTATTGCATAAAATGGTCTGCATTTGCTCACCGAATCTCACCAATCCTCTCAGTCCCAAGTGTCCGGCCTTATGCCACTTCCAAGTGTCGTTGTAGATGGGGTCATTCCAGGTTTCATCAGAGCCCCTGAAGGAATTGTAAAGAATTTCCCTGTTTTTTTGTTTTGTTATTGAAATTCCTTTTTATAGTGGGTTTGAGCTGTTACTCACTGCCATGTTTATGCGATTCTAGACACACTTGATACCCTTACGGAGACTTATCAGTACATTGGTTTTAAGATTCTTACTAGTCAGATATATTCCTCAGCGGGAAATATGGGTTTTTGATTCCCTTTCACTGAGGAAGGTGTAGGCCTTGTCTATTCCGTAGTTGGTTTTTGGAACGGTACTTGTACTAATATCAAACTCTGGTTTTATGCATCACCCCACCTCTCCTTCCCACTTAAGCAGGCATAAGAGTGTTTTCTAAATGTGAGACTCTGTTCTCTTTCCTAACTCAGTTCATGTGTATCCAGCCATGTTTACAGGACTTTCATCAGTGATATCTTATGATAAGTTTCTTTTTTTGTGTTACTTATTTCACTTAGAATCATCGTACCTGAATCCACTCATTTTGGTGCTACTGTCCTTATGACATTGATTTCATGGCTGAGGGATATTCCATCGTACGTAAGTAACACAATTTCTTGAACCATTTTTGTCTTTCCTGGGGTATTTTAGGTGGACCCAAGTTGAGGTTCTTGTAAGCAGTGCTGCCGTAAATTTTGGGGTGGCTCTGTCTTATTGATTGTCAGTTTTACCAAGGTATATTCCCTAGACTGGAAGTGTCCTTGGCTCTGTAGCTCTGTTGTTTACTTGTTTTAGGGAACACAATGCACTCCTCCGGAGAGGCAGTTGGCAATTTACATCCCGCCCATCAGCATAACAAGGCTCCCTGTTCTCCATGGCCAGTCTTGCCTTTCTGGTTTTTACACATTTTGCGGATGTCCCTTTTGACCAGTGAGAATGATACTTCTTTGTAGTGCAGATTTGCATTGCCCACTTGCTTGCTTGGGCAAAAATGTCATTTGCGTTTTCTCCTGAATATATTCAGGAGAAAACGCATACGCCCTTCTTGGCCAAGTGCATCATTGTCGAAGTTGTGCCCCTCTTTCTGTGCTTTAAAGGCGATTCCAATGTACCTCTTGAAATCTGTTTCCTGCTATTCTGGCTCACTTTCAAGTCCGCCTCGTTGCCTTCCATCAACAGATTTTTGGACGATAGTTGTCCTTTATTACTCTGCCAGTTTTTGAAATGCTATGCCTCTGAGCTCCATTTTTCAAGTCGTTTTTTGTGAGCTGACCACAAGTCCAAAATTTTGGTTCAAGAACTATACTGGTTCTCGGCGGGTGGCTGAGACTTTGGTTTATTCTTCTTCCTGCCAGGAAACCAGAGTGACATATGCCCGTCCAAACGCCTAACAGCTACTCTCTCATTGGTTCTCTCTTTTTCCTTTCTTCCTCTGCCAAATTGGCAACCTCTGCAAACCAGGAGATTAAAGGGGCTGTATCACCAAGTTCGGAGATTGATAGTAAAGCAGTTGAAAATTCAAACCGGAGCACCAGGAGATGGACTATTAGTTGAGTTTTAGTAACCTTTCGTATTCAGAGAGTGTCCATTCTCTATGTTTCCTGTACATGTTATAGCTGTAGTAATATTCCCTTCAACCTGGAGAGTTGGGACCCTTGGAATGTGTGCCATGCATTATTGCTTTAAATGGTCTGCATTTGGTGACCCAATCTCACCAATCCTCTCAGTCCCAAGTATCCAGCCTTATGCCACATCCACTGTCGTTTGTAGATAATGTCATTCCACGTTTCATCAGAGCCCCTTAAGAAATGTAAAGAATTTCCCTGTTTTTCTGTTTTGTTTCTGAAATTCCATTTTAAAGTGGGTTTGAGCTGATTCTCACTGCCATGTTTATGCCAGTGTAGACACACTTGATTCCCTTATGGAGACATATCAATACAAAGGTTTTAATATTCTTACTAGTCAGTTATATTCCTCTGAGGAATATGGGGTTTTGAATCCTTTCACTGACGAAAGTGTATGTCTTGTCTATTCCGTAGTTGGTTTTTGGAACGGTACCTGTACTAATATCAAACTCAGGTTTTATGCATCACCCCACCTCTCCTTCCCCCTTAAGCAGGCATAAGAGTGTTTTCTAAATGTGAGACTCTGTTCTCTTCCCTAACTCAGTTCATGTGTAGCCATGTGTGCGCGATAGTCATAAGTGATATCTTATGAAAAGTTTCTTTTTCTCTGTGACTTATTTCACTTAGAATCATCGTACCTGAATCCACTCATTTTGCTGCTCCTGCCCTTATGACATGGATTTCACGGCTGAGAGATATTCCATCGTACGTAAGTAACACAATTTCTTGAACCATTTTTGTCTTTCCTGGGATATTTAAGGTGTACCCAAGTTGAGGTTCTTGTAAGCAGTGCAGCCCTAAATTTTGTGGTGGCTCGGTCTTGTTGATTTTCACTTTTCCGAAGGTATATTCCCTACAATGGAAGTGCCCTTGGCTCTGTAGCTCTGTTGTTTACCTGTTTTAGGGAATACAGTGCACTCCTCCAGAGAGGAAGTTGGTAGTTTACATACCGCCCATCAGCATAACAATGCTTCCTGTTCTCCAGAGCCTGTCTTGCCTTCTGGTTTTTACACATTTTGCGGATGTCCCTTTCGAGCAGTGGGAAGTGATACTTCTTTGTAGTGCAGATTTGCATTGCCGGCTTGCTTGCTGGGCCAAAAAGGGCGTATGCGTTTTCTCCTGAATATATTCAGGAGAAAACGCATACGCCCTTTTAGGCCAAGTGCATCATTGTCGAAGTTGTGCCCCTCTTCCTGTGCTTTAAAGGCGATTCCAATGTATCTCTTGATATCTGTTTCCTGCTATTTTTCCTTGATTTCAAGTCCGCCTCATTGCTTTCCCTCAAGAGATTTTTGGACGATAATTCTCCTTTATTAATCTGCCAGTTTGTGAATTGCTGTGCCCCGGAGCTCGATTTCTCAAAACGTTTTATGTGAGCTGACCGCAAATCCACAATTTTGCTTCAGGACCTATACTGTTTCCCAACGGGTGGCTGAGACTTTGGTTAATTCTTCTTCCTGCCCGGAAATTAGAGTGACATGTGCCCGTCCAAATACCTAAGAGCTACTCTCTCATTGGTTCTCCCTCTTCCTTTTCATCCTCTGCCAGATTGGTAACCTGTGCGGACCAGGAGTTTAAAGGGGCTGTCTCTCCAAGGTGGTAGATTGATAGTAAAGCAGTTGGAAATTCAAACCAGAGCACCAGGAGAGGGACAATTAGTTGAGTTTTAGAAATCTTTTGTATTCACATTGTGTCCATTCTCTAGGTTTCCCGTACATTTTATAGCTAGGTAATATTCCCTTCAACCTGGAGAGTTGGGACCCTTGGAATGTCTGCCACGCATTATTGCTTTAAATGGTCTGCATTTGCTCACCGAATCTCACCAATCCTCTCAGTTCCAGGTGTCCAGCCTTATGCCACATCCAGCTGTCGTTGTAGATATGGTCATTCCAGGTTTCATCAGAGTCCCTGAAGGAATTGTAAACAATTTCCCTGTTTTTTTGTTTTGTTTTTGAAATTCCTTTTTGTAGTGGGTTTGAGCTGATTCTCACTGCCATGTTTATGCCAGTCTAGACACACTGGATTCCCTTACGGAGACATATCGATACATAGGTTTTAAGATTCTTAATAGTCAGATATATTGCTCTGCGCGAAATATGGGATTTTTAGTCCCTTTCACTGAGGAAGGTGTAGGTCTTGTCTATTCCTTATTTGGTTTTTGGAACGGTACCTGTACTAATATCAAACTCTGGTTTTATGCATCACCCCACCTCTCCTTCCCCTTAAGCAGGCATAAGAATGTTTTCTAAATGTGAGACTCTGTTCTCTTTCCTATCTCAGTGAATGAGTAGCCATGTTTACAGGACCTTCATAAGTGATATCTTATGATAAGTTCCTTTTTCTCTGTGACTTATTTCACTTAGAATCATCGTACCTGAATCCACTCATTTTGATGCTACTGGCCTTATGACATTGATTTCATAGCTGAGGGATATTCCATCATACGTAAGTACCACAATTTCTTGAACCATTTTTGTCTTTCCTGGGATATTTAGGGTGTACCCAAGTTGAAGTTCTTGTAAGCAGTGCAGCCCAAAATTTTGGGGTGGCTCTGTCTTACTGATTTTCAGTTTTCCCAAGGTATAATCCCTAGACTGGAAGTGCCCTTGGATCTGTAGCTCTGTTGTTTACTTGTTTTAGGGAACACAATGCACTCCTCCAGAGAGGCAGTTGGCAATTTACATCCTGCCCATCAGCATAACTAGTCTCCCTGTACTTCAGGACCTTTCTTGCCTTTCTGGATTTTACACATTTTGCGGATGTCCCTTTTGATCGGTGGGAAGTGATACTTCTTTGTAGTGCAGATTTGCATTGCCCCCTTGCTTGCTTGGCCACAAAGGGTGTATTCGGTTTCTCCTGAATATATTCAGGAGAAAACACATACGCCCTTTCTGGCCAAGTGCATCATTGTCGAAGTTGTGCCCCTCTTCCTGTTCTTTAAAGGGGATTCCAATGTACCTCTTGAAATCTGTTTCCTGCTATTCTGGCACGCTTTCCATTCCGCCTCATTGCCTTCCCTCAACAGATTTTTGGGTGATAGTTGTCCTTTATTACTCTGCCAGTTTGTGAACTGCTGTGCCCCTGAGCTCCATTTTTCAACTCGTTTTTTGTGAGCTGACGTCAGGTCCAAAACTTTGGTTCAGTAACTATACTAGTTCCTGGCGCGTGGCTGAGACTTGGCTAATTCTTCTACCTGCTGGGAAATTACAGTGATATGTGCCCGTCCAAATGCCTAACAGCTACTCTCTCATTGGTTCTCCCTCTTTCCTTTCATCCTCTGCCAAATTGGCAACCTGTGCGAACCAGGAGGTTAAAGGAGCTGTCTCGCCAAGTTGGGACATTGATAGTAAAGCAGTTGGAAAGTCAAACCGGAGCACCAGGAGAGGGACTATTAGTTGAGTTTTAGAAACCTTTCGTATTCACACTGTGTCCATTCTCTAGGTTTCCCATACATGTTATAACTGTAGTAATATTCCCTTCACCCTGGAGAGTTGGGACCCTTGGAATGTGTGCCATGCATTATTGCTTTAAATGGTCTGCATTTTCTCACCGAATCTCACCAATCCTCTCAGTCTCAACTGTCCAGCCTTATGCCACATCCAGGTGTCGTTGTAGATAGGGTCATTCCAGGTTTCATCAGAGACCCTGAAGGAATTGTAAAAAATATCCCTGTTTTTTTGTTTTGCTTTTGAAATTCCTTATTATAGTGGGTTTGAGCTCATTCTCACTGACATGTTGATACCGGTGTAGACACACTTGATTCCCTTACGTAGACATATCAATACATAGGTTTTAAGATTCTTACTATTAAGATATATTCCTCTGCTTGAAATATGGGGTTTTGAGTCCCTTTCAATGAGGAAGGTGTAGGTCTTGTCTTTTCTGTAGTTGGTTTTTGGAACAGTACCTGTACTAACATCACACTCTGGTTTTATTCATCACCCCACCTCTCCTTCCCCCTTAAGCAGGCATAAGAGTGTTTTCTAAATGTGAGACTCTGTTCTCTTTCGTAACTCAGTTCATGTGTAGCCATGATTACAGGACCTTCATAAGTGATATCTTATGATAAGTTTCTTCTTCTCTGTGACTTATTTCACTTAGAGTCATCGTACGTGAATCCACTCATTTTGCTGCTATTGGCCTTATGACATTGATTTCATGGCTGAGGGGTATTCCATTGTACGTAAGTAACACAATTTCTTGAACCATTTTTTTCTTTCCTGGGATATTTAAGGTGTACCCAAGTGGAGGTTCTTGGAAGCAGTGCAGCCCTCAATTTTGTGTTTGCTCTGTCTTATTGATTTTCAGTTTTCACAAGGTATCTTCCCTATTCTGGAAGCGCCCTTGGCTCTGTAGCTCTGTTGTTTACTTGTTTTAGGGAACACAATGTACTCCTCCAGAGAGGCAGTTGGCAATTTACATCCTGCCCGTCAGCATAACTAGGCTCCCTGTTCTTCAGGGCCTTTCTTGCATTCTGGTTTTTACACATTTTGCGGATGTCCCTTTTTACCGGTGGGAAGTGATACTTCTTTGTAGTGCAGATTTGCATTGCCTGCTTGCTTGCTTGGCCAAAAAGGGCGTATGCATTTTCTCCTGAATATATTCAGGAGAAAACGCATACGCCCTTTTTGGCCAAGTGCATCATTTTCGTAGTTGTGCCCCTCTTCCTGTGCTTTAAAGGTGATTCCAATGTACCTCTTAAAATCTGTTTCCTGCTATTCTGGCTCGCATTCAAGTCCGACTCGGTGCCTTCCCTCAACAGATTTTTGGACGATAGTTGTCATTAATTACTCTTCCAGTTTGTGAATTGCTGTGCCACTGAGCTCCATATTTCAACTCGTTTCTTGTGAGCTGACGGCAGGTCCAAATCTTTGGTTCAGGAACTCTACTGGTTCCCGTCGGGTCGCTGAGAATTTTGGCTAATTCTTCTACCTGCCGGGAAATTAGAGTGTCATGTGCCCGTCCAAATGCCTAACAGCTACTCTCTCATTGGTTCTCCCTCTTCCCTTTCATCCTCTGCCAAATTGGCAACCTGTGCGAACCAGGAGGTTAAAGGGGCTGTCTCTCCAAGTTGGGACATTGATAGTAAAGCAGTTGGAAAGTCAATCCGGAGCACCAGGAGAGGGACTATTATATGAGTTTTAGAAACCTTTCATATTCACAGTGTGTCCATTCTCTAGGTTTCCCATACATGTTATAGCTGTAGTAATATTCCCTTCAAACTGGAGAGTTGGGACCCTTTGAATGTGTGCCACGTGTTATTGCTTTAAATGGTCTGCATTTGCTCACCGAATCTCACCAATCCTCTCAGTCCCAAGTGTCCACCCTTATGACATATCCAGCTGTCGTTGTAGATAGGGTCATTCCATGTTTCATCAGAGACCCTCAAGGAATTGTAAAGAATTTCCCTGATTTTTTGTTTTGTTTGTGAAATTCCTTTTTATAGTGTGTTTGAGCTGATTCTCACTGCCATGTTTATGCGAGTCTAGACACACTTGATTCCTTTACGGAGACATATCAATACATAGGTTTTAATATTCTTACTAGTCAGATATATTCCTCTGTGTGAAATATGGGATTTTGAGTCCCTTTCACTGAGGAAGGTGTAGGTCTTGTCTTTTCCATAGTTGGTTTTTGGAACGGTACCTGTACTAATAAAACACTCTGGTTTTATGCATCACCCCATCACTCCTTCCCCCTTAAGCAGGCATAAGAGTGTTTTCTAAATGTGAGACTCTGTTCTGTTTCGTAACTCAGTTCATGTGTATCCATGTTTACAGGACTTTCATAAGTGATATCTTACGATAAGTTTCTTCTTCTCTGTGACTTATTTCACTTAGAATCATCGTACCTGAATCCACTCATTTTGCTGCTACTAGCCTTATGACATTGATTTCATGGCTGAGGGGTATTCAATTGTACGTAAGTAACACAATTTCTTTAACCATTTTTGTGTTTCCCGGGATATTTCAGGTGTACCCAAGTTGAGGTTCTTGTAAGCAGTGCAGCCCTCAATTTTGGGGTGGCTCTGTCTTATTGATTTTTAGTTTTCCCAATGTATCTTCCCTAGACTGGAAGTGCCCTTGGCTCTGTAGCTTTGTTGTTTATTTGTTTTAGGGAACACAATGCACTCCTCCAGAGAGGCAGTTGGCAATTTACATCCTGCCCATCAGCATAACTAGGCTCCCTGTTCTCGAGGGCCTTTCTTGCCATTCTGGTTTTACACATTTCACGGATGTCCCTTTTGACCGGTGGGAAGTGATACTTCTTTGTAGTGCAGATTTGCATTGCCCGCTTGCTTGCTTGGCCAAAAAGGGTGTATGCGTTTTCTCCTGAATATATTCAGGAGAAAACCCATATGCCCTTTTTCGGCAAGTGCATCATTGTCGAAGTTGTGACCCTCTTCCTGTGCTTTAAATGCGATTCCAATGTACCTCTTGAAACCTGGTTCCTGATATTCTGGCTCACTTTCAAGTCCACCTCGTTGCCTTGCCTCAACATATTTTTGGACGATAGTTTCCCTTTATTACTCTGCCAGTTTTGAATTGCCATGCCCCTGAGCTCCATTTTTCAAGTCGTTTTTTGTGAGCTGACCACAAGTCCAAAATTTTGGTTCAGGAACTATACTGGTTCTCCGCGCGTGGCTGAGACTTTGGTTAATTCTTCTTCCTGCCGGGAAACCAGAGTGACATATGCCCGTCCAAATGCCTAACAGCTACTCTCTCATTTGTTCTCTCTTTTTCCTTTCATCCTCTGCCAAATTGGCAACCTCTGCGAAGCAGGAGGTTAAAGGGGCTGTCTCACCAAGTTCGGAGATTGATAGTAAAGCAGTTGAAAATTCAAACCGGAGCACCAGGAGATGGAATATTAGTTGAGTTTTAGAAACCTTTCGTATTCACAGTGTGTCCATTATCTTGGTGTCCCGTACATGTTATAGCTGTAGTAATATTCCCTTCATCCTGGAGAGTTGGGATCCATGGAATGTGTGCCACGCATTATTGCTTTAAGTTGTCTGCATTTGCTGTCCCAATCTCACCAATCCTATCAGTCCCAAGTGTCCAGCCTTGTGCCACATCCAGCTGTCGTTGTAGATAGGGTCATTCCAGGTTTCATCAGAGCCCCTGAAGGAATTGTAAAGAATTTCCCTATTTTTTTGTTTTGTTTTTGAAATTCCTTTTTGTAGTGGGTTTGAGCTGATTCTCACTGCCATGTTTATGCCAGTCTAGACACACTGGATTCCCTTACGGAGACATATCGATACATAGGTTTTAAGATTCTTAATAGTCAGATATATTGCTCTGCGCGAAATATGGGATTTTGAGTCCCTTTCACTGAGGAAGGTGTAGGTCTTGTCTATTCCTTATTTGGTTTTTGGAACGGTACCTGTACTAATATCAAACTCTGGTTTTATGCATCACCCCACCTCTCCTTCCCCTTAAGCAGGCATAAGAATGTTTTCTAAATGTGAGACTCTGTTCTCTTTCCTATCTCAGTGAATGAGTAGCCATGTTTACAGGACCTTCATAAGTGATATCTTATGATAAGTTCCTTTTTCTCTGTGACTTATTTCACTTAGAATCATCGTACCTGAATCCACTCATTTTGATGCTACTGGCCTTATGACATTGATTTCATGGCTGAGGGATATTCCATCATACGTAAGTACCACAATTTCTTGAACCATTTTTGTCTTTCCTGGGATATTTAGGGTGTACCCAAGTTGAAGTTCTTGTAAGCAGTGCAGCCCAAAATTTTGGGGTGGCTCTGTCTTACTGATTTTCAGTTTTCCCAAGGTATATTCCCTAGACTGGAAGTGCCCTTGGCTCTGTAGCTCTGTTGTTTACTTGTTTTAGGGAACACAATGCACTCCTCCAGAGAGGCAGTTGGCAATTTACATCCTGCCCATCAGCATAACTAGTCTCCCTGTACTTCAGGACCTTTCTTGCCTTTCTGGATTTTACACATTTTGCGGATGTCCCTTTTGATCGGTGGGAAGTGATACTTCTTTGTAGTGCAGATTTGCATTGCCCCCTTGCTTGCTTGGCCACAAAGGGTGTATTCGGTTTCTCCTGAATATATTCAGGAGAAAACACATATGCCCTTTCTGGCCAAGTGCATCATTGTCGAAGTTGTGCCCCTCTTCCTGTTCTTTAAAGGGGATTCCAATGTACCTCTTGAAATCTGTTTCCTGCTATTCTGGCACGCTTTCCATTCCGCCTCATTGCCTTCCCTCAACAGATTTTTGGGTGATAGTTGTCCTTTATTACTCTGCCAGTTTGTGAACTGCTGTGCCCCTGAGCTCCATTTTTCAACTCGTTTTTTGTGAGCTGACGTCAGGTCCAAAACTTTGGTTCAGTAACTATACTAGTTCCTGGCGCGTGGCTGAGACTTGGCTAATTCTTCTACCTGCTGGGAAATTACAGTGATATGTGCCCGTCCAAATGCCTAACAGCTACTCTCTCATTGGTTCTCCCTCTTTCCTTTCATCCTCTGCCAAATTGGCAACCTGTGCGAACCAGGAGGTTAAAGGGGCTGTCTCGCCAAGTTGGGACATTGATAGTAAAGCAGTTGGAAAGTCAAACCGGAGCACCAGGAGAGGGACTATTAGTTGAGTTTTAGAAACCTTTCGTATTCACACTGTATCCATTCTCTAGGTTTCCCATACATGTTATAACTGTAGTAATATTCCCTTCAACCTGGAGAGTTGGGACCCTTGGAATGTGTGCCATGTATTATTGCTTTAAATGGTCTGCATTTTCTCACCGAATCTCACCAATCCTCTCAGTCTCAACTGTCCAGCCTTATGCCACATCCAGGTGTCGTTGTAGATAGGGTCATTCCAGGTTTCATCAGAGACCCTGAAGGAATTGTAAAAAATATCCCTGTTTTTTTGTTTTGCTTTTGAAATTCCTTATTATAGTGGGTTTGAGCTCATTCTCACTGACATGTTGATACCGGTGTAGACACACTTGATTCCCTTACGTAGACATATCAATACATAGGTTTTAAGATTCTTACTATTAAGATATATTCCTCTGCTTGAAATATGGGGTTTTGAGTCCCTTTCAATGAGGAAGGTGTAGGTCTTGTCTTTTCTGTAGTTGGTTTTTGGAACAGTACCTGTACTAACATCACACTCTGGTTTTATTCATCACCCCACCTCTCCTTCCCCCTTAAGCAGGCATAAGAGTGTTTTCTAAATGTGAGACTCTGTTCTCTTTCGTAACTCAGTTCATGTGTAGCCATGATTACAGGACCTTCATAAGTGATATCTTATGATAAGTTTCTTCTTCTCTGTGACTTATTTCACTTAGAGTCATCGTACGTGAATCCACTCATTTTGCTGCTATTGGCCTTATGACATTGATTTCATGGCTGAGGGGTATTCCATTGTACGTAAGTAACACAATTTCTTGAACCATTTTTTTCTTTCCTGGGATATTTAAGGTGTACCCAAGTGGAGGTTCTTGGAAGCAGTGCAGCCCTCAATTTTGTGTTTGCTCTGTCTTATTGATTTTCAGTTTTCACAAGGTATCTTCCCTATTCTGGAAGCGCCCTTGGCTCTGTAGCTCTGTTGTTTACTTGTTTTAGGGAACACAATGTACTCCTCCAGAGAGGCAGTTGGCAATTTACATCCTGCCCGTCAGCATAACTAGGCTCCCTGTTCTTCAGGGCCTTTCTTGCATTCTGGTTTTTACACATTTTGCGGATGTCCCTTTTTACCGGTGGGAAGTGATACTTCTTTGTAGTGCAGATTTGCATTGCCTGCTTGCTTGCTTGGCCAAAAAGGGCGTATGCATTTTCTCCTGAATATATTCAGGAGAAAACGCATACGCCCTTTTTGGCCAAGTGCATCATTTTCGTAGTTGTGCCCCTCTTCCTGTGCTTTAAAGGTGATTCCAATGTACCTCTTAAAATCTGTTTCCTGCTATTCTGGCTCGCATTCAAGTCCGACTCGGTGCCTTCCCTCAACAGATTTTTGGACGATAGTTGTCATTAATTACTCTTCCAGTTTGTGAATTGCTGTGCCACTGAGCTCCATATTTCAACTCGTTTCTTGTGAGCTGACGGCAGGTCCAAATCTTTGGTTCAGGAACTCTACTGGTTCCCGTCGGGTCGCTGAGAATTTTGGCTAATTCTTCTACCTGCCGGGAAATTAGAGTGTCATGTGCCCGTCCAAATGCCTAACAGCTACTCTCTCATTGGTTCTCCCTCTTCCCTTTCATCCTCTGCCAAATTGGCAACCTGTGCGAACCAGGAGGTTAAAGGGGCTGTCTCTCCAAGTTGGGACATTGATAGTAAAGCAGTTGGAAAGTCAATCCGGAGCACCAGGAGAGGGACTATTATATGAGTTTTAGAAACCTTTCATATTCACAGTGTGTCCATTCTCTAGGTTTCCCATACATGTTATAGCTGTAGTAATATTCCCTTCAAACTGGAGAGTTGGGACCCTTTGAATGTGTGCCACGTGTTATTGCTTTAAATGGTCTGCATTTGCTCACCGAATCTCACCAATCCTCTCAGTCCCAAGTGTCCACCCTTATGACATATCCAGCTGTCGTTGTAGATAGGGTCATTCCATGTTTCATCAGAGACCCTCAAGGAATTGTAAAGAATTTCCCTGATTTTTTGTTTTGTTTGTGAAATTCCTTTTTATAGTGTGTTTGAGCTGATTCTCACTGCCATGTTTATGCGAGTCTAGACACACTTGATTCCTTTACGGAGACATATCAATACATAGGTTTTAATATTCTTACTAGTCAGATATATTCCTCTGTGTGAAATATGGGATTTTGAGTCCCTTTCACTGAGGAAGGTGTAGGTCTTGTCTTTTCCATAGTTGGTTTTTGGAACGGTACCTGTACTAATAAAACACTCTGGTTTTATGCATCACCCCATCACTCCTTCCCCCTTAAGCAGGCATAAGAGTGTTTTCTAAATGTGAGACTCTGTTCTGTTTCGTAACTCAGTTCATGTGTATCCATGTTTACAGGACTTTCATAAGTGATATCTTACGATAAGTTTCTTCTTCTCTGTGACTTATTTCACTTAGAATCATCGTACCTGAATCCACTCATTTTGCTGCTACTAGCCTTATGACATTGATTTCATGGCTGAGGGGTATTCAATTGTACGTAAGTAACACAATTTCTTTAACCATTTTTGTGTTTCCCGGGATATTTCAGGTGTACCCAAGTTGAGGTTCTTGTAAGCAGTGCAGCCCTCAATTTTGGGGTGGCTCTGTCTTATTGATTTTTAGTTTTCCCAATGTATCTTCCCTAGACTGGAAGTGCCCTTGGCTCTGTAGCTTTGTTGTTTATTTGTTTTAGGGAACACAATGCACTCCTCCAGAGAGGCAGTTGGCAATTTACATCCTGCCCATCAGCATAACTAGGCTCCCTGTTCTCGAGGGCCTTTCTTGCCATTCTGGTTTTACACATTTCACGGATGTCCCTTTTGACCGGTGGGAAGTGATACTTCTTTGTAGTGCAGATTTGCATTGCCCGCTTGCTTGCTTGGCCAAAAAGGGTGTATGCGTTTTCTCCTGAATATATTCAGGAGAAAACCCATATGCCCTTTTTCGGCAAGTGCATCATTGTCGAAGTTGTGACCCTCTTCCTGTGCTTTAAATGCGATTCCAATGTACCTCTTGAAACCTGGTTCCTGATATTCTGGCTCACTTTCAAGTCCACCTCGTTGCCTTGCCTCAACATATTTTTGGACGATAGTTTCCCTTTATTACTCTGCCAGTTTTGAATTGCCATGCCCCTGAGCTCCATTTTTCAAGTCGTTTTTTGTGAGCTGACCACAAGTCCAAAATTTTGGTTCAGGAACTATACTGGTTCTCCGCGCGTGGCTGAGACTTTGGTTAATTCTTCTTCCTGCCGGGAAACCAGAGTGACATATGCCCGTCCAAATGCCTAACAGCTACTCTCTCATTTGTTCTCTCTTTTTCCTTTCATCCTCTGCCAAATTGGCAACCTCTGCGAAGCAGGAGGTTAAAGGGGCTGTCTCACCAAGTTCGGAGATTGATAGTAAAGCAGTTGAAAATTCAAACCGGAGCACCAGGAGATGGAATATTAGTTGAGTTTTAGAAACCTTTCGTATTCACAGTGTGTCCATTATCTTGGTGTCCCGTACATGTTATAGCTGTAGTAATATTCCCTTCATCCTGGAGAGTTGGGATCCATGGAATGTGTGCCACGCATTATTGCTTTAAGTTGTCTGCATTTGCTGTCCCAATCTCACCAATCCTATCAGTCCCAAGTGTCCAGCCTTGTGCCACATCCAGCTGTCGTTGTAGATAGGGTCATTCCAGGTTTCATCAGAGCCCCTGAAGGAATTGTAAAGAATTTCCCTATTTTTTTGTTTTGTTTTTGAAATTCCTTTTTGTAGTGGGTTTGAGCTGATTCTCACTGCCATGTTTATGCCAGTCTAGACACACTGGATTCCCTTACGGAGACATATCGATACATAGGTTTTAAGATTCTTAATAGTCAGATATATTGCTCTGCGCGAAATATGGGATTTTGAGTCCCTTTCACTGAGGAAGGTGTAGGTCTTGTCTATTCCTTATTTGGTTTTTGGAACGGTACCTGTACTAATATCAAACTCTGGTTTTATGCATCACCCCACCTCTCCTTCCCCTTAAGCAGGCATAAGAATGTTTTCTAAATGTGAGACTCTGTTCTCTTTCCTATCTCAGTGAATGAGTAGCCATGTTTACAGGACCTTCATAAGTGATATCTTATGATAAGTTCCTTTTTCTCTGTGACTTATTTCACTTAGAATCATCGTACCTGAATCCACTCATTTTGATGCTACTGGCCTTATGACATTGATTTCATGGCTGAGGGATATTCCATCATACGTAAGTACCACAATTTCTTGAACCATTTTTGTCTTTCCTGGGATATTTAGGGTGTACCCAAGTTGAAGTTCTTGTAAGCAGTGCAGCCCAAAATTTTGGGGTGGCTCTGTCTTACTGATTTTCAGTTTTCCCAAGGTATATTCCCTAGCCTGGAAGTGCCCTTGGATCTGTAGCTCTGTTGTTTACTTGTTTTAGGGAACACAATGCACTCCTCCAGAGAGGCAGTTGGCAATTTACATCCTGCCCATCAGCATAACTAGTCTCCCTGTACTTCAGGACCTTTCTTGCCTTTCTGGATTTTACACATTTTGCGGATGTCCCTTTTGATCGGTGGGAAGTGATACTTCTTTGTAGTGCAGATTTGCATTGCCCCCTTGCTTGCTTGGCCACAAAGGGTGTATTCGGTTTCTCCTGAATATATTCAGGAGAAAACACATACGCCCTTTCTGGCCAAGTGCATCATTGTCGAAGTTGTGCCCCTCTTCCTGTTCTTTAAAGGGGATTCCAATGTACCTCTTGAAATCTGTTTCCTGCTATTCTGGCACGCTTTCCATTCCGCCTCATTGCCTTCCCTCAACAGATTTTTGGGTGATAGTTGTCCTTTATTACTCTGCCAGTTTGTGAACTGCTGTGCCCCTGAGCTCCATTTTTCAACTCGTTTTTTGTGAGCTGACGTCAGGTCCAAAACTTTGGTTCAGTAACTATACTAGTTCCTGGCGCGTGGCTGAGACTTGGCTAATTCTTCTACCTGCTGGGAAATTACAGTGATATGTGCCCGTCCAAATGCCTAACAGCTACTCTCTCATTGGTTCTCCCTCTTTCCTTTCATCCTCTGCCAAATTGGCAACCTGTGCGAACCAGGAGGTTAAAGGGGCTGTCTCGCCAAGTTGGGACATTGATAGTAAAGCAGTTGGAAAGTCAAACCGGAGCACCAGGAGAGGGACTATTAGTTGAGTTTTAGAAACCTTTCGTATTCACACTGTATCCATTCTCTAGGTTTCCCATACATGTTATAACTGTAGTAATATTCCCTTCAACCTGGAGAGTTGGGACCCTTGGAATGTGTGCCATGTATTATTGCTTTAAATGGTCTGCATTTTCTCACCGAATCTCACCAATCCTCTCAGTCTCAACTGTCCAGCCTTATGCCACATCCAGGTGTCGTTGTAGATAGGGTCATTCCAGGTTTCATCAGAGACCCTGAAGGAATTGTAAAAAATATCCCTGTTTTTTTGTTTTGCTTTTGAAATTCCTTATTATAGTGGGTTTGAGCTCATTCTCACTGACATGTTGATACCGGTGTAGACACACTTGATTCCCTTACGTAGACATATCAATACATAGGTTTTAAGATTCTTACTATTAAGATATATTCCTCTGCTTGAAATATGGGGTTTTGAGTCCCTTTCAATGAGGAAGGTGTAGGTCTTGTCTTTTCTGTAGTTGGTTTTTGGAACAGTACCTGTACTAACATCACACTCTGGTTTTATTCATCACCCCACCTCTCCTTCCCCCTTAAGCAGGCATAAGAGTGTTTTCTAAATGTGAGACTCTGTTCTCTTTCGTAACTCAGTTCATGTGTAGCCATGATTACAGGACCTTCATAAGTGATATCTTATGATAAGTTTCTTCTTCTCTGTGACTTATTTCACTTAGAGTCATCGTACGTGAATCCACTCATTTTGCTGCTATTGGCCTTATGACATTGATTTCATGGCTGAGGGGTATTCCATTGTACGTAAGTAACACAATTTCTTGAACCATTTTTTTCTTTCCTGGGATATTTAAGGTGTACCCAAGTGGAGGTTCTTGGAAGCAGTGCAGCCCTCAATTTTGTGTTTGCTCTGTCTTATTGATTTTCAGTTTTCACAAGGTATCTTCCCTATTCTGGAAGCGCCCTTGGCTCTGTAGCTCTGTTGTTTACTTGTTTTAGGGAACACAATGTACTCCTCCAGAGAGGCAGTTGGCAATTTACATCCTGCCCGTCAGCATAACTAGGCTCCCTGTTCTTCAGGGCCTTTCTTGCATTCTGGTTTTTACACATTTTGCGGATGTCCCTTTTTACCGGTGGGAAGTGATACTTCTTTGTAGTGCAGATTTGCATTGCCTGCTTGCTTGCTTGGCCAAAAAGGGCGTATGCATTTTCTCCTGAATATATTCAGGAGAAAACGCATACGCCCTTTTTGGCCAAGTGCATCATTTTCGTAGTTGTGCCCCTCTTCCTGTGCTTTAAAGGTGATTCCAATGTACCTCTTAAAATCTGTTTCCTGCTATTCTGGCTCGCATTCAAGTCCGACTCGGTGCCTTCCCTCAACAGATTTTTGGACGATAGTTGTCATTAATTACTCTTCCAGTTTGTGAATTGCTGTGCCACTGAGCTCCATATTTCAACTCGTTTCTTGTGAGCTGACGGCAGGTCCAAATCTTTGGTTCAGGAACTCTACTGGTTCCCGTCGGGTCGCTGAGAATTTTGGCTAATTCTTCTACCTGCCGGGAAATTAGAGTGTCATGTGCCCGTCCAAATGCCTAACAGCTACTCTCTCATTGGTTCTCCCTCTTCCCTTTCATCCTCTGCCAAATTGGCAACCTGTGCGAACCAGGAGGTTAAAGGGGCTGTCTCTCCAAGTTGGGACATTGATAGTAAAGCAGTTGGAAAGTCAATCCGGAGCACCAGGAGAGGGACTATTATATGAGTTTTAGAAACCTTTCATATTCACAGTGTGTCCATTCTCTAGGTTTCCCATACATGTTATAGCTGTAGTAATATTCCCTTCAAACTGGAGAGTTGGGACCCTTTGAATGTGTGCCACGTGTTATTGCTTTAAATGGTCTGCATTTGCTCACCGAATCTCACCAATCCTCTCAGTCCCAAGTGTCCACCCTTATGACATATCCAGCTGTCGTTGTAGATAGGGTCATTCCATGTTTCATCAGAGACCCTCAAGGAATTGTAAAGAATTTCCCTGATTTTTTGTTTTGTTTGTGAAATTCCTTTTTATAGTGTGTTTGAGCTGATTCTCACTGCCATGTTTATGCGAGTCTAGACACACTTGATTCCTTTACGGAGACATATCAATACATAGGTTTTAATATTCTTACTAGTCAGATATATTCCTCTGTGTGAAATATGGGATTTTGAGTCCCTTTCACTGAGGAAGGTGTAGGTCTTGTCTTTTCCATAGTTGGTTTTTGGAACGGTACCTGTACTAATAAAACACTCTGGTTTTATGCATCACCCCATCACTCCTTCCCCCTTAAGCAGGCATAAGAGTGTTTTCTAAATGTGAGACTCTGTTCTGTTTCGTAACTCAGTTCATGTGTATCCATGTTTACAGGACTTTCATAAGTGATATCTTACGATAAGTTTCTTCTTCTCTGTGACTTATTTCACTTAGAATCATCGTACCTGAATCCACTCATTTTGCTGCTACTAGCCTTATGACATTGATTTCATGGCTGAGGGGTATTCAATTGTACGTAAGTAACACAATTTCTTTAACCATTTTTGTGTTTCCCGGGATATTTCAGGTGTACCCAAGTTGAGGTTCTTGTAAGCAGTGCAGCCCTCAATTTTGGGGTGGCTCTGTCTTATTGATTTTTAGTTTTCCCAATGTATCTTCCCTAGACTGGAAGTGCCCTTGGCTCTGTAGCTTTGTTGTTTATTTGTTTTAGGGAACACAATGCACTCCTCCAGAGAGGCAGTTGGCAATTTACATCCTGCCCATCAGCATAACTAGGCTCCCTGTTCTCGAGGGCCTTTCTTGCCATTCTGGTTTTACACATTTCACGGATGTCCCTTTTGACCGGTGGGAAGTGATACTTCTTTGTAGTGCAGATTTGCATTGCCCGCTTGCTTGCTTGGCCAAAAAGGGTGTATGCGTTTTCTCCTGAATATATTCAGCAGAAAACCCATATGCCCTTTTTCGGCAAGTGCATCATTGTCGAAGTTGTGACCCTCTTCCTGTGCTTTAAATGCGATTCCAATGTACCTCTTGAAACCTGGTTCCTGATATTCTGGCTCACTTTCAAGTCCACCTCGTTGCCTTGCCTCAACATATTTTTGGACGATAGTTTCCCTTTATTACTCTGCCAGTTTTGAATTGCCATGCCCCTGAGCTCCATTTTTCAAGTCGTTTTTTGTGAGCTGACCACAAGTCCAAAATTTTGGTTCAGGAACTATACTGGTTCTCCGCGCGTGGCTGAGACTTTGGTTAATTCTTCTTCCTGCCGGGAAACCAGAGTGACATATGCCCGTCCAAATGCCTAACAGCTACTCTCTCATTTGTTCTCTCTTTTTCCTTTCATCCTCTGCCAAATTGGCAACCTCTGCGAAGCAGGAGGTTAAAGGGGCTGTCTCACCAAGTTCGGAGATTGATAGTAAAGCAGTTGAAAATTCAAACCGGAGCACCAGGAGATGGAATATTAGTTGAGTTTTAGAAACCTTTCGTATTCACAGTGTGTCCATTATCTTGGTGTCCCGTACATGTTATAGCTGTAGTAATATTCCCTTCATCCTGGAGAGTTGGGATCCATGGAATGTGTGCCACGCATTATTGCTTTAAGTTGTCTGCATTTGCTGTCCCAATCTCACCAATCCTATCAGTCCCAAGTGTCCAGCCTTGTGCCACATCCAGCTGTCGTTGTAGATAGGGTCATTCCAGGTTTCATCAGAGCCCCTGAAGGAATTGTAAAGAATTTCCCTATTTTTTTGTTTTGTTTTTGAAATTCCTTTTTGTAGTGGGTTTGAGCTGATTCTCACTGCCATGTTTATGCCAGTCTAGACACACTGGATTCCCTTACGGAGACATATCGATACATAGGTTTTAAGATTCTTAATAGTCAGATATATTGCTCTGCGCGAAATATGGGATTTTGAGTCCCTTTCACTGAGGAAGGTGTAGGTCTTGTCTATTCCTTATTTGGTTTTTGGAACGGTACCTGTACTAATATCAAACTCTGGTTTTATGCATCACCCCACCTCTCCTTCCCCTTAAGCAGGCATAAGAATGTTTTCTAAATGTGAGACTCTGTTCTCTTTCCTATCTCAGTGAATGAGTAGCCATGTTTACAGGACCTTCATAAGTGATATCTTATGATAAGTTCCTTTTTCTCTGTGACTTATTTCACTTAGAATCATCGTACCTGAATCCACTCATTTTGATGCTACTGGCCTTATGACATTGATTTCATGGCTGAGGGATATTCCATCATACGTAAGTACCACAATTTCTTGAACCATTTTTGTCTTTCCTGGGATATTTAGGGTGTACCCAAGTTGAAGTTCTTGTAAGCAGTGCAGCCCAAAATTTTGGGGTGGCTCTGTCTTACTGATTTTCAGTTTTCCCAAGGTATATTCCCTAGACTGGAAGTGCCCTTGGCTCTGTAGCTCTGTTGTTTACTTGTTTTAGGGAACACAATGCACTCCTCCAGAGAGGCAGTTGGCAATTTACATCCTGCCCATCAGCATAACTAGTCTCCCTGTACTTCAGGACCTTTCTTGCCTTTCTGGATTTTACACATTTTGCGGATGTCCCTTTTGATCGGTGGGAAGTGATACTTCTTTGTAGTGCAGATTTGCATTGCCCCCTTGCTTGCTTGGCCACAAAGGGTGTATTCGGTTTCTCCTGAATATATTCAGGAGAAAACACATATGCCCTTTCTGGCCAAGTGCATCATTGTCGAAGTTGTGCCCCTCTTCCTGTTCTTTAAAGGGGATTCCAATGTACCTCTTGAAATCTGTTTCCTGCTATTCTGGCACGCTTTCCATTCCGCCTCATTGCCTTCCCTCAACAGATTTTTGGGTGATAGTTGTCCTTTATTACTCTGCCAGTTTGTGAACTGCTGTGCCCCTGAGCTCCATTTTTCAACTCGTTTTTTGTGAGCTGACGTCAGGTCCAAAACTTTGGTTCAGTAACTATACTAGTTCCTGGCGCGTGGCTGAGACTTGGCTAATTCTTCTACCTGCTGGGAAATTACAGTGATATGTGCCCGTCCAAATGCCTAACAGCTACTCTCTCATTGGTTCTCCCTCTTTCCTTTCATCCTCTGCCAAATTGGCAACCTGTGCGAACCAGGAGGTTAAAGGGGCTGTCTCGCCAAGTTGGGACATTGATAGTAAAGCAGTTGGAAAGTCAAACCGGAGCACCAGGAGAGGGACTATTAGTTGAGTTTTAGAAACCTTTCGTATTCACACTGTATCCATTCTCTAGGTTTCCCATACATGTTATAACTGTAGTAATATTCCCTTCAACCTGGAGAGTTGGGACCCTTGGAATGTGTGCCATGTATTATTGCTTTAAATGGTCTGCATTTTCTCACCGAATCTCACCAATCCTCTCAGTCTCAACTGTCCAGCCTTATGCCACATCCAGGTGTCGTTGTAGATAGGGTCATTCCAGGTTTCATCAGAGACCCTGAAGGAATTGTAAAAAATATCCCTGTTTTTTTGTTTTGCTTTTGAAATTCCTTATTATAGTGGGTTTGAGCTCATTCTCACTGACATGTTGATACCGGTGTAGACACACTTGATTCCCTTACGTAGACATATCAATACATAGGTTTTAAGATTCTTACTATTAAGATATATTCCTCTGCTTGAAATATGGGGTTTTGAGTCCCTTTCAATGAGGAAGGTGTAGGTCTTGTCTTTTCTGTAGTTGGTTTTTGGAACAGTACCTGTACTAACATCAAACTCTGGTTTTATTCATCACCCCACCTCTCCTTCCCCCTTAAGCAGGCATAAGAGTGTTTTCTAAATGTGAGACTCTGTTCTCTTTCGTAACTCAGTTCATGTGTAGCCATGATTACAGGACCTTCATAAGTGATATCTTATGATAAGTTTCTTCTTCTCTGTGACTTATTTCACTTAGAGTCATCGTACGTGAATCCACTCATTTTGCTGCTATTGGCCTTATGACATTGATTTCATGGCTGAGGGGTATTCCATTGTACGTAAGTAACACAATTTCTTGAACCATTTTTTTCTTTCCTGGGATATTTAAGGTGTACCCAAGTGGAGGTTCTTGGAAGCAGTGCAGCCCTCAATTTTGTGTTTGCTCTGTCTTATTGATTTTCAGTTTTCACAAGGTATCTTCCCTATTCTGGAAGCGCCCTTGGCTCTGTAGCTCTGTTGTTTACTTGTTTTAGGGAACACAATGTACTCCTCCAGAGAGGCAGTTGGCAATTTACATCCTGCCCGTCAGCATAACTAGGCTCCCTGTTCTTCAGGGCCTTTCTTGCATTCTGGTTTTTACACATTTTGCGGATGTCCCTTTTTACCGGTGGGAAGTGATACTTCTTTGTAGTGCAGATTTGCATTGCCTGCTTGCTTGCTTGGCCAAAAAGGGCGTATGCATTTTCTCCTGAATATATTCAGGAGAAAACGCATACGCCCTTTTTGGCCAAGTGCATCATTTTCGTAGTTGTGCCCCTCTTCCTGTGCTTTAAAGGTGATTCCAATGTACCTCTTAAAATCTGTTTCCTGCTATTCTGGCTCGCATTCAAGTCCGACTCGGTGCCTTCCCTCAACAGATTTTTGGACGATAGTTGTCATTAATTACTCTTCCAGTTTGTGAATTGCTGTGCCACTGAGCTCCATATTTCAACTCGTTTCTTGTGAGCTGACGGCAGGTCCAAATCTTTGGTTCAGGAACTCTACTGGTTCCCGTCGGGTCGCTGAGAATTTTGGCTAATTCTTCTACCTGCCGGGAAATTAGAGTGTCATGTGCCCGTCCAAATGCCTAACAGCTACTCTCTCATTGGTTCTCCCTCTTCCCTTTCATCCTCTGCCAAATTGGCAACCTGTGCGAACCAGGAGGTTAAAGGGGCTGTCTCTCCAAGTTGGGACATTGATAGTAAAGCAGTTGGAAAGTCAATCCGGAGCACCAGGAGAGGGACTATTATATGAGTTTTAGAAACCTTTCATATTCACAGTGTGTCCATTCTCTAGGTTTCCCATACATGTTATAGCTGTAGTAATATTCCCTTCAAACTGGAGAGTTGGGACCCTTTGAATGTGTGCCACGTGTTATTGCTTTAAATGGTCTGCATTTGCTCACCGAATCTCACCAATCCTCTCAGTCCCAAGTGTCCACCCTTATGACATATCCAGCTGTCGTTGTAGATAGGGTCATTCCATGTTTCATCAGAGACCCTCAAGGAATTGTAAAGAATTTCCCTGATTTTTTGTTTTGTTTGTGAAATTCCTTTTTATAGTGTGTTTGAGCTGATTCTCACTGCCATGTTTATGCGAGTCTAGACACACTTGATTCCTTTACGGAGACATATCAATACATAGGTTTTAATATTCTTACTAGTCAGATATATTCCTCTGTGTGAAATATGGGATTTTGAGTCCCTTTCACTGAGGAAGGTGTAGGTCTTGTCTTTTCCATAGTTGGTTTTTGGAACGGTACCTGTACTAATAAAACACTCTGGTTTTATGCATCACCCCATCACTCCTTCCCCCTTAAGCAGGCATAAGAGTGTTTTCTAAATGTGAGACTCTGTTCTGTTTCGTAACTCAGTTCATGTGTATCCATGTTTACAGGACTTTCATAAGTGATATCTTACGATAAGTTTCTTCTTCTCTGTGACTTATTTCACTTAGAATCATCGTACCTGAATCCACTCATTTTGCTGCTACTAGCCTTATGACATTGATTTCATGGCTGAGGGGTATTCAATTGTACGTAAGTAACACAATTTCTTTAACCATTTTTGTGTTTCCCGGGATATTTCAGGTGTACCCAAGTTGAGGTTCTTGTAAGCAGTGCAGCCCTCAATTTTGGGGTGGCTCTGTCTTATTGATTTTTAGTTTTCCCAATGTATCTTCCCTAGACTGGAAGTGCCCTTGGCTCTGTAGCTTTGTTGTTTATTTGTTTTAGGGAACACAATGCACTCCTCCAGAGAGGCAGTTGGCAATTTACATCCTGCCCATCAGCATAACTAGGCTCCCTGTTCTCGAGGGCCTTTCTTGCCATTCTGGTTTTACACATTTCACGGATGTCCCTTTTGACCGGTGGGAAGTGATACTTCTTTGTAGTGCAGATTTGCATTGCCCGCTTGCTTGCTTGGCCAAAAAGGGTGTATGCGTTTTCTCCTGAATATATTCAGGAGAAAACCCATATGCCCTTTTTCGGCAAGTGCATCATTGTCGAAGTTGTGACCCTCTTCCTGTGCTTTAAATGCGATTCCAATGTACCTCTTGAAACCTGGTTCCTGATATTCTGGCTCACTTTCAAGTCCACCTCGTTGCCTTGCCTCAACATATTTTTGGACGATAGTTTCCCTTTATTACTCTGCCAGTTTTGAATTGCCATGCCCCTGAGCTCCATTTTTCAAGTCGTTTTTTGTGAGCTGACCACAAGTCCAAAATTTTGGTTCAGGAACTATACTGGTTCTCCGCGCGTGGCTGAGACTTTGGTTAATTCTTCTTCCTGCCGGGAAACCAGAGTGACATATGCCCGTCCAAATGCCTAACAGCTACTCTCTCATTTGTTCTCTCTTTTTCCTTTCATCCTCTGCCAAATTGGCAACCTCTGCGAAGCAGGAGGTTAAAGGGGCTGTCTCACCAAGTTCGGAGATTGATAGTAAAGCAGTTGAAAATTCAAACCGGAGCACCAGGAGATGGAATATTAGTTGAGTTTTAGAAACCTTTCGTATTCACAGTGTGTCCATTATCTTGGTGTCCCGTACATGTTATAGCTGTAGTAATATTCCCTTCATCCTGGAGAGTTGGGATCCATGGAATGTGTGCCATGCATTATTGCTTTAAGTTGTCTGCATTTGCTGTCCCAATCTCACCAATCCTATCAGTCCCAAGTGTCCAGCCTTGTGCCACATCCAGCTGTCGTTGTAGATAGGGTCATTCCAGGTTTCATCAGAGCCCCTGAAGGAATTGTAAAGAATTTCCCTATTTTTTTGTTTTGTTTTTGAAATTCCTTTTTGTAGTGGGTTTGAGCTGATTCTCACTGCCATGTTTATGCCAGTCTAGACACACTGGATTCCCTTACGGAGACATATCGATACATAGGTTTTAAGATTCTTAATAGTCAGATATATTGCTCTGCGCGAAATATGGGATTTTGAGTCCCTTTCACTGAGGAAGGTGTAGGTCTTGTCTATTCCTTATTTGGTTTTTGGAACGGTACCTGTACTAATATCAAACTCTGGTTTTATGCATCACCCCACCTCTCCTTCCCCTTAAGCAGGCATAAGAATGTTTTCTAAATGTGAGACTCTGTTCTCTTTCCTATCTCAGTGAATGAGTAGCCATGTTTACAGGACCTTCATAAGTGATATCTTATGATAAGTTCCTTTTTCTCTGTGACTTATTTCACTTAGAATCATCGTACCTGAATCCACTCATTTTGATGCTACTGGCCTTATGACATTGATTTCATGGCTGAGGGATATTCCATCATACGTAAGTACCACAATTTCTTGAACCATTTTTGTCTTTCCTGGGATATTTAGGGTGTACCCAAGTTGAAGTTCTTGTAAGCAGTGCAGCCCAAAATTTTGGGGTGTCTCTGTCTTACTGATTTTCAGTTTTCCCAAGGTATATTCCCTAGCCTGGAAGTGCCCTTGGATCTGTAGCTCTGTTGTTTACTTGTTTTAGGGAACACAATGCACTCCTCCAGAGAGGCAGTTGGCAATTTACATCCTGCCCATCAGCATAACTAGTCTCCCTGTACTTCAGGACCTTTCTTGCCTTTCTGGATTTTACACATTTTGCGGATGTCCCTTTTGATCGGTGGGAAGTGATACTTCTTTGTAGTGCAGATTTGCATTGCCCCCTTGCTTGCTTGGCCACAAAGGGTGTATTCGGTTTCTCCTGAATATATTCAGGAGAAAACACATACGCCCTTTCTGGCCAAGTGCATCATTGTCGAAGTTGTGCCCCTCTTCCTGTTCTTTAAAGGGGATTCCAATGTACCTCTTGAAATCTGTTTCCTGCTATTCTGGCACGCTTTCCATTCCGCCTCATTGCCTTCCCTCAACAGATTTTTGGGTGATAGTTGTCCTTTATTACTCTGCCAGTTTGTGAACTGCTGTGCCCCTGAGCTCCATTTTTCAACTCGTTTTTTGTGAGCTGACGTCAGGTCCAAAACTTTGGTTCAGTAACTATACTAGTTCCTGGCGCGTGGCTGAGACTTGGCTAATTCTTCTACCTGCTGGGAAATTACAGTGATATGTGCCCGTCCAAATGCCTAACAGCTACTCTCTCATTGGTTCTCCCTCTTTCCTTTCATCCTCTGCCAAATTGGCAACCTGTGCGAACCAGGAGGTTAAAGGGGCTGTCTCGCCAAGTTGGGACATTGATAGTAAAGCAGTTGGAAAGTCAAACCGGAGCACCAGGAGAGGGACTATTAGTTGAGTTTTAGAAACCTTTCGTATTCACACTGTATCCATTCTCTAGGTTTCCCATACATGTTATAACTGTAGTAATATTCCCTTCAACCTGGAGAGTTGGGACCCTTGGAATGTGTGCCATGTATTATTGCTTTAAATGGTCTGCATTTTCTCACCGAATCTCACCAATCCTCTCAGTCTCAACTGTCCAGCCTTATGCCACATCCAGGTGTCGTTGTAGATAGGGTCATTCCAGGTTTCATCAGAGACCCTGAAGGAATTGTAAAAAATATCCCTGTTTTTTTGTTTTGCTTTTGAAATTCCTTATTATAGTGGGTTTGAGCTCATTCTCACTGACATGTTGATACCGGTGTAGACACACTTGATTCCCTTACGTAGACATATCAATACATAGGTTTTAAGATTCTTACTATTAAGATATATTCCTCTGCTTGAAATATGGGGTTTTGAGTCCCTTTCAATGAGGAAGGTGTAGGTCTTGTCTTTTCTGTAGTTGGTTTTTGGAACAGTACCTGTACTAACATCAAACTCTGGTTTTATTCATCACCCCACCTCTCCTTCCCCCTTAAGCAGGCATAAGAGTGTTTTCTAAATGTGAGACTCTGTTCTCTTTCGTAACTCAGTTCATGTGTAGCCATGATTACAGGACCTTCATAAGTGATATCTTATGATAAGTTTCTTCTTCTCTGTGACTTATTTCACTTAGAGTCATCGTACGTGAATCCACTCATTTTGCTGCTATTGGCCTTATGACATTGATTTCATGGCTGAGGGGTATTCCATTGTACGTAAGTAACACAATTTCTTGAACCATTTTTTTCTTTCCTGGGATATTTAAGGTGTACCCAAGTGGAGGTTCTTGGAAGCAGTGCAGCCCTCAATTTTGTGTTTGCTCTGTCTTATTGATTTTCAGTTTTCACAAGGTATCTTCCCTATTCTGGAAGCGCCCTTGGCTCTGTAGCTCTGTTGTTTACTTGTTTTAGGGAACACAATGTACTCCTCCAGAGAGGCAGTTGGCAATTTACATCCTGCCCGTCAGCATAACTAGGCTCCCTGTTCTTCAGGGCCTTTCTTGCATTCTGGTTTTTACACATTTTGCGGATGTCCCTTTTTACCGGTGGGAAGTGATACTTCTTTGTAGTGCAGATTTGCATTGCCTGCTTGCTTGCTTGGCCAAAAAGGGCGTATGCATTTTCTCCTGAATATATTCAGGAGAAAACGCATACGCCCTTTTTGGCCAAGTGCATCATTTTCGTAGTTGTGCCCCTCTTCCTGTGCTTTAAAGGTGATTCCAATGTACCTCTTAAAATCTGTTTCCTGCTATTCTGGCTCGCATTCAAGTCCGACTCGGTGCCTTCCCTCAACAGATTTTTGGACGATAGTTGTCATTAATTACTCTTCCAGTTTGTGAATTGCTGTGCCACTGAGCTCCATATTTCAACTCGTTTCTTGTGAGCTGACGGCAGGTCCAAATCTTTGGTTCAGGAACTCTACTGGTTCCCGTCGGGTCGCTGAGAATTTTGGCTAATTCTTCTACCTGCCGGGAAATTAGAGTGTCATGTGCCCGTCCAAATGCCTAACAGCTACTCTCTCATTGGTTCTCCCTCTTCCCTTTCATCCTCTGCCAAATTGGCAACCTGTGCGAACCAGGAGGTTAAAGGGGCTGTCTCTCCAAGTTGGGACATTGATAGTAAAGCAGTTGGAAAGTCAATCCGGAGCACCAGGAGAGGGACTATTATATGAGTTTTAGAAACCTTTCATATTCACAGTGTGTCCATTCTCTAGGTTTCCCATACATGTTATAGCTGTAGTAATATTCCCTTCAAACTGGAGAGTTGGGACCCTTTGAATGTGTGCCACGTGTTATTGCTTTAAATGGTCTGCATTTGCTCACCGAATCTCACCAATCCTCTCAGTCCCAAGTGTCCACCCTTATGACATATCCAGCTGTCGTTGTAGATAGGGTCATTCCATGTTTCATCAGAGACCCTCAAGGAATTGTAAAGAATTTCCCTGATTTTTTGTTTTGTTTGTGAAATTCCTTTTTATAGTGTGTTTGAGCTGATTCTCACTGCCATGTTTATGCGAGTCTAGACACACTTGATTCCTTTACGGAGACATATCAATACATAGGTTTTAATATTCTTACTAGTCAGATATATTCCTCTGTGTGAAATATGGGATTTTGAGTCCCTTTCACTGAGGAAGGTGTAGGTCTTGTCTTTTCCATAGTTGGTTTTTGGAACGGTACCTGTACTAATAAAACACTCTGGTTTTATGCATCACCCCATCACTCCTTCCCCCTTAAGCAGGCATAAGAGTGTTTTCTAAATGTGAGACTCTGTTCTGTTTCGTAACTCAGTTCATGTGTATCCATGTTTACAGGACTTTCATAAGTGATATCTTACGATAAGTTTCTTCTTCTCTGTGACTTATTTCACTTAGAATCATCGTACCTGAATCCACTCATTTTGCTGCTACTAGCCTTATGACATTGATTTCATGGCTGAGGGGTATTCAATTGTACGTAAGTAACACAATTTCTTTAACCATTTTTGTGTTTCCCGGGATATTTCAGGTGTACCCAAGTTGAGGTTCTTGTAAGCAGTGCAGCCCTCAATTTTGGGGTGGCTCTGTCTTATTGATTTTTAGTTTTCCCAATGTATCTTCCCTAGACTGGAAGTGCCCTTGGCTCTGTAGCTTTGTTGTTTATTTGTTTTAGGGAACACAGTGCACTCCTCCAGAGAGGCAGTTGGCAATTTACATCCTGCCCATCAGCATAACTAGGCTCCCTGTTCTCGAGGGCCTTTCTTGCCATTCTGGTTTTACACATTTCACGGATGTCCCTTTTGACCGGTGGGAAGTGATACTTCTTTGTAGTGCAGATTTGCATTGCCCGCTTGCTTGCTTGGCCAAAAAGGGTGTATGCGTTTTCTCCTGAATATATTCAGGAGAAAACCCATATGCCCTTTTTCGGCAAGTGCATCATTGTCGAAGTTGTGACCCTCTTCCTGTGCTTTAAATGCGATTCCAATGTACCTCTTGAAACCTGGTTCCTGATATTCTGGCTCACTTTCAAGTCCACCTCGTTGCCTTGCCTCAACATATTTTTGGACGATAGTTTCCCTTTATTACTCTGCCAGTTTTGAATTGCCATGCCCCTGAGCTCCATTTTTCAAGTCGTTTTTTGTGAGCTGACCACAAGTCCAAAATTTTGGTTCAGGAACTATACTGGTTCTCCGCGCGTGGCTGAGACTTTGGTTAATTCTTCTTCCTGCCGGGAAACCAGAGTGACATATGCCCGTCCAAATGCCTAACAGCTACTCTCTCATTTGTTCTCTCTTTTTCCTTTCATCCTCTGCCAAATTGGCAACCTCTGCGAAGCAGGAGGTTAAAGGGGCTGTCTCACCAAGTTCGGAGATTGATAGTAAAGCAGTTGAAAATTCAAACCGGAGCACCAGGAGATGGAATATTAGTTGAGTTTTAGAAACCTTTCGTATTCACAGTGTGTCCATTATCTTGGTGTCCCGTACATGTTATAGCTGTAGTAATATTCCCTTCATCCTGGAGAGTTGGGATCCATGGAATGTGTGCCACGCATTATTGCTTTAAGTTGTCTGCATTTGCTGTCCCAATCTCACCAATCCTATCAGTCCCAAGTGTCCAGCCTTGTGCCACATCCAGCTGTCGTTGTAGATAGGGTCATTCCAGGTTTCATCAGAGCCCCTGAAGGAATTGTAAAGAATTTCCCTATTTTTTTGTTTTGTTTTTGAAATTCCTTTTTGTAGTGGGTTTGAGCTGATTCTCACTGCCATGTTTATGCCAGTCTAGACACACTGGATTCCCTTACGGAGACATATCGATACATAGGTTTTAAGATTCTTAATAGTCAGATATATTGCTCTGCGCGAAATATGGGCTTTTGAGTCCCTTTCACTGAGGAAGGTGTAGGTCTTGTCTATTCCTTATTTGGTTTTTGGAACGGTACCTGTACTAATATCAAACTCTGGTTTTATGCATCACCCCACCTCTCCTTCCCCTTAAGCAGGCATAAGAATGTTTTCTAAATGTGAGACTCTGTTCTCTTTCCTATCTCAGTGAATGAGTAGCCATGTTTACAGGACCTTCATAAGTGATATCTTATGATAAGTTCCTTTTTCTCTGTGACTTATTTCACTTAGAATCATCGTACCTGAATCCACTCATTTTGATGCTACTGGCCTTATGACATTGATTTCATGGCTGAGGGATATTCCATCATACGTAAGTACCACAATTTCTTGAACCATTTTTGTCTTTCCTGGGATATTTAGGGTGTACCCAAGTTGAAGTTCTTGTAAGCAGTGCAGCCCAAAATTTTGGGGTGGCTCTGTCTTACTGATTTTCAGTTTTCCCAAGGTATATTCCCTAGACTGGAAGTGCCCTTGGCTCTGTAGCTCTGTTGTTTACTTGTTTTAGGGAACACAATGCACTCCTCCAGAGAGGCAGTTGGCAATTTACATCCTGCCCATCAGCATAACTAGTCTCCCTGTACTTCAGGACCTTTCTTGCCTTTCTGGATTTTACACATTTTGCGGATGTCCCTTTTGATCGGTGGGAAGTGATACTTCTTTGTAGTGCAGATTTGCATTGCCCCCTTGCTTGCTTGGCCACAAAGGGTGTATTCGGTTTCTCCTGAATATATTCAGGAGAAAACACATATGCCCTTTCTGGCCAAGTGCATCATTGTCGAAGTTGTGCCCCTCTTCCTGTTCTTTAAAGGGGATTCCAATGTACCTCTTGAAATCTGTTTCCTGCTATTCTGGCACGCTTTCCATTCCGCCTCATTGCCTTCCCTCAACAGATTTTTGGGTGATAGTTGTCCTTTATTACTCTGCCAGTTTGTGAACTGCTGTGCCCCTGAGCTCCATTTTTCAACTCGTTTTTTGTGAGCTGACGTCAGGTCCAAAACTTTGGTTCAGTAACTATACTAGTTCCTGGCGCGTGGCTGAGACTTGGCTAATTCTTCTACCTGCTGGGAAATTACAGTGATATGTGCCCGTCCAAATGCCTAACAGCTACTCTCTCATTGGTTCTCCCTCTTTCCTTTCATCCTCTGCCAAATTGGCAACCTGTGCGAACCAGGAGGTTAAAGGGGCTGTCTCGCCAAGTTGGGACATTGATAGTAAAGCAGTTGGAAAGTCAAACCGGAGCACCAGGAGAGGGACTATTAGTTGAGTTTTAGAAACCTTTCGTATTCACACTGTATCCATTCTCTAGGTTTCCCATACATGTTATAACTGTAGTAATATTCCCTTCAACCTGGAGAGTTGGGACCCTTGGAATGTGTGCCATGTATTATTGCTTTAAATGGTCTGCATTTTCTCACCGAATCTCACCAATCCTCTCAGTCTCAACTGTCCAGCCTTATGCCACATCCAGGTGTCGTTGTAGATAGGGTCATTCCAGGTTTCATCAGAGACCCTGAAGGAATTGTAAAAAATATCCCTGTTTTTTTGTTTTGCTTTTGAAATTCCTTATTATAGTGGGTTTGAGCTCATTCTCACTGACATGTTGATACCGGTGTAGACACACTTGATTCCCTTACGTAGACATATCAATACATAGGTTTTAAGATTCTTACTATTAAGATATATTCCTCTGCTTGAAATATGGGGTTTTGAGTCCCTTTCAATGAGGAAGGTGTAGGTCTTGTCTTTTCTGTAGTTGGTTTTTGGAACAGTACCTGTACTAACATCACACTCTGGTTTTATTCATCACCCCACCTCTCCTTCCCCCTTAAGCAGGCATAAGAGTGTTTTCTAAATGTGAGACTCTGTTCTCTTTCGTAACTCAGTTCATGTGTAGCCATGATTACAGGACCTTCATAAGTGATATCTTATGATAAGTTTCTTCTTCTCTGTGACTTATTTCACTTAGAGTCATCGTACGTGAATCCACTCATTTTGCTGCTATTGGCCTTATGACATTGATTTCATGGCTGAGGGGTATTCCATTGTACGTAAGTAACACAATTTCTTGAACCATTTTTTTCTTTCCTGGGATATTTAAGGTGTACCCAAGTGGAGGTTCTTGGAAGCAGTGCAGCCCTCAATTTTGTGTTTGCTCTGTCTTATTGATTTTCAGTTTTCACAAGGTATCTTCCCTATTCTGGAAGCGCCCTTGGCTCTGTAGCTCTGTTGTTTACTTGTTTTAGGGAACACAATGTACTCCTCCAGAGAGGCAGTTGGCAATTTACATCCTGCCCGTCAGCATAACTAGGCTCCCTGTTCTTCAGGGCCTTTCTTGCATTCTGGTTTTTACACATTTTGCGGATGTCCCTTTTTACCGGTGGGAAGTGATACTTCTTTGTAGTGCAGATTTGCATTGCCTGCTTGCTTGCTTGGCCAAAAAGGGCGTATGCATTTTCTCCTGAATATATTCAGGAGAAAACGCATACGCCCTTTTTGGCCAAGTGCATCATTTTCGTAGTTGTGCCCCTCTTCCTGTGCTTTAAAGGTGATTCCAATGTACCTCTTAAAATCTGTTTCCTGCTATTCTGGCTCGCATTCAAGTCCGACTCGGTGCCTTCCCTCAACAGATTTTTGGACGATAGTTGTCATTAATTACTCTTCCAGTTTGTGAATTGCTGTGCCACTGAGCTCCATATTTCAACTCGTTTCTTGTGAGCTGACGGCAGGTCCAAATCTTTGGTTCAGGAACTCTACTGGTTCCCGTCGGGTCGCTGAGAATTTTGGCTAATTCTTCTACCTGCCGGGAAATTAGAGTGTCATGTGCCCGTCCAAATGCCTAACAGCTACTCTCTCATTGGTTCTCCCTCTTCCCTTTCATCCTCTGCCAAATTGGCAACCTGTGCGAACCAGGAGGTTAAAGGGGCTGTCTCTCCAAGTTGGGACATTGATAGTAAAGCAGTTGGAAAGTCAATCCGGAGCACCAGGAGAGGGACTATTATATGAGTTTTAGAAACCTTTCATATTCACAGTGTGTCCATTCTCTAGGTTTCCCATACATGTTATAGCTGTAGTAATATTCCCTTCAAACTGGAGAGTTGGGACCCTTTGAATGTGTGCCACGTGTTATTGCTTTAAATGGTCTGCATTTGCTCACCGAATCTCACCAATCCTCTCAGTCCCAAGTGTCCACCCTTATGACATATCCAGCTGTCGTTGTAGATAGGGTCATTCCATGTTTCATCAGAGACCCTCAAGGAATTGTAAAGAATTTCCCTGATTTTTTGTTTTGTTTGTGAAATTCCTTTTTATAGTGTGTTTGAGCTGATTCTCACTGCCATGTTTATGCGAGTCTAGACACACTTGATTCCTTTACGGAGACATATCAATACATAGGTTTTAATATTCTTACTAGTCAGATATATTCCTCTGTGTGAAATATGGGATTTTGAGTCCCTTTCACTGAGGAAGGTGTAGGTCTTGTCTTTTCCATAGTTGGTTTTTGGAACGGTACCTGTACTAATAAAACACTCTGGTTTTATGCATCACCCCATCACTCCTTCCCCCTTAAGCAGGCATAAGAGTGTTTTCTAAATGTGAGACTCTGTTCTGTTTCGTAACTCAGTTCATGTGTATCCATGTTTACAGGACTTTCATAAGTGATATCTTACGATAAGTTTCTTCTTCTCTGTGACTTATTTCACTTAGAATCATCGTACCTGAATCCACTCATTTTGCTGCTACTAGCCTTATGACATTGATTTCATGGCTGAGGGGTATTCAATTGTACGTAAGTAACACAATTTCTTTAACCATTTTTGTGTTTCCCGGGATATTTCAGGTGTACCCAAGTTGAGGTTCTTGTAAGCAGTGCAGCCCTCAATTTTGGGGTGGCTCTGTCTTATTGATTTTTAGTTTTCCCAATGTATCTTCCCTAGACTGGAAGTGCCCTTGGCTCTGTAGCTTTGTTGTTTATTTGTTTTAGGGAACACAATGCACTCCTCCAGAGAGGCAGTTGGCAATTTACATCCTGCCCATCAGCATAACTAGGCTCCCTGTTCTCGAGGGCCTTTCTTGCCATTCTGGTTTTACACATTTCACGGATGTCCCTTTTGACCGGTGGGAAGTGATACTTCTTTGTAGTGCAGATTTGCATTGCCCGCTTGCTTGCTTGGCCAAAAAGGGTGTATGCGTTTTCTCCTGAATATATTCAGGAGAAAACCCATATGCCCTTTTTCGGCAAGTGCATCATTGTCGAAGTTGTGACCCTCTTCCTGTGCTTTAAATGCGATTCCAATGTACCTCTTGAAACCTGGTTCCTGATATTCTGGCTCACTTTCAAGTCCACCTCGTTGCCTTGCCTCAACATATTTTTGGACGATAGTTTCCCTTTATTACTCTGCCAGTTTTGAATTGCCATGCCCCTGAGCTCCATTTTTCAAGTCGTTTTTTGTGAGCTGACCACAAGTCCAAAATTTTGGTTCAGGAACTATACTGGTTCTCCGCGCGTGGCTGAGACTTTGGTTAATTCTTCTTCCTGCCGGGAAACCAGAGTGACATATGCCCGTCCAAATGCCTAACAGCTACTCTCTCATTTGTTCTCTCTTTTTCCTTTCATCCTCTGCCAAATTGGCAACCTCTGCGAAGCAGGAGGTTAAAGGGGCTGTCTCACCAAGTTCGGAGATTGATAGTAAAGCAGTTGAAAATTCAAACCGGAGCACCAGGAGATGGAATATTAGTTGAGTTTTAGAAACCTTTCGTATTCACAGTGTGTCCATTATCTTGGTGTCCCGTACATGTTATAGCTGTAGTAATATTCCCTTCATCCTGGAGAGTTGGGATCCATGGAATGTGTGCCACGCATTATTGCTTTAAGTTGTCTGCATTTGCTGTCCCAATCTCACCAATCCTATCAGTCCCAAGTGTCCAGCCTTGTGCCACATCCAGCTGTCGTTGTAGATAGGGTCATTCCAGGTTTCATCAGAGCCCCTGAAGGAATTGTAAAGAATTTCCCTATTTTTTTGTTTTGTTTTTGAAATTCCTTTTTGTAGTGGGTTTGAGCTGATTCTCACTGCCATGTTTATGCCAGTCTAGACACACTGGATTCCCTTACGGAGACATATCGATACATAGGTTTTAAGATTCTTAATAGTCAGATATATTGCTCTGCGCGAAATATGGGATTTTGAGTCCCTTTCACTGAGGAAGGTGTAGGTCTTGTCTATTCCTTATTTGGTTTTTGGAACGGTACCTGTACTAATATCAAACTCTGGTTTTATGCATCACCCCACCTCTCCTTCCCCTTAAGCAGGCATAAGAATGTTTTCTAAATGTGAGACTCTGTTCTCTTTCCTATCTCAGTGAATGAGTAGCCATGTTTACAGGACCTTCATAAGTGATATCTTATGATAAGTTCCTTTTTCTCTGTGACTTATTTCACTTAGAATCATCGTACCTGAATCCACTCATTTTGATGCTACTGGCCTTATGACATTGATTTCATGGCTGAGGGATATTCCATCATACGTAAGTACCACAATTTCTTGAACCATTTTTGTCTTTCCTGGGATATTTAGGGTGTACCCAAGTTGAAGTTCTTGTAAGCAGTGCAGCCCAAAATTTTGGGGTGTCTCTGTCTTACTGATTTTCAGTTTTCCCAAGGTATATTCCCTAGCCTGGAAGTGCCCTTGGATCTGTAGCTCTGTTGTTTACTTGTTTTAGGGAACACAATGCACTCCTCCAGAGAGGCAGTTGGCAATTTACATCCTGCCCATCAGCATAACTAGTCTCCCTGTACTTCAGGACCTTTCTTGCCTTTCTGGATTTTACACATTTTGCGGATGTCCCTTTTGATCGGTGGGAAGTGATACTTCTTTGTAGTGCAGATTTGCATTGCCCCCTTGCTTGCTTGGCCACAAAGGGTGTATTCGGTTTCTCCTGAATATATTCAGGAGAAAACACATACGCCCTTTCTGGCCAAGTGCATCATTGTCGAAGTTGTGCCCCTCTTCCTGTTCTTTAAAGGGGATTCCAATGTACCTCTTGAAATCTGTTTCCTGCTATTCTGGCACGCTTTCCATTCCGCCTCATTGCCTTCCCTCAACAGATTTTTGGGTGATAGTTGTCCTTTATTACTCTGCCAGTTTGTGAACTGCTGTGCCCCTGAGCTCCATTTTTCAACTCGTTTTTTGTGAGCTGACGTCAGGTCCAAAACTTTGGTTCAGTAACTATACTAGTTCCTGGCGCGTGGCTGAGACTTGGCTAATTCTTCTACCTGCTGGGAAATTACAGTGATATGTGCCCGTCCAAATGCCTAACAGCTACTCTCTCATTGGTTCTCCCTCTTTCCTTTCATCCTCTGCCAAATTGGCAACCTGTGCGAACCAGGAGGTTAAAGGGGCTGTCTCGCCAAGTTGGGACATTGATAGTAAAGCAGTTGGAAAGTCAAACCGGAGCACCAGGAGAGGGACTATTAGTTGAGTTTTAGAAACCTTTCGTATTCACACTGTATCCATTCTCTAGGTTTCCCATACATGTTATAACTGTAGTAATATTCCCTTCAACCTGGAGAGTTGGGACCCTTGGAATGTGTGCCATGTATTATTGCTTTAAATGGTCTGCATTTTCTCACCGAATCTCACCAATCCTCTCAGTCTCAACTGTCCAGCCTTATGCCACATCCAGGTGTCGTTGTAGATAGGGTCATTCCAGGTTTCATCAGAGACCCTGAAGGAATTGTAAAAAATATCCCTGTTTTTTTGTTTTGCTTTTGAAATTCCTTATTATAGTGGGTTTGAGCTCATTCTCACTGACATGTTGATACCGGTGTAGACACACTTGATTCCCTTACGTAGACATATCAATACATAGGTTTTAAGATTCTTACTATTAAGATATATTCCTCTGCTTGAAATATGGGGTTTTGAGTCCCTTTCAATGAGGAAGGTGTAGGTCTTGTCTTTTCTGTAGTTGGTTTTTGGAACAGTACCTGTACTAACATCACACTCTGGTTTTATTCATCACCCCACCTCTCCTTCCCCCTTAAGCAGGCATAAGAGTGTTTTCTAAATGTGAGACTCTGTTCTCTTTCGTAACTCAGTTCATGTGTAGCCATGATTACAGGACCTTCATAAGTGATATCTTATGATAAGTTTCTTCTTCTCTGTGACTTATTTCACTTAGAGTCATCGTACGTGAATCCACTCATTTTGCTGCTATTGGCCTTATGACATTGATTTCATGGCTGAGGGGTATTCCATTGTACGTAAGTAACACAATTTCTTGAACCATTTTTTTCTTTCCTGGGATATTTAAGGTGTACCCAAGTGGAGGTTCTTGGAAGCAGTGCAGCCCTCAATTTTGTGTTTGCTCTGTCTTATTGATTTTCAGTTTTCACAAGGTATCTTCCCTATTCTGGAAGCGCCCTTGGCTCTGTAGCTCTGTTGTTTACTTGTTTTAGGGAACACAATGTACTCCTCCAGAGAGGCAGTTGGCAATTTACATCCTGCCCGTCAGCATAACTAGGCTCCCTGTTCTTCAGGGCCTTTCTTGCATTCTGGTTTTTACACATTTTGCGGATGTCCCTTTTTACCGGTGGGAAGTGATACTTCTTTGTAGTGCAGATTTGCATTGCCTGCTTGCTTGCTTGGCCAAAAAGGGCGTATGCATTTTCTCCTGAATATATTCAGGAGAAAACGCATACGCCCTTTTTGGCCAAGTGCATCATTTTCGTAGTTGTGCCCCTCTTCCTGTGCTTTAAAGGTGATTCCAATGTACCTCTTAAAATCTGTTTCCTGCTATTCTGGCTCGCATTCAAGTCCGACTCGGTGCCTTCCCTCAACAGATTTTTGGACGATAGTTGTCATTAATTACTCTTCCAGTTTGTGAATTGCTGTGCCACTGAGCTCCATATTTCAACTCGTTTCTTGTGAGCTGACGGCAGGTCCAAATCTTTGGTTCAGGAACTCTACTGGTTCCCGTCGGGTCGCTGAGAATTTTGGCTAATTCTTCTACCTGCCGGGAAATTAGAGTGTCATGTGCCCGTCCAAATGCCTAACAGCTACTCTCTCATTGGTTCTCCCTCTTCCCTTTCATCCTCTGCCAAATTGGCAACCTGTGCGAACCAGGAGGTTAAAGGGGCTGTCTCTCCAAGTTGGGACATTGATAGTAAAGCAGTTGGAAAGTCAATCCGGAGCACCAGGAGAGGGACTATTATATGAGTTTTAGAAACCTTTCATATTCACAGTGTGTCCATTCTCTAGGTTTCCCATACATGTTATAGCTGTAGTAATATTCCCTTCAAACTGGAGAGTTGGGACCCTTTGAATGTGTGCCACGTGTTATTGCTTTAAATGGTCTGCATTTGCTCACCGAATCTCACCAATCCTCTCAGTCCCAAGTGTCCACCCTTATGACATATCCAGCTGTCGTTGTAGATAGGGTCATTCCATGTTTCATCAGAGACCCTCAAGGAATTGTAAAGAATTTCCCTGATTTTTTGTTTTGTTTGTGAAATTCCTTTTTATAGTGTGTTTGAGCTGATTCTCACTGCCATGTTTATGCGAGTCTAGACACACTTGATTCCTTTACGGAGACATATCAATACATAGGTTTTAATATTCTTACTAGTCAGATATATTCCTCTGTGTGAAATATGGGATTTTGAGTCCCTTTCACTGAGGAAGGTGTAGGTCTTGTCTTTTCCATAGTTGGTTTTTGGAACGGTACCTGTACTAATAAAACACTCTGGTTTTATGCATCACCCCATCACTCCTTCCCCCTTAAGCAGGCATAAGAGTGTTTTCTAAATGTGAGACTCTGTTCTGTTTCGTAACTCAGTTCATGTGTATCCATGTTTACAGGACTTTCATAAGTGATATCTTACGATAAGTTTCTTCTTCTCTGTGACTTATTTCACTTAGAATCATCGTACCTGAATCCACTCATTTTGCTGCTACTAGCCTTATGACATTGATTTCATGGCTGAGGGGTATTCAATTGTACGTAAGTAACACAATTTCTTTAACCATTTTTGTGTTTCCCGGGATATTTCAGGTGTACCCAAGTTGAGGTTCTTGTAAGCAGTGCAGCCCTCAATTTTGGGGTGGCTCTGTCTTATTGATTTTTAGTTTTCCCAATGTATCTTCCCTAGACTGGAAGTGCCCTTGGCTCTGTAGCTTTGTTGTTTATTTGTTTTAGGGAACACAATGCACTCCTCCAGAGAGGCAGTTGGCAATTTACATCCTGCCCATCAGCATAACTAGGCTCCCTGTTCTCGAGGGCCTTTCTTGCCATTCTGGTTTTACACATTTCACGGATGTCCCTTTTGACCGGTGGGAAGTGATACTTCTTTGTAGTGCAGATTTGCATTGCCCGCTTGCTTGCTTGGCCAAAAAGGGTGTATGCGTTTTCTCCTGAATATATTCAGGAGAAAACCCATATGCCCTTTTTCGGCAAGTGCATCATTGTCGAAGTTGTGACCCTCTTCCTGTGCTTTAAATGCGATTCCAATGTACCTCTTGAAACCTGGTTCCTGATATTCTGGCTCACTTTCAAGTCCACCTCGTTGCCTTGCCTCAACATATTTTTGGACGATAGTTTCCCTTTATTACTCTGCCAGTTTTGAATTGCCATGCCCCTGAGCTCCATTTTTCAAGTCGTTTTTTGTGAGCTGACCACAAGTCCAAAATTTTGGTTCAGGAACTATACTGGTTCTCCGCGCGTGGCTGAGACTTTGGTTAATTCTTCTTCCTGCCGGGAAACCAGAGTGACATATGCCCGTCCAAATGCCTAACAGCTACTCTCTCATTTGTTCTCTCTTTTTCCTTTCATCCTCTGCCAAATTGGCAACCTCTGCGAAGCAGGAGGTTAAAGGGGCTGTCTCACCAAGTTCGGAGATTGATAGTAAAGCAGTTGAAAATTCAAACCGGAGCACCAGGAGATGGAATATTAGTTGAGTTTTAGAAACCTTTCGTATTCACAGTGTGTCCATTATCTTGGTGTCCCGTACATGTTATAGCTGTAGTAATATTCCCTTCATCCTGGAGAGTTGGGATCCATGGAATGTGTGCCACACATTATTGCTTTAAGTTGTCTGCATTTGCTGACCCAATCTCACCAATCCTATCAGTCCCAAGTGTCCAGCCTTGTGCCACATCCAGCTGTCGTTGTAGATAGGGTCATTCCAGGTTTCATCAGAGCCCCTGAAGGAATTGTAAAGAATTTCCCTATTTTTTTGTTTTGTTTTTGAAATTCCTTTTTATAGTGTGTTTGAGATGATTCTCACTGCCATGTTTATGCCTGTCTAGACACACTTGATTCCCTTATGGTGACATATCACTAAATAGGTTTTAAGATTCTTACTAGTCAGATATATTCCTCTGCGGGAAATATGGGGATTTGAGTCCCTTTCACTGAGGAAGGTTTAGGACTTGTATAATCCGTAGTTTGTTTTTGGAACGGTACCTGTACTAATATCAAACTCTGGTTTTATGCATCACCCCACCTCTCCTTACCCCTTAAGCAGGCATAAGAATGTTTTCTAAATGTGAGACTTGTTCTCTTTCTAACTCAGTTCATGTGTATCCATGTTTACAGGACTTCATAAGTGATATCTTATGATAAGATTCTTTTTCTCTGTGACTTATTTCACTTAGAATCATCGTACCAGAATCCAATCATTTTGCTGCTACTGGCCTTATGACATTGATTTCATGGCTGAGGGGTATTCCATTGTACCTAAGTAACACAATTTGTTGAACCATTTTTATCTTTCCTGGGATATTTAAAGTGTACCCAAGTTGAGGTTCTTGTAAGCAGTGCAGCCCTCAGATTTTTGTTTGCTCTGTCTTATTGATTTTCAGTTTTCACAAGGTATCTTTCCTAGACTGGAAGCGCCCTTGGCTCTGTAGCTCTGTCGTTTACTTGTTTTAGGGAACACAATGCACTCCTCCTGAGAGGCAGTTGTCAATTTACATCTTGCCCATCAGCATAAATAGGCTCCCTGTTCTTCAGGGCCTTTCTTGCCATTCTGGTTTTTAAACATTTTGCGGATGTCCCTTTTTACCGGTGGGAATTGATACTTCTTTGTAGTGCAGGTTTGCATTGCCTGCTTGCTTGCTTGGCCAAAAAGGACGTATGCATTTTCTCCTGAATATATTCAGGAGAAAATGCATACGCCCTTTTTGGCCAAGTGCATCATTGTCGATGTTGTGCCCCTCTTCCTGTGCTTTAAAGGTGATTCCAATGTACCTCTTGAAATCTGTTTCCTGCTATTCTGGCTCGCATTCAAGTGCGCCTCGTTGACTTCGCTCAACAGATATTTGGACGATAGTTGTAATTTATTACTCTACCAGTTTGTGAATTGCTGTGCCCCTGAGCTCCATTATTCAACACGTTTTTTGTGAGCTGACGGCAGGTCCAAAACTTTGGTTCAGGAACTATACTGGTTCACGGCGGGTGGCTGAGACTTTGGCTAATTCCTCTACCTGCCGGGAAATTAGAGTGACATGTGCCCGTCCAAATGCCTAACAGCTACTCTCTCAGTGGTTCTCCATCTTCCCTTTCAGCCTCTGCCAAATTGGCAACCTGTGCGAACCAGGAGGTTAAAGGGGCTGTCTCTCCAAGTTTGGACATTGATAGTAAAGCAGTTGGAAAGTCAAAGCAGAGCACCAGGAGAGGGACTATTAGTTGAGTTTTAGAAACCTTTCGTATTCACTGTGTGTCCATTCTCTAGGTTTCCCATACATGTTATAGCTGTAGTAATATTCCCTTCAAACTGGAGAGTTGGGACCCTTGGAATGTGTGCCACGCATTATTGCTTTAAAGGGTCTGCATTTGCTCACTGAATCTCACCAATCCTCTCAGTCCCAAGTGTCCACTCTTATGACACTTCCAGCTTTCGTTGTATATAAGGTCATTCTATGTTTCATCCGAGACCCTGAAGGAATTGTAAAGAATTTCCCTGATTTTTTGTTTTGTTTTTGAAATTCCTTTTTATTGTGGGTTTGTGCTGATTCTCACTGCCATGTTGATACCAGTGTAGACACACTTGATTCCCTTACGGAGACATATCAATACATAGGTTTTAAGATTTTTACTATTCAGATATATTCCTATGCATGAAAAATGGGGTTTTGAGTCCCTTTCAATGAGGAAGGTGTAGTTCTTGTCTTTTCTGTAGTTGGTTTTTGGAACAGTATCTGTACTAATATCACACTCTGGTTTTATTCATCTCCCCACCTCTCCTTCCCCCTTAAGCAGGCAAAGAGTGTTTTCTAAATGTGAGACTCTGTTCTCTTTCGTAACTCAGTTCATGTGTAGCCATGTTTTCAGGACCTTTATAAGTGATATCTTATGATATGATTCTTCTTCTCTGTGACTTATTTCACTTAGAATCATCGTATCTGTATCCACTCATTTTGCTGCTTCTGGCCTTATGACATTGATTTCATGGCTGAGGGGTATTCCATCGTACGTAAGTAACACAATTTCTTGAACCATTTTTGTCTTTTCTGGGACATTTAAGGTGTACCCAAGTTGAGGTTCTTGGAAGCAGTGCAGCCCTCAATTTTGTGTTTGCTCTGTGTTATTGATTTTCAGTTTTCACAAGGTATCTTCCCTAGACTGGAAATGCCCTTGGCTCTGTAGCTCTGTTGTTTACTTGTTTTAGGGAACACAATGCACTCCTCCAGAGAGGCAGTTGTCAATTTACATCCTGCCCATCAGCATAACTAGGCTCCCTGTTCTTCAGGGCCTTTCTTGCCATTCTGGTTTTTTCACATTTTGCGGATGTCCCTTTTTACTGGTGGGAAGTGATACTTCTTTGTAGTGCAGATTTGCATTGCCTGCTTGCTTGTTTGGCCAAAAAGGGCGTATGCATTTTCTCCTGAATATATTCAGGAGAAAATGCATACACCCTTTTTGGGCAAGTGCATCATTGTCGAAGTTGTGCCCATCTTCCTGTGCTTTAAATGTGATTCCAATGAACCTCTTGAAATCTGTTTCCTGCTATTCTGGCTCGCTTTCAAGTCCGCCTCATTGCCTTCCCTCAACAGATTTTTGGACGATAGTTGCCCTTTATTACTCTGCCAGTTTGTGAATTGCCGTGCCCCTGAGCTCCATTTTTCAAATCGTTTTTTGTGAGCTGACGGCAGGTCCAAAACTTTGGTTCAGGAACTTTACTGGTTCCCGGCGGGTGGCTGAGACTTTGGCTAATTCTTCTACCTGCCGGGAAATTAGAGTGACATGTGCCCGTCCAAATGCCTAACAGCTACTCTCTAATTGGTTCTCCCTCTTCCCTTTCATCTTCTCCCAAATTCGCAACCTGTGCGAAACAGGAGGTTAAAGGGGCTATCTCTCCAATTTGGGAGATTGATAGTAAAGCATTTGGAAATTCAAACGGGAGCACCAGGAGAGGGACTATTAGTTGAGTTTTAGAAACCTTTCGTTTTCACTGTGTGTCCATTCTCTATGTTTCCCGTACATGTTATAGCTGTATTAATATTCCCTTCAACCTGGAGAGTTGGGACCCTTGGAATGTGTTCCACGCATTATTGATTTAAATGGTCTGCATTTACTCACCGAATCTCACCCATCCTCTCAGTCCCCAGTGTCCAGCCTTATGCCATATCCAGCTCTCGTTGTAGATAGGGTCATTCCAGGTTTCATCAGAGTCCCTGAAGGAATTGTAAAGAATTTCCCTGTTTTTTCGTTTTGTGCTTGAAATTCCTTTTTATAGTGGGTTTGAGCTGATTCTCACTGCCATGTTTATGCGAGTCTAGACACACTTGATTCCCTTACGGAGACTTATCAGTACATTGGTTTTAAGATTCTTACTAGTCAGATATATTCCTCTGTGGGAAATATGGGTTTTTGAGTCCCTTTCACTGAGGAAGGTGTAGGCCTTGTCTATCCCGTAGTTCGTTTTTGGAACGGTACCTGTACTAATATCAAACTCTGGTTTTATGCATCACCCCACCTCTCCTTCCCCCTTAAGTAGGCATAAGAGTGTTTTCTAAATGTGAGACTCTGTTCTCTTTCCTAACTCAGTTCATGTGTATCCAGCCATGTTTACAGGAAATTCATCAGTGATATCTTATGATAAGTTTCTTTTTTTGTGTTACTTTTTTCACTTAGAATCATCGTACCTGAATCCACTCATTTTGGTGCTACTGTCCTTATGACATTGATTTCATGGCTGAAGGATATTCCATCATACGTAAGTAACACAATTTCTTGAACCATTTTTGTCTTTCCTGGGATATTTAAGGTGGACCCAAGTTGAGGTTCTTGGAAGCAGTGCAGCCCTAAATTTTGGTGTGCCTGTGTCTTATTGATTTTCAGTTTTCCCAAGGTATATTCCCTAGACTGGAAGTGCCCTTCGATCTGTATCTCTGTTGTTTACTTGTTTTAGGGAATACAATGCATTCCTCCGAGAGGCAGTTGTCAATTTACATCCTGCCCATAAGCATAACTAGGTTCCCTGTTCTCCAGTGCCTGTCTTGCCTTTCTGGTTTTTACACATTTTGTGGATGTCCCTTTTGACTGGTGGGAAGTGATACTTCTTTGTAGTGCAGATTTGCATTGCCCGATTGCTTGCTTGGCCAAAAAGGGTGTATGTGTTTTCTCTTGAATATATTCTGGAGAAAACGCAAACGTCTTTATTGGCCAAGTGCATCATTGGCGAAGTTGTGCCCCTCTTCCTGTGCTTTAAAGGTGATTCCAATGTACCTCTAGAAATCTATTTCCTGATATTCTGGCTCACTTTCAAGTCTGTCTCGTTGCCTTCCCTCAACAGATTTTTGCAAGATTGTTGTCCTTTATTACTCTGCCAGTTTGTGAATTGCTGTGCCCCTGAGCTCCATTTTTCAACTCGTTTTTTGTGAGCTGAGTGCAAGTCCCAAATGTTGGTTCAGGACCTATACTGGTTCCCAGCGGTTGGCTGAGACTTTGGTTTATTCTTCTTCGTGCTGGGAAATTAGAGTGACATGTGCCCGTCCAAATGCCTTACAGCTACTCTCTCATTGGTACTCCCTCTTCCCTTTCATCCTTTGCCAATTTGGCAACCTGTGTGAACCAGGAGGTTAAAGGGGCTGTCTCTCCAAGTTGGGAGATTGATAGTAAAGCAGTTGGAAAGTGAAACCGGAGCACGAGGAGAGGGACTATTAGTTGAGTTTTAGAAACCTTTCGTATTCACAGTGGGTCCATTCTCTAGGTTTCCCGTACATGTTATAGCTGTAGTAATATTCCCTTTTATTTGGAGAGTTTGGACCCAAGGAATGGGTGCCACGCATTATTGCTTTAAAGGGTCTACATTTGCTCACCCAATCTGACCAATCGTATCAGTCTCAAATTTCCAGCCTTATGCCACACCCATCTGTCGTTGTAGAAAGGGTCATTCCAGGTTTCATCAGAGCCCCTGAAGGAATTGTAAAGAATTTCCCTGTTTTTTTGTTTTGTTTTTAAATTCCTTTTTATCGTGGGTTTCCGCTGATTTTCACTGCCATGTTTATGCCAGTCTAGACACACTTGATTCCCTTATGGAGACATATCAATACATAGGTTTTAAGATTCTTACTAGTCAGATATATTCCTCTGCAGAGAATAGGGGTGTTGAGTCCCGTTCACTGAGGAAGTAGTTGGTCTTGTCTATTCTGTATTTGGATTATTGAATGGTACTGGTGCTAATATCAAACTCTGGTTTTATGCATCTCGCCACATCTCCTTTCCCCGTAAGCAGGCATAAGTATGTTTTCTATATGTGAGACTCTATTCTCTTTACTAATTCAGTTCATGTGCACCCATGTTTACATTTCCTTCATAAGTGATATCTTATGTCAGAATGCTCCATGGCTCTTGTCATCATAATGCTCCATGATGCTTGTCACCACGATTATCCATGGTTTCTCATCACAATGCTCCACGGTATTGCCATCACATTGCTCCATGTCCCTTGTCATCACAATTCTCCACCTCTTTTTCACCACAATATTCCATGACATTTCTCATCAAAGTGTTACACGCTCTTGTCATCACAATTCTCCGTGCACTTGTCATCGCAATGCTCCCTGAACCCTGTCATAGGAAGCTCCATATGCTTGTCATCACAATGCTTCAGGACATTGTTATTAAAATTATCAATGTCCCTTGACATCACAATGCTCCCTGCCATTGTCAACAAAATTCTCCATGTCCCCTGTCATCACAATCCTCCATGACACTTGTTATCACATTTCTCCATGCCCTTGTCATCACAGAGGTCCAGGCCCTCTTCACACAAGACTCTGTGACCTTTGTCACCACACTGCTCCATGAAATTTTCATCACAATGCTCTGTGTCCCTTGTCATCACAATGCTCCTTGCCTTTGTCAGCACAATGCTCCATGACACTTGTCATCAAAATGCTCCAAGCGCTTCTCAGCACAATGCTCCATGACACATGTCATCACAATGTGCCATGCTCTTTTCATCACAATGCTCCACATCCTTTTCATCTCTATGCTCCATAAAACTTGTCATCACAATGCTCCTTTCACTTCTCATCAAAATGCTCTCTCACCACAAATATCACAATGATCCATCACTAGTCATCACAATATTCTCTCACCCCTGTCATCACAATGCTCCATGACCCCTGCCATCACACTGTTCCACGGCCTTGTCATCACAAGGCTCAATGACCCTTTTCATCACAATGCTCCAAGACCTCTGTAATCACAATTCTCCATGCCAATTTTCATCTCAATGCTCCATGAACACTGTCATCACAATGCACCATGCCCATCATCATAATGATTCATGCTATTGTCATCACAATGAAATCAATATGCTCCATGTCTTCTGTCATCACAATGCTCCAAATCCTTCTGATAACAATGTTCCATAACACTTGTCATCACATGCCCTATGACGCTCGTCATCACAATTATGCAAGGTCTTCTCATCACAATGCTCCATGACCTTTGTCACCACAATGCTCAATACACTTGGCATCACAATGCTCGCTGACACTTGTCATCAGTATGCTCCTTGAACACTGTCATGACAAGGCTCCATGCCTTTTTCATCACAATGATCCATTCCCTTTTCATCACAATGCTCCAAGACCCCTGTTATCACAATGCTCCGTGCCTCCAGTCATCACAATGCTTCATGACATTTGTCATCACAATGGTCCATGACCTCGTCACCCAAAGCTCTGTGACCTTTGTCACCACAATGCTCCATGAAATTTTTATCACAATGCTCTGTGACCCTTGTCATCACAAACTCCATGCCTTTGTCAGCACAATGCTCCATGACCCTTGTCATCACAATGCTCGATGGGCGTGTCAGCACAATGCTCCATAACCCATGTCATCACAATGCACCACACACTTGTCAACACAATGCTCCTCATCCTTGTCATCAAAATGCTCCTTAAACCTTGTCATCACAATGCTCCATGCACTTCTCCTCAAAATGCGGTCTCACCAGTGATATCACAATGTTCCATCACTAGTCATCACAATACTCCCCCACACTTATCATCACAATATTCCATGACCCCTGTAATCACAATTCTCCATGCCCTTGTCATCACAAAGCTCCATGACGCATGTCATCAGAATGCTCCATGGCCTTCTCATCACAATGCTCCATGCCCTTGTCATCACATTGCTGCAACACCCCTGTAATCACAATGCTCCATGCCCTTGTCATCACAATGCGCCATGCCCACTGTCATCACAATAATCCATGAAACATGTCAGACCAATGATCCATGCCCCTGTCATCATATTGCTCCATGCCCTTGTCATCACAATGCTCCATGACCCCTGTCATCACAGTGCTCCGTGACTCCAGTCATCACAGAGATTCAGGACTTTTCTCATCACAATGGTCCATGCCCTCGTCACACAAGGCTCTGTGATCTTTGTCACCACAATGCTCCATGCAATTTTCATCACAATGCTCTCTGTCCCTTGTCATCACACTGCTCCATGCCTTTGTCAGCACAATGCTCCATGACACTAGTCATCAAAATGCTCCATGCGTTTGTCAGCACAATGCTCCTTGACACATGTCATCACAATGTGCCATGTTCTTTTCATCACAATGCTCCACATCCTTTTCATTGCTATGCTCCATAAAACTTGTCATCACAATGCTCCATGCACTTCTCATCAAAATGCTCTCTCACCACATATATCACTATATTCCATCACTAGTCATCACAATACTCGATCACCCCTGTCATCATCATGTTCCATGACCACTGTCATCACAGTGCTACATGCCCTTATCATCACAATGCTCCATGACCCCTGACATCACAATGCTCCATAACGCCTGTCACCAAATGTTCCATGACCCATTTCATCACAATGCTTCATGACCCCTGACATCACAATGTTCCATAACCCCTGTCATCAAAATATTCCATGACGCTTTTATTCAAATTGCTCCATGACCCTGTCATCACAATGCTCCCTGCCCTTCTCATCACAATGCACCACGCACTTGTCATCAAAATGCCCCATGACATTTGTCATCACAAAGCTCCATGACCCTTGTCGACACAATGCTCCATTCCATTTTCATCACAATGCTCAATGAAATCTCTCATCACATTGCTCCCTGACCTTGTCATAACAATGCTCCATTACACTTGTCATAACAATGCTCCATGACACCTGCCATCACAATGTTCCACGGACTTGTCATCACAAGGCTCCATGACCCTTGTCATCACAATGCTCCAAGACCTCTGTAATCACAATACTCTATGCCACTTTTCATCTCAATGCTCCATGAACACTGTCATCACAATGCTCCATGCCCATCATCATAATGATTCATGCTATTGTCATCACAATGAAATTAAATGCTCAATGACCTCTGTCATAACAATGCACCAAACCCTTCTGATCACAATGTTCCATAACACTTGGCATCACAATGCCCCATGACGCTGGTCATCACAATTATCCATGGTCTTCTCATCACAATGCTCCATGATCTTTGTCATCACAATGCTCAATACACTTAGCATCACAATGCTCCCTGACAGTTGTCATCAGTATGCTCCTTGAACCCTGTCATGACAAGGCTCCATGCATTTTTCATCACAATGATCCATTCCCTTTTCATCACAATGCTCCAAGACCCCTGTAATCACAATGCTCCATGTCCTTGTCATCACAAAGCTCCATGACGCATGTCATCAGAATGCTGCATTGACTTCTCATCACAATGCTCCATGCCCTTGTAATCACATTGCTTCAAAACCCCTGTAATCTCAATGCTGCATGCACATTTTCATCAGAATGCTCCATGGCCTTGTCATCACAATGCTCCATGACACTTGTCATCGCAATGCTCCAAGCCCTTGTCATCAAAATGCTCCATTACCTTTGTCATCACAATCCTCCATGACACTTGGCTTCACAATGCTCCATGACATTGTCATCACAATGCACCAGGACATATGTCATCACAATACTCCCTGTTAACTGTCTTCACAATAATCCATGACGTGGTCATAACAATGCTCCATGCCCATGTCATCACATTGCGCCATGCAAATTTTCATCACAATAATCCATGATACTTCTCAGACCAATGCTCCATGCCCCTGTCATCACAATGCCCCATGCCCTTGTCATCACAATGCTCCGTGACTCCAGTCATCACACTGCTTCTTGACCTTTGTCATCACAGTGGTCCATGCCCTCGTAATCACAGGACTCTGTGAATATTTTCACCATAATGTTCCATGAACTTATCATCACAATGCTCTCTGACCCTTGTCAGCACAATGCTCCATGCCTTTGTCAGCAGAGTGCTCCATGTCCCTTGTCATCACAATGCTCCATGCGCTTGTCAGCACAATGCTCATTGACCGAAATCATCACAATATGCCTTGCGCTTGTCATCACAAGGTTCCACATCTTTGTCATCCCAATGCTCCATAAAACTTGTCATCACAAATCTCCATGCACATCTCATTAAAATGCTCTTTCACCACAGATATCAAAATGGTCCGTCACTAGTCATTACAATACTCCCACACCCCTGTCATGACAATGTTCCACGGCCTTGTCATCAAAAGGCTCCATGACCCTTGTCATCACAATGCTCCAAGACCACTGTAATCACACTGCTCCATGCTCTTGTCATCACAAAGCACCATGACGCATGTCATCAGAGAGCTCCATGGCCTTCTCATCACAATGCTCCATGCCGTTTTCATCACAATGCCCCATCAACTCTGTCATCACAATGAACCATGCCCATCATCATAATGCTTCATGCTATTGTCATCACAATGAAATCAAAATGCACCATAACCTCTGTCATCACAATGCTCCAAACCATTGTGTTCACAATGTTCCATAACACTTGTCATCACAACTCCCCAGGATGCTCATCATCACAATTATCCATGGTCTTCTCATCACAATGCTCCATGACCTTTGTCATCACAATGCTCAATACACTTGTCATCACAATGCTCCCTGACACTTGTCGTTAGTATGCTCCTTGAAACCTCTCATGACAAGGCTCCATGCTCTTTCATCACTATCATCCATGCCCTATTCTTGACAATGCTCCAAGACCCATGTAATCACAATGCTCCATGCCCCTTTTCATCAGAATGCTCCATGATACTTGTCATCACAAGGCTCCATGGTCTTCTCCTCACAATGCTCCAAGACCTTGTCATCACAGTGCTCCATTCCATTGTCATCACAATGATCCATGACCCATGCCATCACAATACTCAATGAATACTGTCAGTCCAATGCTCCATGAACTTCTGATCACAATGCTCCATGACCCCTGTCATCACAATGCTCCATGACCCCTGTCATCACAACGCTCCATGACACCAGACAACACAATGATCCGGGACACTTGTCATCAAAATGCCCCATTACACTTGTCATCACAATGATCCATGCCCTTGCCATCACAATGTTCCATGAGCCCTGTCAACACAATGCTCCATGACTCCAGTCATCACAATGCTTCATGACCTTTGTCATCACAATGGTCCATGCCCTCGTCACACAAGGCTCTGTGATCCTTGTCACCACAATGCTCCATGAAATTTTCATCATAATGGTCTGTGGCCGTTGTCATCACAATGCTCCATGCCATTGTCAGCACAGTGCGCTATGAACCTTGTCATCACAAGGCTCCTAGCTCTTATCATCACAGTGCTCCATTACCTTTGTCATCACAAACCTCCATGACACTTGGCATCACAACGCTCCATGGCATTGTCATCACAATGGGCCATGACTTATGTCTTCAAAATGCTCCCAGACACCTGTCTTCAAATACTGCATGAACTTGTCATCAACATGCTCCATGCCCTTGTCATCACAATGCGCCATTCCCACTGTCATCGCGATAATCCTTTTAACTTGTAAGACCAATGCTCCATGCCCTTGTCATCACAATGCTCCATGACCCATCATCATAATGCACCGTGACTCCTGTCTTCACAATGCTTCATGACATTTCTCATCACAATGGTCCATGCCCTCGTCATCACAAGTCTCTTTGACATTTGTCACCACAATGCTCCATGAACTTTTCATCACAATGCTCTGCGACCCTTGTCATCACAATGCTCTAGGACCCTTTTCATCACACTGCTCCATGACCCCTGACATCACAATATTCTATAACCCATGCAATCAAAATGTTCCATGACCCTTTTCATCAAATTGCTCCATGACCCTGTCATCACAATGCTCCCTGCCCTTCTCATCACAATGCACCATGCCCTTGTCATCAAAATGCTCCATGACATTTGTCATCACATAGCTCCATAACCCTTGGCATCACAATGCTCCATGCCATCGTCATCTCAATGCTCCAAGACCCCTGTAATCACAATGCTCCATGCACTTGTCATCGCAATGCTCCATGACCCCTGTCATAGCAAGCTCCATGTGATTGTCATAACAATGCTTCACGACCGTGTCATCAAAATTCTCAATGGCCCTTGTCACCACAGTGCTCCAAGCCCTTGTCATCGCAATGCTCCATTACCTTTGTCATCACAATCCTCCATGACACTTTGCTTCACAATGCTCCATGACATGACATTGTCATCACAATGCACCAGGACATATGTCATCACAATGCTCCCTGATAACTGTCTTCACAATAATCCATGACCTGGTCATAACAATGCTCCATGCCCTTGTCATCACAGTATTCCATGCCCTTGTCATCACAATGCTCCGTGACTCCAGTCATCTCACTGCTTCTTGACCTTTGTCATCACAATATTCCATGACCTCGTAATCACAGGGCTCTGTGAACTTTGTCACCGTAATGCTCCATGAACTTATCATCACAATGCTCTCTGACCCTTGTCATCACAATGCTCCATGCCTTTGTCAGCAGAGTGCTCCATGACCCTTGTCATCACAATGCTCCATTTGCTTGTCAGCACAATGCTCCATGACCCATGTCATCACAATATGCCATGCGCTTGTCATCACAATGTTCCACATCTTTGTCATCCCAATGCTCCATAAACCTTGTCATCACAAAGCTCCATGCACTTCTCATTAAAATGCTCTTTCACCACAGATATCAAAATGTTCCGTCACTAGTCATTACAATACTCCCACACCCCTGTCATGACAATGTTCCACGGCCTTGTCATCACAATGCTCCATGACCCTTGTCATCACAATGCTCCAAGACACCTGTAATCACACTGCTCCATGCTCTTTTCATCACAAAGCACCATGACGCATGTCATCAGACAGCTCCATGGCCTTCTCATCAAAATGCTCCATGCCCTTTTCATCAAAATGCTGCATGAACTCTGTCATCACAATGAACCATGCCCATCATCATAATGCTTCATGCTATTGTCATCACAATGAAATCAGAATGCACCGTAAACACTGTCATCACAATGCTACAAACCCTTGTGTTCACAGTGTTCCATAACACTTGTCATCACAACTCACCATGACGCTCATCATCACGATTATCCATGGTCTTCTCATCACAATGCTCCATGACCTTTGTCATCACAATGCTCCCTGACACTTGTCGTTAGTATGCTCCTTGAACCCTCTCATGACAATGCTCCATGCTCTTTCATCACAATCATCCATGCCCTATTCTTCACAATGCTCCAAGACCCATGTAATCACAATGCTCCATGACACTTTTCATCAGAATGCTCCATGATACTTGTCATCACAAGGCTCCATGGCCTTCTCCTCACAATGCTCCAGGACCTTGTCATCACAATGCTCCATGACCCCTGCCATCACAATACTCAATGAATACTGTCAGCCCAATGCTCCATGAACTTCTGATCACAATGCCCCATGACCCCTGTCATGACAATGAACCATGACCCCTGTCATCACAATGATCCATGACCACTGTCATCACAACACTCCATGACACCAGACAACACAATGATCCGGGACCCCTGTCATCAAAATGCTCCATGATACTTGTCATCACAATGATCCATGCCCTTACCATCACAATGCTCCATGACCCCTGTCATCACAATGCTCCATGACTCCAGTCATCACAATGATTCATGACCTTTGTCATCACAATGGTCCATGCCCCGTCTTCACAATGCTCTGTGACATTTGTCACCACAGTGCTCCATGAAATTTTCATCATAATGGTCTGTGACCGTTGTCATCACAATGCTCCAAGCCTTTCTCAGTCCAATGTTCCATGACCATTGTCATCACAATTCTCCATGACCTTGTCAGCACAGTGCGCCATGACCCTTGTCAACACAAGGCTCCAAGCCCTTGTCATCACAAAGCTCCATTACCTTTATCATAAAAAACCTCCATGACATTTAGGTCTTTAATCCATTTTGAGCTTATGTTTGTGTATGGTGTTAGGGAGTGATCTAATCTCATACTTTTACATGTCCCTATCCAGTTTTCCCAGCACCACTTATTGAAGAGACTGTCCTTTCTCCACTGTACATTCCTGCCTCCTTTATCAAAGATAAGGTGACCATATGTCCGTGGCTTTATCTCTGGGCTTTCTATCCTGTTTCATTGATCTATCTTTCTGTTTTTGTGCCCGTACCATACTGTCTTGATTACTGTAGCTTTGTAGTATAGTCTGAAGTCAGGGAGCCTGATTCCTCCAGCTCCATTTTTCGTTCTCAAGATTGCTTTGGCTATTCGGGGTCTTTTGTGTTTCCATACAAATTGTGAAATTTTTTGCTCTAGTTCTGTGAAAAACGCCAGTGGTAGTTTGATAGGGATTGCATTGAATCTGTAGATTGCTTTGGGTATTGTTATAAAGCAAAAAAAAAAAAAAAAAAAAGAAAAGAAATACACTCTCTATAAAACAGAAAAAAAAAAAAAAAAAAAAAAACTCCATGACACTTAGCATCACAACGCTCCATGGCATTGTCATCACAATGGGCCATGACTTATGTCTTCAAAATGCTCCCAGACACCTGTCTTCAAATACTGCATGACCTTGTCATCACAATGCTCCATGCCCTTGTCATCACAATGTGCCATTCCCACTGTCATCGAAATAATCCATGAAACATGTAAGACCAATGTTCCATGCTCCTGTCATCACAATGCTCCATGCCCCTGTCATCACAATGCTCCATGCCCTTGTCATCACAATGCTCCATGACCCGTCATCACAATGCTCCGTCACTCCTGTCACCACAATGCTTCATGACCTTTCTCATCAAAATGGTCCATGCCCTCGTCATCACAAGTCTCTGTGACATTTGTCACCACAGTGCTCCATGAACTTTTCATCACAATTCTCCAAGACCCTTGTCATCACAATGCTCCATGTGCTTATCAGTACAATGCTGCATGACCCATGTCATCACAATGCACCATGTACTTGTCATCACAATGCTCCACATCCTTGTCATCACAATGATCCATAAAACTTGTCATCACAGTGCTCCATGCACTTCTCATCAAAATGCTCTCTCACCACTGATATCACAATGTTCCATCACTAGTCATCCCAATACTCCATCACCCCTGTCATCACAATGTTCCATTACCCCTGTCATCAAAATGCTACATGCACTTATCTTCACAATGTTCGATGACCCCTGAAATCAAAATGTTCCATAACCCCTGTCATCAAAATGCTCCATGACCCTTTTCATCACACTGCTCCATGACCCCTGACATCACAATATTCTATAACCCCTCTAATCAAAATGTTCCATGACCCTTTTCATCAAATTTCTTCATGACCCTGTCATCACAATGCTCCCTGCACTTCTAATCACAGTGCTCCATGCCCTTTTCATCAAATTGCTCCATGACATTTGTCATCACAAAGTTCCATAACCTTTGGCATCACAATGCTCCATGCCATTGTCATCACAATGCTCCATGAACCCTCTCATCAAATTGCTCCATGCACTTGTCATTACAAAGCTCCATGACGCTTGTGATACCAATGCTCGATGCCCTTCTCATCAAAATGCTCCATGCCCTTGTCATTACAATCCTCCATGACCCATGTAACACAGTGTTCCGTGAGCTTGTCATCACAATGCTCAATGCCCACACTCATCACAATAATCCATGAAACTCTTCAGACCAATACTGATGCCCTTGTCACCACAATGCTCCATTACCCCTGTCATAACAATGCTCCATGACACCTGCCATCACAAGGTTCCACGGCCTTGTCATCACAAGACTCCATGACCCTTGTGATCACAATGCTCCAAGACCCTGTAATCAGAATGCTCCATGCACTTGTCATCACAAAGGTCCATGGCGCATGTCATCAGAATGCTCCATGGCATTCTCATTCACAATGCTCCATTCCCTTGTCATCACAGTGATTCAAGACACCTGTAATCACAATGCTCCATGCCCCTTTTCATCTCAATGCTCCATGAACCCTGTCATCACAATGCACCATGCCCATCATCATAATGCTTCATGCTTTTGTCATCACAATGAAATCAAAATGCTACATGACCTCTGTCATCACAATGCTCCAAACCCTTGTGATCACAATGTTCCATAACACTTGTCATCACAATGCCCCATGACGCTCCTCATCACAGTTATCCTTGGTCTTCTCCCCACAATGCTCCATGAACTTTGTTAAAACAATGCTCAATACACTTGTCATCACAGTGGTCCCAGACATTTGTCATCAGTGTGCTCCTTGAACCCTGTCATGACAAGGCTCCATGCCCTTTTCATCACAATGATCCAAGACCCCTGTAATCACAATGCTCCTTCCCCTTTTCATCACAAACCTCCATGACGCATGTCATCAGAATGCACTATGGCCTTCTCATCACAATTCTCCATGCCCGTGTTATCACAATGCTCCAAGAACCCTGTCATCACAATACTCCATGAATATTTTCATCCCAATTCTCTATGATATTCTCATCACAATGCTCCATAACCCCTTTCATCACAATGCTCCGTGCTGCTTGAAATCAAAATGATCCCTGACCTCTATTATCACAATGCTCCAAACCCTTATGATTACATTGTTCCACAACACTTGTCATTGCAACGCTCCATGATACCTGTCATCATAATACTCCATGCCCGTGTCATCACAATGCTCCATGAACTTTTTCATCACAATGCACAATACACTTGTTATCACAATGCTCACTGACACTTGTCGTCAGAATGCTCCTTGAACCCTGTCATGAAAAGCTCCATGCCTTTTCCATCACAATGCTCCATGCCCTTTTCATCACAATGCTCCATGACCCCTGTCATCACAATTCTCCATGCACTTTTCATCGCAATGCTCCATGTCCACTGTCATAGAAAGCTCCATGTGCTTGTCATCAAAATGCTTCACGACGTTGGCATCAAAATTCTAAATGGCCCTTGTCATCACAATGCTCCATGACGCTCGTCATCACAATTATCCATGGTCTTCTCATCACAGTGCTCCACGGTCTTGCCATCACAATGCTCCATGACACTTCTCATCACAATGTTACATGCTCTTGTCATCACAATTCTCCATGCACTTGTCATCGCAATGCTCCATGATCCCTGTCATAGCAAGCTCCATGTGCTTTTCATCACAGTGCTTCACGAACTTGTCATCACAATTCTCAATGGCCTTTGTCATCACAATGCTCCATTACCGTTGTCATCACAATCCTCCATGACACTTGGCTTCACAATGCTCCATGCCATTGTCATCACAATGCACCATGACATATGTCATCAAAATGCTCCCTGACACCTGTCTTCACAGTACTCATGACCTGGTCATAACAATGCTCCATGCCCTTGTCATCACAATGTGCCATGCCCACTATCATCACAATAATCCATGAAACTTGTCAGACCAATTCTCCATGCCCCTATCATCACAATGCTCCATGCCTTTGTCATCACAGTGCTCCGTGACTCCAGTCATCACATTGCTTCATGACCTTTGTCATCACAATGGTCCATGCCCTCCTCATCACAGTGCTCTTTGAAATTTGTCACCATAATGCTCCATGAACTTTTCATCACAATGCTCTGTGACCCTTGTCATCACAATGCTCCATGCCTTTGTCAGCAGAGTGCTCCATGACCCTTGGCATCAGAATGCTCCATGCGCTTGTCAGAACAATGCTCCATGACCCATGTCATCACAATGTGCCATGCGCTTGTCATCACAATGTTCCACAACCTTATCATCACAATGCTCCGTAAACATTGTCATCACAAAGCTCCATGCACTTCTCATCAAAATGTTCTTTCACCACTGATATCAAAATGTTCCATCACTAGTCATTACAATACTCCCTCACCCCTGTCATGACAATGTTCCACGGCCTTGTCATCACAAGGCTCCATGACCTTTGTCATCACAATGCTCCAAGACCCCTGTAATCACAATGCTCCATGCCCCTTGTCATCAGTGTGCTCCATGAGACTTGTCATCACAAGGCTCTATGGTCTTCTCATCACAATGCTCCAGGACCTTGTCATCACAATGCTTCACGACCTCCTCATCAAAATTCTCAATGTCCCTTGTCATCATAATGTTCCAAGCCCTAATCACAATGCCCATTATATTTGTCATCACAATCCTCCATGACACTTGGCATCACAGTGCCCCATGCCATTGTCATCGCAATGGAACATGACATATGTCATCACAATGCTCCCTGACACCTGTCTTCACAATACTCCATGACCTTGTCATCACAATGCTCGATACACTTGTCATCACAATGCTCAATACACTTGTCATCACAATGCTCCCTGACACTTGTCGTCAGTATGCTCCTTAAACCCTGACATGACAAGGCTACATGCATTTTTCATCACAATGATCCATGCCCTTTTCCTCACAATGCTCCAAGACCCCTGTAATCACAATGCTCCATGAGGTTGTCATCACACAGCTTCATGACGAATGTCTTCAGAATGCTCCATGGCCTTCTCATCACAATGCTCCATGATATTTTCATCAAAATGCTCCATTCCCTTGTCATAAAAATGCCCCATGACCCCTGTCACCACAATACTCCATGAACATTTTCAGCCCAATGTTCTATGACCTTCTCATCACCATGCCCCATGAACCCTGACATCAGAATGCTCCATGACCCATGTCATCACAATGCTCCATGAACCCTGACAACACAATGATCCGGGACTTTTGTCATCAAAATGCTCCATGACCCTTGTCATCACAATGCTCCATTACCCTTGTCATCACAATGCTGCAAGCCCTTGTCATCACAATGCTCCATTACTTTAGTCATCACATTTCTCCATGACACTTGGCATCACAATGCTCAATGCCATTGTCATCACAATGCACCATGACATATGTCACCACAATGCTCCCTGACCCCTTTCTTCACAATAATCAATGACCTTGTCATCACAATGCTCTAGGTGCTAGTTATCACAATGTGCCATGCCCTCTGTCATCACAATAATCCATGAAACATGTCAGACCAATGCTCTATGCCCCTTTCATCCCAATTCTCCCTGCCCTTGTCATCACAATGCTCCATGACCCCTGTCAACACAATGCTCCGTGACTCCAGTCATCACAATGCTTTGTGACATTTGTCATCACAATGTTCCATGCCACTTTTCATCTCAATGCTGGATGAACCCTGTCATCACAATGCACCATGCCCATCATCATAATGCTTCATGCTATTGTCATCACAATGAAATCAAAATGTTCCATGACCTCTGACACCAAAATGCCCCAAACCCTTGTGATCACAGTTTTCCATAACACTTGGCATCACAACGCCCCATTACGCTCGTCAACACAATTATCCATGGTCTTCTCATCAAAATGTTCCATGACCTTTGTCATCACAATGCTCAATATACTTGTCATCTCAATGCTCCCTGACACTTTTCCTCAGTGTGCTCCTTGAACCCTGTCATGACAAGGCTCCATGCATTTTTCATCACAATGATCCATGCCCTTTTCATCACAATGCTCCAAGTCCCCGGTAATCACAATGCTCCATGTGCTTGTCTTCACAAAGCTCCATGACGCATGTCATCAGAATGCTCCGTGGCCTTCTCATCACCATGCTCCATGCCCTTGTCATCTCAATGCTCCAAGACACCTGTAATTACAATGCTCCATGCTGCTTTTCATCCGAATGCTCCATGAGACATGTCATCACAAGACTCCATGGTCTTCTCAACACAATTCTCCAGGGCCTTGTCATCACAATGCTCAAATCCCTTGTCATCACAATGCTCCATGACCCCTGTCATCACAATACTCCATGAACATTTTCAACCCAATGATCCATGACCTTCTCATCACAATGCACCATGACCCCTGTCATCACAATGCTCCATGACCACTGTCAACCCCGTGCTGCATGACCCCTCACAACATATTGATCCGGGAATCTTGTCATCAAAAATCTCCATGACACTTGTCATCACAATGATCCATGCCCTTGTCATCCCAATGCTCCATGACACCTATAATCAGAATGTTCCGTGACGCTTGTCATCACAATGCTCCATGACCCTTGTCATCATAGTGCTCCATGACCCCTGTAATCACAATGCTCCATGAACATTTTCAGCCCAATGCTCCATGACCTTCTCATCACAATGCTCCAAGACCCCTGTAATCACAATGCTCCATGTTCCTTTTCATCTCTGTGCTCCATGAACCCTGTCATCACAATGAACCATGCACATCATCATAATGTTTCATGCTATTTTCATTACAATGAAATCAAAATGCTCCATGACCTATGTCATCACAATGTTCCAAACCCTTGTGATCACAGTGTTTCATAAAACTTGTCATCACAACGCCCCATGATGCTCGTCATCACAATTATCCATGGTCTTCTCATCACAATGCTCCATGACCTTTGTCATCACAATAATCAGTACACTTGTCATCACAATGCTCCCTGACACTTGTCGTCATTATGCTCCTTGATCCCTGTCATGACAAGGCTCCATGCCTATTTCATCACAATGATCCATGCTCTTTTCTTCACAATGTTCCAAGACCCATGTAATCACAATTCTCCATGCCCCTTTTCATCAGAATGCTCCATGAGACTCGTCAATACAAGGCTCCAATGTTTTCTCATCACAATGCTTCAGTACCTACTCACCACAATGCTCCATTCCCTTGTCATCACAATGCTCCATGACCCCCGCCTTCACAATACTTCATGAACATTTTTAGCCCAATGCTCTATGACCTTCTCATAACAATGCTCCAAGAACCATGTCATCACAATTCTCCATTATCACAGTCATCACAATGCTCCATGACCCATGACAACACAATGATCCGGGACTCTTGTCAGCAAAATGCTCCATGACACTTGTCATCACGATGATCCATGCCCTTGCCATCCCAATGCTCCATGACCCCTGTAATCACAATGCTCCATGACGCTTGTCATCACAGTGCTCCATGACACTTGTCAGCAAAATGCTCCATGCCTTTGTCAGCAAAATGCTTCATGACATTGTCATCACAATGCTCCATGCGCTTGTCATCACAATACTCCATTCCCATTGTCATCAAAATCCTCGGTGAACCTTGGGTTCACATTGCTTCATGCCCTTGTCATTACAATGCTCCATGCTCCTTGAAATCAAAATGATCCATGACCTCTGTCATCACAATGCTTCAAACCCTTGTGATCACAATGTTCCATAACACTTGTCATCACAATGCTCCATGATGCCTTTCATTACAATGCTGCATGAACTTTGTCATCACAATGCTAAATACACTTGTCAACACAATGCTCCCTGACACTTATCGTCAGAATGCTCCTTGAACCCTGTAATGAAAAGGCTCCATGCCTTATTCATAACAGTGCTCCATGCCATTTTCATCACAATGCTCCATGACAGTGTCATCACAATACTCCGCAAGCTTGTCATCAGAATGCTCCATGACCCCTGTCATCACAATGATCCATGAAACCTGTCATCAAAATGCTCCATTTCCCTTGTCATTACAGTGCTCCATGACGCTCGTCATCACAATTATCCATGACATTCTCATCACAATGCTCCACGGTCTTGCGTTCACAATTCTCAATGCCCTGGTCATCACAGTGCTCCATGTCCCTTGTCATCACATTTCTCCACGTCCATGTCATCACAATGCTCCATGACACTTATCGTCACAAAGTTACATGCTATTGTCATCACAATCATACATGCACTTGTCATCACAATGCTCCATGACACCTGTCATAGCAAGTTCCATGTGCTTGTCATCACAATGTTTCACGACGTTGGCATCAAAATTCTCAATGGCCCTAGTCATCACAATGCTCCATGCCCTTGTCATCACAATGCTCCATGACACTTCTCATCACAATGCTCCAAGCGCTGGTCATCACAATGCTCCATTACCTTTGTCATCACAATCCTCCATGACACTTGTCATCACAATGCTCCATGCCATTGTCATCACAATGCACCATGGCATAGGTCAGCACAATGCTCCCTGACACCTGACTTCACAGTACTCCATGACCTTTTCTTCACAGTGCTACAGGCCCATGTCATCACAATGTGCAATGCCCACAGTCATCACAATATTCCGTGAAATTTTTCAGACCGATGCTCCATGCCCCTGTCATCACAATGCTCCATGCACTTGTCATCACAATGCTCCATGACACCTGTCATCACAATGCTCTGTGACTCCAGTCATCACAATGTTTCAAGACTTTGTCATCACAATGGTCCATGCCCTCATCATCACAAGTCTATGTGACCTTTGTCACCACAATGCTCCATGAACTTTTCATCACAATGCTCTGAGACCCTTGGCATCACAATGCTCCATGCCTTTGTCAGCACAATATTCCATGACACTTGTCATCACAGTGCTCCATGAGCTTGTCAGCACAATGCTCCATGACCGATGTGATCACAATGTGCCATGCGGTTGTCATCACAATGCTCCACATCCTTGTATCACAATGCCCCATAAACATTGTCATCACAATGCTCCATGCACTTCTCATGAAAATGATCTCTCACCACTGATATCACAATGTTCCATCACTAGTCATCACAATACTCCCTCATCCCTGTCATCACAATGCTCCACGGCCTTGTCATCACAAGGCTCCATGACCAGAGTAATCACAATGCTCCATACCACTTTTCATCTGAATGTTCCCTGAACCCTGTCATCAAAACGAACCATGCCCTTCATCATAATGCTTCATGCTATTTTCATCACAATGAAATCAAAATGCTCCATGACCTCTGTTAGCAGAATGCTCCAAACCCTTGTGATCACAATGATCCGTAACACTTGTCATCACAACTACCCATGAGGCTCGTCATCACAATTATCCATGCACCTCTCATCACAATGTTCCATGACCTTTGTCATCACAATGCTCAATACACTTGTCGTCACTATGCTCCTTGAACCCTGTCATGACAAGGCTCCATGCCTTTTTCCTCACAATGATCCATGCCCTTTTCATCATAATGCTCCAAGACGTCTGTCTTCACAATGCTCCATGCCCTGGTCATCACAAAGCTCCATGACGCATGTCATCAGAATGCTCCTTTGACATCTCTCACAATGCTCCAAGACCCCTGTAATGACAATGATCCATGCACCTTTTCATCAGAATGCTCCATGAGACTTCTCATTACAAGGCTCCATGGCCTTCTCATCACAATGCTCCAGGACCTTGTCATCAAAATGCTCCATGACCCCTTTCATCAGAATACTCCATGAACATTTTCACCTCAATGCTCCATGATCTTCTCATCACAATGCTCCATGACCCCTGTCATCACAATGCTCCATGCTCCTTGATATCAAAATGATCCATGACCTCTGTCATCACAGTGCTCCAAACCCTTGTGATCACATTGTTCCATAACACTTGTCATCACAACGCTCCATGATGCCTGTCATTACAATACTCCATGCCCTTGTCATCACAATGCTCCATGAACTTGTCATCACAATGCTCAATACACTTGTCATCACAATGTTCCCTGACCCTTGTCGTCAGAATGCTTCTAGAACCCTGTCATGAAAAGGCTCTATGCCTTTTTCATCACAATGCTCCATGCCCTTTTCATCACAATGCTCCATGCCATTGTCATCACAATACTCCACAAGCTTGTCATCAGAAGGCTCCATGACCCTTGTCATCACAATTCTCCATGACCCCTGTCATCACAATGCTCCACGACACTTGTCATCACAGTGCTCAAGGCCCCTTGTCATTACAGTTCTCCATGATGCTCGTCATCACAATTATCCATGATCTTCTCATCACAATGCTCCACCGTCTTGCCATCACAATGCTCCATGACACTTCAGATCACAATGTTACATGTTCTTGTAATCACATTCTCCATGCACTTGTCATCGCAATGCTCCATGACACCTGTCATAGCAAGCTCCATGTGCTTTTCAACACAGTGCTTCACGAACTTGTCATCAAAATTCTCAAAAGCCCTTGTCATCACAAGGCTCCATGCCCTTTTCATCACAATGCTCCAACACCCCTGTAATCACAATGCTCCATGACCCTTTTCATCTCCATGCTCCATGAACCCTGTCATCACAATGCTCCATGCCGTTGTCATCACAATGCACCATGACATAGGTCATCACAATGCTCCCTGACACGTGACTTCACAATACTCCATGACCTTTTCTTCACAGTGCTCCATGCCCTTGTCATCACAATGTGCAATGCCGACTGTCATCACAATAATCCATGAAATTTTTCAGACCGATGCTCCATGCACCTGTCATCACAATGCTCCATGCGCTTGTCAGAACAATGCTCCATGACCCATGTCATCACAGTGTGCCATGCACTTGTCATCTCAATGCTCCCCAAACTTGTCATCACAATGCTCCATAAATATTGTCATCACAAACCTCCATGCACTTCGAATCAAAATGCTCTCTCACCACTGATATCTCTATTTTCCATCACTAGTCATCACAATATTCCCTCAACCCTGTCATCACAATGTTCCACGGCCTAGTCATCACAAGGCTCCATGACCCGAGTAATCACAATGCTCCATACCCCTTTTCATCTCAATGCACCATGAACCCTGTCATCACAACGAACCATGCCCATCATCATAATGCTTCATGCTATTGTCATCAAAATGAAATCAAAATGCTCCATGACCTCTTTCATCAGAATGCTCCATGCACTTGTCATCACAATGCTCCATGCAATTGTCATCACAATACTCCACAAGCTTGTCATCAGAATGCTCCATGACCCATGTCATCACAATTCTCCTAGACCCTTGTCATCACAACGATCCATGCCCCTGTCATCACAATGCTCCATGCACTTGTCATCACAATGCTCCATGACACTTGTCATCACAATGCTCCGTGACTCCAGTCATCACAATGCTTCATGACATTTGTCATTACAATGGTCCATGACCTCATCATCACAAGTCTCTGTGACATTTGTCACCACAATGCTCCATGAATTTTTCATCACAATGCTCTGTGACCCTTGGCATCACAATGCTCCATGCCTTTGTCAGCACAATGTTCCATGACACTTGTCATCACAATGCTCCATGAGCTTGTCAGCACAATGCTCCATGAACGATGTGATCACAATGGGCCATGCGGTTGTCATCACAATGCTCCATAAACATTGTCATCACAGTGCTCCATGCACTTCTCATGAAAATGCTCTCTCACCACTGATATCACAATGATCCATCACTAGTCATCACAATACTCCCTCACCCCTGCCATCACAATGTTCCATGACCCCTATCATCACAATGCTACATGCCGTTATCATAACAATGCACCACTCCCTTGTCATCAAAATGCTCCATGACCTTTGTCATCACAAAGCTCCATGACACTTGGCATCACAATGCTCCATGCCATTGTCATCACAATACTTCATGAAGCCTCTCATCACATTGCTCCATGCCCTTGTCATCACAATGCTCCATGACGCTTGTCATCACAATGCTTGATGCCCTTCTCATCACAATGCTCCATGACCTTGTCATTACAATCCTCCATGACCCATGTATCACAGTGTTCCGTGTCCTTGTCATCACAATACTCCATGCCCAATCTTATCACAATAATCCAAGAAAATTTTCAGACAAATGCTCCATGCCCTTTTCATCACAAAGCTCTATGACGCATGTCATCAGAATGCTCCATGGTCTTCTCACTCACAATGTTCAATGCCCTTGTCATCACAATGCTCCAAGACACCTGTAATCACAATGCTCCATGTCCCTTTTCATCTCAATTATCCATGAACCCTGTCATCACAATGCACCATGCCCATCATCATAATGCTTCATACTATTGTCATCAAAATGAAATCAAAATGCTCCATGACCAATGTCATCACAATGCTCCAAACCCTTGTGATCACAATGTTCCATAACACTTGTCATCACAACTCCCCATGACACTCGTCATCACAATTATCCATGGTCTTCTCATCACAATGCTCCATAACATTTGTCATCACAATGCTCAATACACTTGTCATCACAATGCTCCCTGACTCTTGCCATCAGTATGCTCCTTGAACACTGTCATGACAAGGTTCCATGCCTTTTACATCACAATGATCCATGCCCATTTCATCATAATGCTCCAAGACCCCATCAATCACAGTGATTCATGCCCTAGTCATCACAAATCTCCATGACGCATGTCATCAGAATGCTCCCTGGAAATCTCTCACAATGCTCCATGCCCTTGTAATCACAATTATCCAAGACCCCTGTAATCACAATGCTCCATGCCCCTTTTCATCAGAATGCTCCATGAGACTTTTCATCACAAGGCTCCATGGTCTTCTCATCAGAGTGCTGCAGGACCTTGCCATCACAATGCTACATGACACTTGTCATCACAATGCTCCATGCACCTTGATATCAAAATGATCCTTGGCCTCTGTCATCACAGTGCTCCAAACCCTTGTGTTCACATTGTTCCATAACACTTGTCATCACAATGCTCCATGATGCCTGTCATCACAATACTCCATGCCCTTGTCATCACAATGCTCCATGACCTTTGTCATAACAATGCTCAATACACTTGTCATCACAATGCTCCCTGACACTTGTCGTCTGAATGCTTCTCGAAATCTGTCATGAAAAGGCTCTATGCCTTTTTCATCACAATGCTCCATGCCCTTTTAATCACAATGCTCCACGCCATTGTCATCACAATACTCCACAAGCTTGTTATCAGAATGCTCCATGACACTTGTCATCACAATTCTCCATGACCCCTGTCATCACAATGCTCCAGGCCCCTTGTCATTACAGTTCTCCATGACGCTCGTCATCACAATTATCCATGGTTTTCTCATCACAATGCTCTACTGTCTTGCCAGCACAATGCTCCATGACACTTCAAATCACAATGTTACATGCTCTTGTAATCACATTCTCCATGAACTTGTCATCGCAATGCTCCATGACCCCTGCCATAGCAAGCTCGATGTGCTTTTCATCACAGTGCTTCACGAACTTGTCTTCAAAATTCTCAAAAGCACTTGTCATCACAATGCTCCATGCCCTTTTCATCACAATGATCCACGACCATTGTCATCAAAATGCTCCATTACATTTGTCATCACAATCCTCCATGACACTTGTAATCACAATGCTCCATTCCGTTGTCATCACAATGCACCATGACATAGGTCATCACAATGCTCCCTGACACCTGACTTCACAATACTCCATGACCTTTTCTTCACAGTTCTCCATGCCCTTGTCATCACAATGTGCAATGCCCACTGTCATCACAATAATCCATGAAATTTTTCAGACCGATGCTCCATGCCCCTGTCATCACAATGATCCATGCACTTGTCATCACAATGCTCCATGACACCTGTCATCACAATGCTTCAAGACTTTGTCATCAGGATGGTCCATGCCCTCATCATCACAAGTCTCTGTGACCTTTGTCACCACAATGCTCCATGAACATTTCATCACAATGCTCTGTGACCCTTGGCATCACAATGCTCCATGCACTTCTCATGAAAATGCTCTCTCACCACTGATATCACAATGTTCCATCACTAGTCATCACCATACTCCTTCACCCCTGTCATCACAATGTTCCATGATCCCTATCATCACAATGCTACATGCCGTTATCATCACAATGCACCACTCACTTGTCATCAAAATGCTCCATGACCTTTGTAATCACAAAGCTCCATGACCCTTGGCATCACAATGCTCCATGCCATTGTCATCACAATGCTTCATGAAGCCTCTCATCACATTGATCCATGCCCTTGTCATCACAAAGCTCCATGACGCTTGTCATCACAATGCTCGATGCCCTTCTCATCACAATGCTCCATGACCTTGTCATTACAATCCTCCATGACCCATGTATCACAGTTTTCCGTGTCCTTTTCATCACAATGCTCCATGCCCACTCTCATCACAATAATCCATGAAAATTTTCAGACAAATGCTCCATGCCCTAGTCCTCACAAAGCTCCATGACGCATGTCATCAGAATGCTCCATAGCCTTCTCATTCACAATGCTCCATGCCCTTGCCATCACAATGCTCCAAGACACCTGTAATCACAATGCTTCATGTCCCTTTTCATCTCAATTCTCCATGAACCCAGTCATCACAATGCACCATGCCCATCATCATAATGCTTCATGCTATTGTCATCACAATGAAATGAAAATGCTCCATGACTTCTGTCATCACAATGCTCCAAACCCTTGTGATCACAGTGTTCCATAACACTTGTCATCACAACTCTCCATGACACTCGTCATCAAAATTATCCATGGTCTTCTCATCACAATGTTCCATGACCTTTGTCATCACAATGCTCAATACACTTGTCATCACAATGCTCCCTGACTCTTGCCATCAGTATGCTCCTTGAACACTGTCATGACAAGGCTCCATGCCATTTTCATTACAATGATCCATGCCTTTTTCATCACAATGCTCCAAGACCCCTGTAATCACAATATTCCTTGCAATGGTCATCACAAAGCTCCATGACACATGTCATCAGAATGCTCCTTGGATATCTCTCACAATGCTCCATGCCCTTGTAATCACAATGCTCCAAGACGCTGTAATCACATTGCTCCATGCCCCTTTTCATCAGAATGCTCCATGAGACTTCTCATCACAAGGCTCCATGGTCTTCTCATCAGAGTGCTCGAGGACCTTGTCATCACAATGCTCCATGACCCATTTCATCAGAATACTCCATGAACATTTTCAGCTCAATGCTCCATGACCTTCTCATTACAATGCTCCATGACCCCTGTCATCACAATGCTCCATGTTCCTTGATATCAAAATGATACATGACCTATGTCATCACAGTGCTCCAAACCTTTGTGATCACATTGTTCCATAACACTTGTTATCACAACTCTCCATGATGCCTGTCATCACAATGCTCCATGACCTTTGTCATCACAATGCTCAATACACTTGTCATCACAATGCTCCCTGACACTTGTCGTCAGAATGCTTCTCGAACCCTGTCATGGAAAGACTCTATGCCTTTTTCATCACAATGCTCCACGCCATTGTCATCACAATACTCCACAAGCTTGTCATCAGAATGCTCCATGACCCTTGTCATCACAATGCTCCATGACCCCTGTCATCACAATGCTCCATGACACCTGTCATCACAATGCTCCATGCCCCTTGTCATTACAGTTCTCCATGACGCTCGTCATCACAATTATCCATGGTCTTCTAATCACAATTTGCTACCGTCTTGCAATCACAATGCTCCATGATCCTTGAATTCACAATGATACATGCTCTTGTAATCACATTCTCCATGCACTTGTCATCGCAATGCTCCATGACCCATGTCATAGCAAGCCTCATGTGCTTTTCATCACAGTGCTTCACGAACATGTCATCAAAATTCTCAAAAGCCCTTGTCATCACAATGCTCCATGCCCTTTTCATCACAATGCTCCATGACCATTGTCATCACAATGCTCAAAGCCCTTGTCATCACAATGCTCCATTACCTTTGTCGTCACAATCCTCCATGAAAATTGGCATCACAATTCTCCATGCCATTGTCATCACAATGGAATATGACATATGCCATCACAATGAACACTGACACGTGTCTTCACAATACTCCATGACCTTGTCATCACTATGCTCCACGCCCTTGTCATCACAATGTGTCATGCCGACTGTCATCACAATAATCCATGAAATTTGCCAGACCAATGTTCCATGCCGCTGTCATCACAATGCTCCATTCCCTTGTCATCACAATGCTCTGTGACTCCAGTCATCACAATACTTCATGACATTTTTCATCACAATGGTCCATGCCCTCGTCATCACAAGGCTCGGTGAACTTTGTCACCACAATTCTCCATGATCTTTTCATCCCAATGCTCTCTGAGCCTTGTCATAACAACGCTCTATGCCTTTGTCAGCACAATGCTCCATGACCCTTGTCATCACAATGCTCCATGCGCTTGTCAGAACAATGCTCCATTACCCATGTCATCACAGTGTGCCATGCACTTGTCATCACAATGCTCCCCAAACTTGTCATCACAATGATCCATAAACATTGTCATCACAAAGCTCCATGCACTTCGAATCAAAATGCTCTCTCACCACTGATATCTCAATTTTCCATCACTATTCATCACAATACTCCCTCACCCCTGTCATCACAATGTTACACGGCCTTGTCATCACAAGGCTCCATGACTCGAGTAATCACAATGCTCCATACCCATTTTCATCTCAATGCTCCATGAACCCTGTCATCACAACGAACCATGCCCATCATCATAAGGCTTCATGCTATTGTCATCACAATGAAATCAAAATGCTCCATGACCTCTGTCATCACAATGCTCCCAACCCTTGTGATCACAATGCTCCATAACACTTGTCATCACAACGCCCCATGAGGCTCATCATCACAATTATCCATGCACTTCTCATCACAATGTTCCATGACCATTATCATCACAATGCTCAATACACTTTTCATCACAATGCTACCTGACACTTGTCGTCAGTATTCTCCTTGAACCCTGTCATGACAAGGCTCCAGGCCTTTTTCATGACAATGATCCATGTCCTTTTCATCACAATGCTCCAAGACCCCTGTAATCACAATGCTCCATGCCCGTTTTCATCAGAATGCTCCATGAGACTTCTCATTACAAGGCTCCATGGTCTTCTCATCAGAGTGCTCCAGGACCTTGTCATCACAATGCTCTATGAACCCTTTCATCAGAATACTCCATGAACATTTTCAGCTCAATGCTCCATGATCTTCTCATCACAATGCTCCATGACCCCTGTTATCACAAAGCTCCATGACACCTGTCATCACAATGCTCCAGATCCCTTGTCATTACAGTTCTCCATGACACTCATCATCACAATTATCCATGGTCTTCTCATGACAATGCTCCACCGTCTTGCCATCACAATGCTCAATGCCCTGGTCATCACAATGCTCCAGGTCCCTTGTCATCACAATTCACCTCGTCCCTGTGATCACAGTGCTCCATGATACTTCTCATTACAATGTTACATGCTCTTGTCATCATAATTATCCATGCACTTGTCATCGCAATGCTCCATGACCCCTGTCATAGCAAGCTCCATCTGCTTGACATCACAATGCTTCACGACGTTGTAATCAAAATTCTCAATGGCCGTTGTCATCACAATGCTTCTTGCCCTTGTCATCACAATGTTCCATGCCCTTTTCATCACAATGCTCCATGACCGTTGTCATCACGATGCTCCAAGCCCTTGTCTTCACAATGCTCCATTACCTTTGTCATCACATTCCTCCATGACACTTGTCATCACAATGCTGCAAGCCATTATCATCACAATGCACCATGATACATGTCATCACAATGCTCCCTGACACCTGTCTTCACAATAATCTATGACCTTGTCATCACAAAGCTCCATTCCCTTGTCATCACAAGGCGCCATGCCCAATGTCATCACAATAATCCATGAAACTTGTCAGACCAATGCTCCATGACCCTGTCATCAAAATGCTCCATGCCCTTGTCATCACAATGCTCCATGACCCCTGTCATCACAATGATCCATGACTCCAGTCATCACAATGCTTCAGGACCTTTCTCATCGCAATGGTCCATGAACTTTTCATCACTATGCTCTGTGACCCTTGGCATCACAATGCTCCATGACTTTGTCAGCAAAATGCTCCATGACTCTTGTCATCACAATGCTCCATGAGCTTGTCAGCACAGTGCTCCATGACACATGTCATCACAAGGCGTCATGTGCTTGTCATCACAAGGCTCCACATCCTGGTCATCACAATGCTCCATAAAATTTGTCAACACAATTCTCCATGCACTTCTCATGAAAATGATCTCTCACCAATGATATCACAATGTTCCATCACTTGTCATCACAATACTCCCTCACACTTGTCATCACAACGCTCCATGATGCCTGTCATCACAATACTCCATGCCCTTGTCATCACAATGCTCCATGACCTTTGTCATCACAATGCTCAATACACTTGTCATCACAATGTTCCCTGATACTTGTCATCAGAATGCTTCTCGAACCCTTTCATGAAAAGGCTCTATGCCTTTTTCATCACAATGCCCCATGCCCTTTTCATCACAATGCTCCATGCCATTGTCATCACAGTACTCCACAAGCTTGTCATCAGAATGCTCCATGACCCTTTTCATCACAATGATCCATGACCCCTGTCATCACAATGCTCCATGACACCTGTCATCACAATGCTCCATACCCCTTGTCATTACAGTTCTCCATGACGCTCGTCATCACAATTATCCATGGTCTTCTCATCACAATTCTCCACCGTCGTGCCATCACAATGCTCCATTACACTTCAAATCACAATGTTACATGCTCTTGTAATCACTTTCTCCATGCACTTGTCATCGCAATGCTCCATGACCCCTGTCATAGCAAGCTCCATGTGCTTTTCATCACAGTGCTTCACGAACTTGTCATCAAAATTCTCAAAAGCGCTTGTCATCAAAATGCTCCATGACCATTGTCAACACAATGCTGTTAGCCCTTGTCATCACAATGCTCCATTACCTTTGTCATCAAAATCCTCCATGACACTTGTCATCACAATGCTCCATGCCATGGTCATCACAATGCACCATGACATAGGTCATCACAATGCTCCCTGACACCTGACTTCACAATACTCCATGACCTTTTCTTCACATTGCTCCATGCCCTTGTCATCACAATACGCAATGCCCACTGTCATCACAATAATACATGAAATTTTTCAGACCGATGCTCCATGCCCCTGTCATCACAATGCTCCATGCACTTGTCATCACAATGCTCCATGACACCTGTCATCACAATGCTCCGTGACTCCAGTCATCACAATGCTTCAAGGCTTTGTCATCACAATGGTCCGTGCCCTCATCATCACAAGTCTCTGTGACCTTTGTCACCACAATGCTCCATGAACTTTTCATCACAATGCTCTGTGACCCTTGGCATCACAATGCTCCATGCGCTTGTCATCACAGTGCTCCCCAAACTTGTCACCTCAATGCTCCATAAACATTGTCATCACAAAGCTCCAAGCATTTCGCATCAAAATGCTCTCTCACCACTGATATCACAATTTTCCATCACTAGTCATCACAATACTCCCTCACCCCTGTCATCACAATGTTCCAGGGCTTTGTCATCACAAGGCTCCATGACCCAAGTAATCACAGTGCTCCATACCCCTTTTCATCTCAATGCTCCATGAACCCTGTCATCCCAACGAACCATGCCCATCATCATAATGCTTCATGCTATTGTCATCACAATGAAATCAAAATGCTCCATGACCTCTGTCATCACAATGCTCCAAACACTTGTGATCACAATGTTCCATAACACTTGTCATCATAATGCCCCATGACGCTCCTCATCACAGTTATCCATGGTCATCTCAGCACAATGCTCCATGAACTTTGTCATCACAATGCTCAATACACTTGTCATCACAATGCTCCCTGACACTTGACGTCAGAATGCTCCTTGATCCCTGTCATGAAAAGTTTCCTTGCATTTTTCATCACAATGTTCCATGCCTTTTTCATCACAATGCTCCATGCCATTGTCATCACAATACTCCACAAGCTTGTCATCAGAATGCTCCTTGACCCTTGTCATCACAATGATCCATGACACTTGTCATCACAATTCTCCATGCCCAGTGTCATTACAGTTCTCGATGACACTCGCCATCAAAATGCTCCATGGTCTTGCCATCACAATGCTCCATGACCTGGTCATCAAAATGCTCCATGTCCCTTGTCATCACAATGCTCCATGCGCTTCTCAGCACAATGCTCCATGACCCATGACATCACAATGTGCCAAGCGCTTCTCATTCCAATGCTCCTCAACCTTGTCATCACAATGCTCCATCAACCTTGTTATCACAATGCACCATGCACTTCTCATCCAAATGCTCTCTCACCACTGATATAACAATGTTCCATCACTAGTCATCAGTATACTCCCTCACCCCTGTCATCACAATGTTCCATGACTCCTGTAATCACAATGCTCCATGCCCTTGTCATCACAAAGCTCCATGATGCATGTCATCAGAATGTTCCATGGTCTTCTCATCACAATGCTTCATACCCTTGCCATCACAATGCTCCATTACACCTGTCATCACAATGCTCCATGACCACTGTCATCACAGCTCTCCATGACCGCAGACAACACAATGTTCTGGGACTCTTGTCATCAAAATGCTCCATGACACTTGTCATCAAAATGATCCATGCGCTTGTCATCCCAATGCTCCATGACACCTGTAATCAGAATGCTCCCTGACGTTTGTCATCCCAGTGCTCCATGACCCTTGACATCACAATGTTCCATGCCATTGTCATCACAGTGCTCCAAGAACCCTCTCATCACATTGCTCCATGCCCTTGTCATCACAAAGCTCCATGACGCTTGTCATCACAATGCTCGATGCCCTTCTCATCACAGTGCTCCATCCCCATGTCATTACAATCCTCCATGATCCATGTATCACCGTGTTCCTTGCTCTTGACATCACAATGCTCCATGCTCACTCTCATCACAATAATCCATGAAAATTTTCACAGAAATGCTCCATGCCCTTGTCATCAAAAGGCTCCATTACCCGTGTCATAACAATGCTCCATGACCCCTGCCATCACAATGTTCCATGGCCTCGCCATCACAAGGCTCCATGACCCTTGTCATCACAATTCTCCAAGACCCCTGTAATCACAATGCTCCATGCCCTTGTCATCACGAAGCTCAATGACTTATGTCATCAGAATGCTCCATGGCCTTCTCAACACCATGCTCCATGCACTTGTCATCACACTGCTCCCTGACACTTGTCTTCAGAATGCTCCATGAACACTGTCATGAAAAGGCTCCATGTCCCCTGTCATAGCAAGCTCAGTGCGCTTGTCATCACAATGCTTCATGACGTTGGCATCAAAATTCTTAATGGCCATTGTCATGACAGTCCTCCATGACACTTGGTATCACAATGCTCCATGCCCTTGTCAGCACAGTGCTCCATGACCCTTGTCATCACAATGCTCCGTGACTCCTGTCATCACAATGCTTCATGACCTTGCTCATCACAATGGTCCATGCCCTCGTCTTCACAAGTCTCTGTGACTTTTGTCACCACAATGCTCCATGAACTTTTCATCACAATGCTCTGTGACCCTTGTCATCACAATGCTCTATGTGTTTCTCAGCACAATGCTCCATAACTCTTGTCATCACAATGTTCCATGAGCTTTATAGCACAATGCTCCATGACCCATGTCATCAAAATGCATCATGTGCTTGTCATCGCAAAGCTCCACATCCTTGTCATCACAATGCTGCATAAACTTTGTCATCACAGTGCTCCATGCACTTCTCATCAAAATGCTCTCTCACCACTGATATCACAATGTTCCATCACTAGTCATCCCAATACTCCATCACACCTGTCATCACAATGTTGCATGACACCTGTCATCAAAATGCTACATGCACTTATCATCACAATGTTACATGATCTTGTCATCACAATTCTACATGCACTTCTCATCGCAATGCTCCATGACACCTGTCATAGCAAGCTCCATGTGCTTTTCATCACAGTGCTTCTCAACCTTGTCATCTAAATTCTCAATGGCCCTTGTCATCACAATGCTCCATGCCCTTGCCATTTCAATGCTCCATGACCATTGTCATCACAATGCTCCAAGCCCTTGTCATCACAATGCTCCAAGACACCTGTAATCACAAGGCTCCATACACTTGTCATCAGAAAGCTCCATGACGCATGTCATCAGAATGCTCCATGGCTTTCCCATCACAATGCTCCATGCAGTTGTCATCACAATGCTCCAAGACACATGTAATCACAATGCTTGATGCCCCTTTTCTTCTCAATGCTCCGTGAACCCTGTCATCACAATGCACCATGCACATCATCATAATGCTTCAAGCTATTGTCATCACAATGAAATCAAAATGCTCCTTGACCTCTGTCATCACAATGCTCCAAACCGTTGTGATCATAGTGTTCATAAAACTTGTCATCACAATGCCCCATGACTCCCGTCATCACAGTTATCCATGGTCTTCTCATCACAATGCTCCATGACCTTTGTCATCACAAAGCTCAATACACTTGTCATCACAATGCTCCCTGACACTTGTCATCAGTATGCTCCTTGAAGGATGTCATGACAAGGCTCCATGCCTTTTTCATCACAATGATCCATGCTCTTTTCATCACAATGCTCAATACACTTGTCATCACAATGCTCCCTGACACTTGTCATCAGTATGCTCCTTGAACGTTGTCATGACAAGGCTCCATGCCTTTTTCATCACAATGATCCATGCCCTTTTCATCACAATGCTCCATGCCAATGTCATCACAATACTCCACAAGCTTATCATCAGAATGCTCCATGGACCTTGCCATCACAATGCTCCATGACCCCTGTCATCACATTGTTACATGACCCATGTCAACACAATGCTCCATGACACCGGTCTTCAGAATGCTCCATGACCCTTGTCATTAGAGTGCTCCATGATGCTCATCATCACAGTTATTCATGGTCTTCTCATCACAGTGCTCCACGGTCTTGCCATCACAATGCTCCATTCCCTGGTAATAACAATGCTCCATGTCCCTTGTCATCACAATTCTCCATGTCCTTGTCATCACAATGCTCCATGACACATCTCATCACAATGTTACATTCTCTTCTCATCACAATTCTCCATGAACTTGTCTTCGCAATGCCCCATGAACCCTGTCATAGCAAGCTCCATGCATTTGTCATCAAAATGCTTCAAAACCTTGTCATAAAAATTCTAAATGTCCGTTGTCATTACAATGCTCCATGCCCTTGTCATCACAATATTCCATGACGCTTGTTATCACAATGCTCCAAGCCGTTGTCATCACAATGCTCCATTACCTTTGTCATCACAATCCTCCATTACACTTGGCATCACAATGCTCCATGCAATTTTCATCTCAATGGACCATGACATATGTCATCACAATGCTCCCTGTCACCTGTCTTCAGAGAATTCCATGACCTTGTCATCACAATGCTCCATGCCCTTGTCATCACAATGCGCCATGCCCACTGTCATCACAATAATCCATCAAACATGTCAGTCCAATGTTCCATGCAACTGTCATCACAATGCTATATGCCCTTGTCATCACAAAGCTGCATGACGCATGTCATCAGAATGCTCCATTGCATTCTCATCACAATGGTCCATGCCCTTGTCATCACAATGCTCCTAGACCACTTTAATCACAATGCTCCATGCCCCTTTTCATCTCAATGCTCCATGAACCCTGTCATCACAATGCTCCAAACCCTTGTGATCACAATGTTCCATAACACTTGTCATCACAACGCTCCATGACGCTCGTCATCACAATTATCCATAGTTTTCTCATCACGATGCTCCATGACCTTTGTCATCACAATGCTCAATACACTTGTCATCACAATGCTCCCTGATACTTGTCGTCACTATGCTCCTTGAACCCTGTCATGACAAGGCTCCATGCATTTTCCGTCACAATGATCCATGCCCTTTTCATCACCATCCTCCAAAACCCCTGAAATCACAATGCTGCATGCCCTTGTCATCACAAAGCTCCATGACGCATGTCATCAGAATGCTCCATGGCCTTCTCATCACAATGCTCCATGATGCCTGTCATCACAATGCTCCATGACCATTGTTATCACAATGCTCAATACACTTGTCATCACAATGTTCCCTGACACTTGACGTCAGAATGCTCCTTGATCCCTGTCATGAAAAGGTTCCATGTCTTTTTCATCACAATGCTCCATGCCTTTTTCATCACAATGCTCCATGCACTTGTCATCACATTACTCCACAAGCATGTCATCAGAATGCTCCATGACCCTTGTCATCACAATGATCCATGACACCTATCATCACAATTCTCCATGCCCAATATCACTACAGTGCCCGATGACACTCGTCAACAAAATGCTCCATGGTCTTGCGATCACAATGCTCCACGGTCATGCCATCACAATGCTCCATGCCCTGGACATCACAATGCTCCCTGTCCCTTGTCATCACAATGCTCCATGACACTTCTCATCACCATGTTACATGCTCTTGTCATCACAATCCTCCATGACACATGGCATCACAATGCTCCATGCCATTGTCATCAAAATGGACCATGACATATGTCATTACAATGCTCACTGACACCTGTCTTCACAATACTCCATGACCTTGTCATCACAATGCTCCATGCCCTTGTCATAACAATGCTCCATGCCATTGTCTTCACAATGTGCCATGCCGTCACTCATCACAATAATCCTTGAAAGTTCTCAAACCAGTTCTCCATGCACCTATCATCACAATGCTCCATGCCATTGTCATCACAATGCACCATGAACCCTGTCATCACAATGCTCCATGACTCCAGTCATCACAATGTTTCATGACCTTTGTCATCACAATGGTCCATGCCCTCGTCATCACACGTCTCTGTGACCTTTGTCACCAAAATGCTCCATGAACTTTTCATCACAATGCTCCGTGACCCTTGTCATCATAATGCTCCATGCCTTTGTCAGCACAATGCTCCATGACCCATGTCATCACAATGAGCCATGCGCTTGTCATCACAATGCTCCACAAACTTGTCATCACAATGCTCCTTAAAACTTCTCATCAAAATGCTCCATGCACTTCTCATCAAAATGCTCTCTCACCACTGATATCACAATTTTCCATCACTAGTCATCACAATACTCCCTCACCCTTGTCATCACAATGTTCCATGACCCCTGTCATCAAAATGTTCCATGCCCTTGTCATCACAATGCTCCTGAAAACTTGTCATCACAATGCTCCATGCACTTCTCATCAAAATGCTCTCTCACCACTGATATCACAATGTTCCATCACTTGTCATCACAATACTCCCTCACCCCTGTCATCACAATGTTCCATGAACCCTGTCATCAAAATGTTCCATGCCCTTGTTATCACAATGCTCCGTGATGCATTTCATCAGAATGATACATGCCCTTGCTATCACAATGCTCCATTACCCCTGTCATTATAATGCTCCATGACCACTGTCATCACAGCGATCCATGACCCCTGACAACACAATGATCCGGGACTCTTGTCATCAAAATGTTCCACGACACTTGTCATCACAATGATCCATGCGCTTGTCATCCCAATGCTCCATGACCCCTGTAATCAGAATAGTCTGTGACGTTTGTCATCCCAGTGCTCCATGACCCTTGACATCACAATGCTCCATGCCATTGTCATCACAATGCTCCATGAACCCTCTCATCACATTGCTCCATGCACTTGTCATCACAAAGCTCCCTGACGCTTGTCATCACAATGCTCAATGCTCTTCTCATCACAATAATCCATGAATCTTTTCACACCAATGCTCCATGCCTTTGTCATCGAAAGGCTCCATTACCCGTGTCATAACAATGCTCCATGACCCCTGCCATCACAATGATCCACGGCCTCGTGATCACAAGGCTCCATGACCCTTGTCATCACAATTCTCCAAGACCCCTGTCATAACAATGTTCCATGCCCTTGTCATCACGAAGCTCTGTGACTTATGTCATCAGAATGCTCCATGGCCTTCTCATCACAATGCTCCATGCCCTTGTCATCACAGTGCTCCAAGAACCCTGTAATCACAATTCTCCATGCCACTTTTCATCTCAATGCTCCACGAACACTGTCATCACAATGCACCATGCCCATCATCATAATGCTTCATGCTATTGGCATAAAAATGAAATCAAAATGTTCCATGACCTCTGTCATCACAATCCTCCAAACCCTTGTGATCACAATGTTCCATAACACTTGTCATCACAATTCCCCATGACGCTCCTCATCACAATTATCCATGGTCTTCTCATCACAATGCTCCATGATATTTGTCATCACAATGCTCAATACACTTGTCATCTCAATGCTTCCTGACAATTGTCGTCAGTATCCTCCTTGAACCCTGTCATGACAAGGCTCCATGCATTTTTCATCACAATGATCCATGCGATTATCATCACAATGCTCCAAGACCACTGTAATCACAATGCTCCATGCCCTTGTCATCACAAAGCTCCATGACCCATATCATCAGAATGCTCCATGGCCTTCTCATCACCATGCTCCATGCCCTTGTCATCACAATGCTACCAGACACTTGACTTCAGAATGCTCCATGAACCCTGTCATGAAAAGGGTCCATGCCTTTTTCATCACAATGCTCCCTGCTGTTTTTATCACTATGCTCCATGCCATTGTCACCACAATACTCCACAAGCTTGTCATCAGAATGCTCCATGACACATGTCATCACAATGCTCCATGACCCGTGTCATCACAATGCTCCATGACACCTGTCATCACAATGCTCCATGCCATTGTCATCTCAATGGACCATGACATATGTCATCACAATGCTCCCTGTCACCTGTCTTCATAGTATTCCATGACCTTGTCATCACAATGCTCCATGCCCTTGTCATCACAATGCGCCATGCCCACTGTCATCACAATAATCCATCAAACTTGTCAGTCCAATGTTCCATGCCACTCTCATCACAATGCTATATGCCCTTGTCATCACAAAGCTGCATGACACATGTCATCAGAATGCTCCATTGCATTCTCATCACAATGGTCCATGCCCTTGTCATCACAATGCTCCTAGAACACTTTAATCACAATGCTCCATGCCCCTTTTCATCTCAATGCTCCATGAAAACTGTCATCACAATGCTCCACACCCTTGTGATCCCAATGTTCCATAACACTTGTCATCACAACGCCCCATGACGCTCGTCATCACAATTATCCATAGTTTTCTCATCACGATGCTCCATGACATTTGTCATCACAATGCTCAATACACTTTTCATCACAATGCTCCCTGATACTTGTCATCACTATGCTCCTTGGACCCGGTCATGACAAGGCTCCATGCATTTTCCGTCACAATGATCCATGCCCTTTTCATCACCATGCTCCAAGACCCCTGAAATCACAATGCTGCATGCCCTTGTCATCACAAAGCTCCATGACGCATGTCATCAGAATGCTCCATGGCCTTCTCATCACAATGCTCCATGATGCCTGTCATCACAATGCTCCATGCACTTTGTCATCACAATGCTCAATACACTTGTCATCACAATGTTCCCTGACACTTAACGTCAGAATGCTCCTTGATCCCTGTCATGAAAAGGTTCCATGTCTTTTTCATCACAATGCTCCATGCCTTTTTCATCACAATGCTCCATGCCATTGTCATCACAATACTCCACAAGCTTGTCATCAGAATGCTCCATGACCCTTGTCATCACAATGATCCATGACACCTATCATCACCATTCTCCATGCCGCGTATCACTACAGTGCTTGATGACACTCGTCAACAAAATGCTCCATGGTCTTGCGATCACAATGCTCCACGGTCTTGCCATCACAATGCTCCATGCCCTGGACATCACAATGCTCCATGTCCCTTGTCATCACAATGCTCCATGACACTTATCATCACCATGTTACATGCTCTTGTCATCACAATCCTTCATGACACATGGCATCACAATGCTCCATGCCTTTTCATCAAAATGGACCATGACATATGTCATTACAATGCTCCCTGACACTTGACTTCACAATACTCCATGACCTTGTCATCACAATGCTCCATGCCCTTGTCATCACAATGCTCCATGCCCTTGTCTTCACAATGTGCCATGCCGTCACTCATCACAATAATCCTTGAAAGTTGTCAGACCAGTTCTCCATGCACCTATCATCACAATGCTCCATGCCATTGTCATCACAATGCACCATGAACCCTGTCATCACAATGCTCCATGACTCCAGTCATCACAATGCTTCATGACCTTTGTCATCACAATGGTCCATGCCCTCGTCATCACACGTCTCTGTGACGTTTGTCACCACAATGCTCCATGAACTTTTCATCACAATGCTCCGTGACCCTTGTCATCATAATGCTCCATGCCTTTGTCAGCACAATGCTCCATGACCCATGTCATCACAATGAGCCATGCGCTTGTCATCACAATGCTCCACAATCTTGTCATCACAATGCCCCTTAAAACTTGTCATCACAATGCTCCATGCACTTCTCATCAAAATGCTCTCTCACCACTGATATCACAATTTTCCATCACTAGTCATCACAATACTCCCTCACCCTTGTCATCACAATGTTCCATGACCCCTGTCATCAAAATGTTCCATGCCCTTGTCATCACAATGCTCCTTAAAACTTGTCATCACAATGCTCCATGCAGTTCTCATCAAAATGCTCTCTCACCACTGATATCACAATGTTCCATCACTAGTCCTCACAATACTCCCTCACCCCTGTCATCACAATGTTCCATGAACCCTGTCATCAAAATGTTCCATGCCCTTGTAATCACAATGCTCCGTGATGCATGTCATCAGAATGCTACATGCCCTTGCCATCACAATGCTCCATTACCCCTGACATCACAATGCTCTATGACCACTGTCATCACAGCGATCCATGACCCCTGACAACACAATGATCCGGGACTCTTGTCATCAAAATGCTCCATGACACTTGTCATCACAATGATCCATGCGCTTGTCATCCCAATGTCCCATGACCCCTGTAATCAGAATAGTCTCTGACGATTGTCATCCCAGTGCTCCATGACCCTTGACATCACAATGCTCCATGCCATTGTCATCACAATGCTCCATGAACCCTCTCATCACATTGCTCCATGCACTTGTCATCACAAAGCTCCCTGTTGCTTGTCATCACAATGCTCAATGCCCTTCTCATCACAATAATCCATGAATCTTTTCAAACCAATGCTCCATGCCCTTGTCATCGAAAGGCTCCATTACCCGTGTCATAACAATGCTCCATGACCCCTGCCATCACAGTGATCCACGGCCTCGTCATCACAAGGCTCCATGACCCTTGTCATCACAATTCTCCAAGACCCCTGTAATCACAATGCTCCATGCCCTTGTCATCACGAAGCTCCATGACTTATGTCATCAGAATGCTCCATGGCCTTCTCATCACAATGCTCCATGCCCTTGTCATCACAGTGCTCCAAGACCCCTGTAATCACAATTCTCCATGCCACTTTTCATCTCAATGCTCCATGAACACTGTCATCACAATGCACCATGCCCATCATCATAATGCTTCATGCTATTGTCATAACAGTGAAATCAAAATGTTCCATGACCTCTGTCATCACAATCCTCCAAACCCTTGTGATCACAATGTTCCATAACACTTGTCCTCACAATTCCCCATGATGCTTCTCATCACAATTATCCATGGTCTTCTAATCACAATGCTCCATGATATTTGTCATCACAATGGTCCATTCCCTCGTCATGACAATGCTCTGTAACACTTGTCATCACAATGCTCCATGCCTTTGTCAGCACAATGCTCAATACACTTGTCATCACAAAGCTCCATGATGCCTGTCATGACAATAGTCCTTGCCCGTGTCATCACAATTCTCCATGAATTTTGTCATCACAATGCTCAATACACTTGTCATCACAATGCTCCCTGACACTTGTCGTCAGAATGCTCCTTGAAACCTGTCATGAAAAGGCTCCATGCCTTTTTCATCACAATGCTCCATGCCCTTTTCATCACAATGCTCCATGCCATTGTCATCACAATACTCCACAAGCTTGTCATCAGAATGTTCCATGACCCTTGTCATCACAATGCTCCATGCCCCTTGTCATTACAGTGCTCCATAACGATCGTCATCACAATTATCCATGGTCTTCTCATCACAATGCTCCACCGTCTTGCCATCACAATGCTCCATGACACTTCTCATCACAATGTTACATGCTCTTGTCATCACAATTCTCCATGCACTTGTCATCGCAATGCTCCATGACACCTGACATAGCAAGCTCCATGTGCTTTTCATCAAAAGCTACACGACCTTGTCATCAAAATTCTCTATGGCCCTTGCCATAACAATGCTCCATGCCGTTGTCATCACAATGCTCCATGACCATTGTCATCACAATGCTCCAAGCCATTCTCATCACAATGCTCCATTACTTTTGTCATCAAAATCCTCCATGACACTTGGCTTCACAATGCTCCATGCCATTGTCATCATAATGCACCATGACATATGTCATCACAATGCTCCCTGAAACCTGTCTTCACAATACTCCATGACCTTGTCATAACAATGTTCCATGCCCTTGTCATCACAGTGTGCCATGCCCACTATCATCACAATAATCCATGAAACATGTCAGACCAATGCTTTATCCCCCTGTCATCACAATGCTCCATGCCCTTTTCATCACAGTGCTCGGTGACTCCAGTCATCACAATGCTCCATGAACTTTGTCATCACAATGCTCAATACACTTGTCATCACAATGCTCCCTGACACTTGTCGTCTGAATGCTCCTTGAACACTGTCATGAAAAGGCTCCATGCCTTTTTCATCACAATGCTCCATGCCCTTTTCCTCACAATGCTCCATGCCATTGTCATCACATTACTCCACAAGCTTGTCATCAGAATGCTCCATGACCCTTGTCATCACAATGATCCATGACACCAGTCATCACAATGTTCCATGCCCCTTGTCTTTACAGTGCTCCATGTCACTCGTCATCACAATTATCCATGGTCTTCTCATCACAATGCTCCACGGTCTTGCCATCACTATGCTCCATGCCCTGGTCATCACAATTCTACATATCCTTGTCATCACAATGCTCCATGACACTTCTAATCAAAATGTTACATGCTCTTGTCAATACAATTCTCCATGCAATTGTCATCGAAATGCTCCCTGACCCCTTCATAGCAAGCTCCATGTGCTTGTCATCACAAAGCTTCACGATCTTCTCATCAAAATTCTCAATGGCCCTTGTCAACTCAGTGCTCCATGATCTTGTCATCACAATGCTCCATGACCCTTGTCATCACTATGCTCCATTTCCATTGTCATCACAATCCTCCATGACACTTGGCATCACAGTGCCTCATGACCTTGTCATCACAATGTTCCATGCCCTTGTCATCACAATGTGCCATCCCCACTGTCATCACAATAATACATAAAACTTGTCATAGCAATGCTCTATGCCTCTTTCATCACAATGCTCCTTTCCCTTGTCATCACAAAGCTCCATGACCCCTGTCATCACAATGCTCCGTGACTCCAGTCATCACAATTCTTCATGACCTTTGTCATCACAATGGTCCATGCCCTCATCATCACAAGTCTCTGTGACCTTTGTCACCACAATGCTCCATGAACTTTTCATCACAATGCTCGGTGACCCTTGTCATCACAATGTTCCATGCCTTTCTCAGCACAAATCACCATGACCCATGTCATCACAATGCTCCTTGCGCTAGTCAGCACTATGCTCCATAACACATGTCATAACAATGCTGGATGTTCTAGTCAGCACAATGCTCCATGACATATGTCATCACAATGCGTCATGCGCTTGTCATCAAAATGCTCCACAATCTTGTCATCACAATGCTCCATAAAACTTGTCATCACAATGATCCATACACTAATCATCAAAATGCTCTCTCACCAATGATATCACAATGTTCCATCACTAGTCATTAAAATACTCCCTCACCCCTGTCATCACAATGATCCATGACCCCTGTCATCACAATGCTATATGCCCTTATCATCACAATGTTCCATTACCCCTAACATCATAATGTTCCATAACCCCTGTCATCAAAATGCTCCATGACCCTTTTCATCACAATGCTCCATGACCCCTGACATCACAATGTTCCATAACCCCTGTCATCAAAATGCTCGATGACGCTTTTCATCAAATTGCTCCATGACCCTGTCATCACAATGCACCGTGCCCTTCTCATCACAATGCACCACGCCCTTGTCATCAAAATGCTCCATGACCTTTGTCATTACAAAGCTCCATGACCGATGGCATCACAATGCTCCATGATATTGTCATCACAATGCTTCATGAAGCCTCTCATCACATTGCTCCATGTCCTGGTCATCACAAAGCTCCACGATGCTTGTCATCAAAATGCTCCATGCCCGTCTCAACACAATGCTCCATGCCCTTGTCATTACAATACTCCATGACCCATGTATCACAGTGTTCCATGCCCTTGTCATCACAATGCTCCATGCCCTATCTCATCACAATAATCCATAAAACTTTTCAGACCAAAGCTCCATGCCCTTGTAATCACAATGCTCCTTTACTCCTTCATGACAATGCTCCATTATCCAAGCCATCAAAATGATCCACGGCCTTGTCATCACAAGGCTCCATAACCCGTGTCATCAAAATGAACCAAGACCCCTGTAATCACAATTATCCATGCCTTTGTCATCACAAAACTCCATGACACATGTCACCAAAATGCTCCATGGCCTTCTCATCACAATGCTCCATAGCCTTGCCATCACAATACTCCATTAGCCCTGTCATAACAATGCTCCATGACCCATGACAACACAATGATCGGGAATCTTGTCATCAAAATGCTGCATGATACTTGTCATCACAATGATCTATGCCCTTGCCATCCCAATGCTCATGACCCCTGTAATCACAATGCTCCATGACGCTTGTCATCACAGTGCTCCGTGACACTTGTCATCAAAATGCTACATGCATTTGTCAGCAAAATGCTACATGACTTTGTCATCACATGCTCCATGCGCTTGTCATCACAATACTCCATTCCCATTGTCATCAAAATCCTCCATGAACCTTGGGTTCACATTGCTTCATGCCCTTGTCATCACAATGCTCCATGCTCCTTGAAATGAAAATGATATATGACATCTGTCATCACAATGCTCCAAATCCTTGTGATCACAATGTTCCACAACACTTGTCATCACAATGCTCCATGATGCCTGTCATCACAATGCTCCATGACCTTTGTCATCACAATGCTCAATACACTTGTCATCACAATGCTCCCTGACACTTGTCGTCAGAATGCTCCTTGAACACTGTCATGACAAGGCTCCATGCCTTTTTCATCACAATGCTCCATGCCCTTTTCATCACAATGCTCCATGCCATTGTCATCACATTACTCCACAAGCTTGTCATCAGAATGCTCCATGACCCTTGTCATCACAATGATCCATGACACCAGTCATCACAATGTTCCATGCCCCTTGTCATTACAGTGCTCCATGACGCTCGTCATCACAATTATCCATGGTCTTCTCATCACAATGCTCCACGGTCTTGCCATCACTATGCTCCATGCCCTGGTCATCACAATTCTACACATCCTTGTCATCACAATGCTCCATGACACTTCTAATCAAAATGTTACATGCTCTTGTCAATACAATTCTCCATGCAATTGTCATCGAAATGCTCCCTGACCCCTTCATAGCAAGCTCCATGTGCTTGTCATCACAAAGCTTCACGATCTTCTCATCAAAATTCTCAATGGCCCTTGTCAACTCAGTGCTCCATGATCTTGTCATCACAATGCTCCATGACCCTTGTCATCACTATGCTCCATTTCCTTTGTCATCACAATCCTCAATGACACTTGGCATCACAATGCCCCATGACATTGTCATCACAATGGACCATGACATATGTCATCACAATGCTCCCTGACACCTGTTTTCACAATACTGTATGACCTTGTCATCACAATGCTCCATGCCCTTGTCATCACAATGTGCCATGCCCACTGTCATCACAATAATCCATAAAACTTGTCATAGCAATGCTCTATGCCTCTTTCATTACAATGCTCCTTTCCCTTGTCATCACAATGCTCCATGACCCCTGTCATCACAATGCTCCGTGACTCCAGTCATCACAATTCTTCATGACCTTTGTCATCACAATGCTCCATGCCTTTGTTAGCAAAATGCTACATGACATTGTCATCACAATGCTCAATGTGCTTGTCATCAAAATACTCCATTACCTTTGTCATCACAATCCTCCATGGACCTTGGGATCACATTGCTTCATGCCCTTGTCATCACAATGGTCCATTCTACTTGAAATCAAAATGATCTATGACTTCTGTCATCACAATGCTCCAAGCCCTTGTGATCACAATGTTCCATAACACTTGTCATCACAATGCTCCATTATGCCTGTCATCACAATACTCCATGCCCTTGTCATCACAGTGCTCCCTGACATTTGTCCTCACAATGCTCAATACACTTGTCATCACAATGCTCCCTGACACTTGTCATCAGAATGTTCCTTGAACCCTGTCATGAAAAGGCTCCATGCCTTTTTCATCACAAAGCTCCATGCCCTTGTCATCACAAAGCTCCATGGCGCTTGTCATCACAATGCTCGATGCCCTTCTCATCACAGTGCTCCAGGCCCTTGTCATTACAATCCTCCATGACGCATGTATCACAGTGTTCCTTGCCCTTGTCATCACAATGCTCCATGCCCACTCTCATCGCAATAATCCATGGAAATTTTCAGACCAATTCTCCATGCCCTTGTCATCACAATGCTCCATTAGACTTGTCATAACAATGCTCCATGAACCCTGCCATCACAATATTGCACGGCCTTGTCATCAAAAGGCTCCATGACCCTTGTCATCACAATGCTCCCAGACCCCTGTAATCACAATGCTCCATGCCCTTGTCATCACAAAGCTCCATGACCCATGTCATCAGAATGCTCCACGGCCTTCTCATCACAATGCTCCATGCCCTTGTCATCACAATGCTCCAAAAACACTGTATTCACAATGCTCTATACCCTTGTCACCACAAAGCTCCATGACGCATGGCAGCAGAATGCTCCTTGGCCTTCTCATCACAATGCTCCATGCCCTTGTCATCACAATGTTCCAAGACCCCTGTAATCGCAATGCTCCATGCCCCTTTTCATCAGTATGCTCCATGAGACCTGTCCTCACAAGGCTCCATGGTTTTCTCATCACAATGCTCCAGGACCTTGTCATCACAATGTCTCAGGACCTTCTCAACAAAATTCTCAATGCCCTTGTCATCATAATGTTCCAAGCCCTAATCATCATAATGCCCCATTATCTTTCTCATCACAATCCTCCATGACACTTGGCATCACAATGCCCCATGCCATTGTCATCACAATGGACCATGACATATGACATCACATGCTCCCTGATACCTTTCTTCACAATACTCCGTGACCTTGTCATCACAATGCTCCATGCCCTTGTCATCACAATCCGCCATGCCCACTGTCATCACAATAATCCATGAAACTTGTCAGACCAATGCTCCATGCCCCTGTCATCACAATGCTCCATGCCCTTGTCATCACAATGCTCCGTGACTCCAATCATCACAATGCTTCATGACCTTAGTCATCACAATAGTCCATGCCTGCGTCATCACAATGCTCCGTGACACTTGTCATCTCAATGCTCCTTGCCTTTGTCAGCACAATACTCCAGGAACCTTGTCATCACAATGTGCCACATGCTTTTCATCACAATAGTCCACAACCTTGTTATCACAATGCTCCATAAACATTGTCATCACAATGCTCCATGAACTTCTCATGAAAATGCTCTCTCACCACTTATATCACAATGTTCCAGAACCACGTCATCACAATGCTACATGCACTTATCATCACAATGCGCCATGACACATGATATCACAATGTGCCAAAACACCTCTCATCAAAATGTTCCATGACCCTTTTCATCAAATTGATCCATGACCCTGTCATCACAATGCATCATGCCCATCATCATAATTCGTCACGCCATTGTCATCACAATGCACCATGACATATGTCATCACAATGCTCCCTGACACTTGTCTTCACAATACTGCATGATCTTGTCATAACAATGTTCCATTCCCTTGTCATCACAATGTGCCATGCCCACCCTCATAGCAATAATCCATGAAAATTTTCAGACCAATTCTCCATGCCCCTGTCATCACAATGCTCCATGCCCTTGTAATCACAATGCTCCATGACCCCTCACATCATAATGCTCCGTGAATCCAGTCATCACAATGCTTTATGACCTTTGTCATCACAATGGTCCATTCCCTCGTCATCACAGTGCTGTGTAACATTTGTCATCACAATGCTGCATGCCTTTGTCAGCCCAATGCTCCATGATCTTGTCATCACAATGCTCCATGCGCTTGTCAGCACAATGCTCCAAGACACATGTCATCACAATATGCCATGCACTTTTCATCACAATGCTCCACAACCTTGTCATCACAATGCTCCATAAAACTTGTCATCACAATGCTCCATGCACTTCTCATCTAAATGCTCTCTCACCACTGATATCACAATGTTCCATCACTAGTCATCACAATACTCCCTCACCCCTTTCATCACAATGTTCCATGACCCATGTCATCAAAATACTACATGCCCTTATCATCACAATGCTCCATGACCACTGACATCACAATGTTCCATAACCCCTGCCATCAAAATGTTCCCCGACACTTTTCATCAAATTGCTCCATGACCCTGTCATCACAATGCTCCCTGCCCTTCTCATCACAATGCACAACACCCTTGTCATCAAAATGCTACATGACATTTGTCATCACAAAGCTCCATGACCCTTGGCATCACAATGCTCCATGGCATTGTCATCACAATGCTCCATGAACCCTATCATCACATTGCTCCTTGCCCTTGTCATCACAAAGCTCCATGACGCTTCTCATCACAATGCTCAATGCCTTTCTCATCACAATTGTCCATGCCCTTGTCATTACAGTCCTCCATGACCCATGAATCACCGTGTTCTGTGACCTTGTCATCACAATGCTCCATGCCCACTCTCATCACAATAATCAATGAAACATTTCAAACCAATGCTCAATGCCCTTGTCATCACAATGCTCCATTACACCTGTCAAAACAATGCTCCATGACCCCTGCCATCACAATATTCCATGGCGTTGTCATCAAAAGGCTCCATGACCCTTGTCATAACAATGCTCCATGACCCCTGTAATCACAAGGCTCCATGCCCCTTTTCATCTCAATGCTCCATGAACACTGTCATCACAATGCACCATGCCCATCATCATAATGATTCATGCTATTGTCATCACAATGATATCAAAATGCTCCATGTCCTCTGTCATCACAATGCTCCAAACCCTTCTGATCACAATATTCCATAACACTTGTGATCACAATGCCCCATGACGCTCCTCATCACAATTATCCATTGTCTTCACATCACAATGCTCCATGACCTTTGTCATCACAGTGCTCCTTGATACTTGTCATCAGTATGCTCCTTGAACCCTGCCATGACAAGGCTCCATGCCTTTTTCATCACAATGATCCATGAACTTTTCATCACAATGCTCCAAGACACCTGTAATAACAATTCTCCATGACCTTGTCATCACAAAGCTTCATGACGCATGTCATCAGAATGCTCCATGGCTTTCTCATCACAATGCTCCATGCCCTTGTCATCACAATGCTCCAAGGCTCCTGTAATCACAATGCTCCATGCCCCTTTTCATCAGAATGCTCCATGAGACTTGTCATCACAAGGCTCTATGGTCTCTTCATCACAATGCTCCATTACCTTTGTCATCACAATCCTCCATGACATTTGGCATCACAATGCTTCATGCCGTTGTCATCACAATGCACCACGACATATGTCATCACAATGCTCCCTGACACCTGTCTTCACAATACTATATGACCTTGTCATAACAATGCTCCATGCCATTTTCATCACAATGCACCATGCCCTTGTAATCACAATGCTCCATGACCCCTCACATCATAATGCTCCGTGAATCCAGTCATCACAATGCTTTATGACCTTTTCCATGAAAATGGTCCATTCCCTCGTCATCTCAATGCTCTGTAACACGTGTCATCACAATGCTCCATGCCTTTGTCAGCACAGTGCTCCATGACCCTTGTCATCACAATGCTCCATGCGCTTGTCAGCACAATGCTCCAAAACACAGTTCATCACAATATGCCATGCACTTGTCTTCACAATGCTCCACAACCTTGTCATCACATTGCTCCATTAACCTTGTCATCACAATGCTCCATGAACTTGTCATCTAAATGCTCTCTCACCACTGATATCACAATGTTCCATCACTAGTCATCACAATACTCCCTCACCCCTTTCATCACAATGTTCCATGACCCCTGTCATCAAAATGCTACATGCCCTTATCATCACAATGCTCCATGACCACTGACGTCACACTGTTCCATAACCCCTCTCATCAAAATGTTCCCTGACGCTTTTCATCAAATTGCTCCATGATCCTGTCATCACAATGCTCCCTGCCCTTCTCATCACAATGCACAATGCTCTTGTCATCAAAATGCTCATTGACCTTTGTCCTCACAAATCTCCATGACCCTTGGCATCACAATGCTCCATGCCATTGTCATCACAATGTTCCATGAACCCTATCATCACATTGCTCCTTGCCCTTGTCATCACAAAGCTCCATGACACTTGTCATCACAATGCTCCATGAACCGTGTCATCACAATGCACCATGCGCATCATCATAATGCTTCATGCTATTGTCATCAAAATGAAATCAAAATGCTCCATGACCTCTGTCATCACAATGCTCCAAATCCTTGTGATCACAATGTTCCATAACACTTGTCATAACAACGCCCCATGATGCTCATCATCACAATTATCCATGGCTTTCTATTCACAATACTCCATGAACTTTGTCATCACAATGCTCAATACACTTGTCATCACAATGCTCGCTGACACTTGTCATCAGTATGCTCCTTGAACCCTGTCATGACAAGGCTCCATGAATTTTGAATCACAATGATCAATGTCCTTTTCATCACAATGCCCTGTGACCCTTGTCATCACAATGCACCATGCTTTTGTCAGCACAATGATCCATGACACTTGTCATCACAATGCTCCGTGTTCTTTTCAGCACAATGCTCCTTGAAACATGTCATCACAATGCTCCATGCGCTTGTCATCACAATGCTCCACATCCTTGTCATCACAATGCTCCATGCACTTCTCATCAAAATGCTCTCTCACCACTGATATCACAATGTTCCATCACTAGTCTTCACAATACTCCCTCAACCCTGTCATCACAATGTTCCATGCCCCTATCCTCACTATGCTACATGCACTTATCATCAAAATGCTCTATGACCAATGACATCACAATGCTCCATAATCCCTGTCATCAAAATGCTCCATTACCATTTTCATCACAATGCTCCATGACCCCTGACATCACAATTCTCCATAACCACTCTCATCAAAATATTCCATGACTTTTTCACCAAATTGCTCCATGACCCTGTCAGCACAATGTTCCCTGCCCTTCTCATCACAACGCACCACGACCTTGTCATCAAAATGCTCCATGACCTTTGTCATCACAAAACTCCATGACACTTGGCATCACAATGCTCCATGCCATTGTCATCACAATGCTCCATGAAGCCTCTCATCACATTGCTCCATGCCGTTGTCATCACAAACCTCCATGTCGCTTGTCATCACAATGCTCGATGCACTTCTCATCACAATGCTCCATGTCCTTGTCTTTACAATCCTCCATGACCCATGTATCAAAGAGTTCTCTGCCCTTGTCATCACAATGCTCCATGCTCACTCTCAGCACAATAATCGATGAAACATTTCAGAACAATGCTCCATGCCCTTTTCATCACAATGCTCCATTACCCCTGTCATAACAATGCACCATGACACCTGCCTTCACAAGTTTCCATGGCCTTGTCATCACAAGACTCCATGACACTTGTCATCACAATGCTCCAAACACTGTAATCACAATTCTGCATACACTTGTCATCACAAAGCTCCATGACACATGTCATCAGAATGCTCCATGGCCTTCTCATTCATGATGCTCCATGCCCTTGTCATCACAATGGTCCGAAACACCTGTAATCACAATGCTCCATGCCCCTTTTCATCTCAATGCTCCATGAACCGTGTCATCACAATGCACCATGTGCATCATCATAATGCTTCATGCTATTGTCATCAAAATGAAATCAATATGCTCCATGACCTCTGTCATCACAATGCTCCAAACACTTGTGATCACAATGTTGCATAACACTTGTCATCACAACGCCCAATGACGCTCATCATCACAGTTATCCATGGGCTTCTATTCACAGTACTCCATTATCTTTGTCATCACAATGCTCAATACACTTGTCATCACAATGCTCCCTGACACTTGTCATCAGTATGCTCCTTGAACCCTGTCATGACAAAGATCCATGCATTTTTCAACACAATGATCCATGCCTTTTCCTCACAATGCTCCAAGACCCCTGGAATCACAATGCTCCATGCAATTGTCATCACAAAGCTTCATGACTCATGTCTTCAGAATGCTCCATGGCCTTCTCATCACCATGCTCCATGCCCTTTTAATCACAATGCTCCATTCCCATGTCATCAAAATGCCCCATGACCCCTATCATCACAATACTCCATGAACATTTTCAGCCCAATGCTCCATGACCTTCTAATCACAATGCCCCATGAACCCTGTCATCACAATGCTCCATGACCCCTGTCATCACAATGCTCCGTGACTCCAGTCATCACAAAGCTTCATGACCTTTGTCATCTCAATGGTCCATGCCATTGTCACACAAGGCTCTGTGACCTTTGTCACCACAATGCTCCATGAACTTTTCATCACAATACTCTGTGACCCTTGTCATCAAAATGCACCATGCCTTTGTCAGCACAGTGCTCCATGACACATGTCATCACAATGCGCCATGCGCTTGTCATCACAAATCTCTATGAGGCTTGTCATTACAACCCTCGATGCACTTCTCATCACAATGCTCCATTTCCTTGTCATTACAATCCTGCATGATCTATGTATCACAGTGTTCCGTGCCGTTGTCATCACAATGCTCCATGACCCTTGTCATCACGATGCTCCAAACCCTTGTCATTAAAATGCTCCATTACCTTTGTCATCACTATCCTCCATGACTCTTGGCATCACAATGCTCCATGCCATTGTCATCACAATGGACCATGACATATGCCATCACTATGCTCCCAGACACCTATCTTCACAATACTCCATGACCTTGTCATCACAATGCTCCATGCACTTCACATCAAAATGCTCTCCCACCACTGATATCATAATGTTCCATCACTAGTCATCACAATACTCCCTCACCCCTGTCATCACAATGTTCCAGGACCCCTGTCATCAAAATTCTCCATGACCCTTTTCATCATAATCCTCCATGACCCCTGACATCACAATGTTCCATAACCCCTTTCATCAAAATGTCCCATGACAATTTTCATCAAATTGCTCCATGACCCTTTCATCACAATGATCCCTGCCCTTCTCAACACAGTTCACCACGTGCTTGTCATCAAAATGCTCCATGACCTCTGTCATCACAATGCTCCAAATCCTTGTGATCACAATGTTCCATAACACTTGTCATAACAACGCCCCATGATGCTCATCATCACAATTATCCATGGCTTTCTATTCACAATACTCCATGAACTTTGTCATCACAATGCTCAATACACTTGTCATCACAATGCTCGCTGACACTTGTCATCAGTATGCTCCTTGAACCCTGTCATGACAAGGCTCCATGAATTTTGAATCACAATGATCAATGTCCTTTTCATCACAATGCCCTGTGACCCTTGTCATCACAATGCACCATGCCTTTGTCAGCACAATGATCCATGACACTTGTCATCACAATGCTCCGTGTTCTTTTCAGCACAATGCTCCTTGAAACATGTCATCACAATGCACCATGCGCTTGTCATCACAATGCTCCACATCCTTGTTATCACAATGCTCCATGCACTTCTCATCAAAATGCTCTCTCACCACTGATATCACAATGTTCCATCACTAGTCTTCACAATACTCCCTCAACCCTGTCATCACAATGTTCCATGACCCCTATCATCACAATGCTACATGCACTTATCATCAAAATGCTCCATGACCAATGACATCACAATGCTCCATAATCCCTGTCATCAAAATGCTCCATTACCATTTTCATCACAATGCTCCATGACCCCTGACATCACAATTCTCCATAACCACTCTCATGAAAATATTCCATGACATTTTCACCAAATTGCTCCATGACCCTTTTAGCACAATGTTCCCTGCCCTTCTCATCACAACGCACCACGACCTTGTCATCAAAATGCTCCATGACCTTTGTCATCACAAAACTCCATGACACTTCGCATCACAATGCTCCATGCCATTGTCATCACAATGCTCCATGAAGCCTCTCATCACATTGCTCCATGCCCTTGTCATCACAAACCTCTATGTCACTTGTCATCACAATGCTCGATGCCCTTCCCATCAAAATGCTCCATATCCTTGTCATTACAATCTTCCATGACCCATGTATCAAAGAGTTATGTGCCCTTGTCATCACAATGCTCCATGCCCACTCTCAGCACAATAATCAATGAAACATTTCAGAACAATGCTCCATGCCCTTTTCATCACAATGCTCCATTACCCCTGTCATAACAATGCACCATGACACCTGCCTTCACAAGTTTCCATGGCCTTGTCATCACAAGACTCCATGACACTTGTCATCACAATGCTCCAAACACTGTAATCACAATTCTGCATACACTTGTCATCACAAAGCTCCATGACGCATGTCATCAGAATGCTCCATGGCCTTCTCATTCACGATGCTCCATGCCCTTGTCATCACAATGGTCCAAAACACCTGTAATCACAATGCTCCATGCCCCTTTTCATCTCAATGCTCCATGAACCGTGTCATCACAATGCACCATGCGCATCATCATAATGCTTCATGCTATTGTCATCAAAATGAAATCAAAATGCTCCATGACCTCTGTCATCACAATGCTCCAAATCCTTGTGATCACAATGTTCCATAACACTTGTCATAACAACGCCCCATGATGCTCATCATCACAATTATCCATGGCTTTCTATTCACAATACTCCATGAACTTTGTCATCACAATGCTCAATACACTTGTCATCACAATGCTCGCTGACACTTGTCATCAGTATGCTCCTTGAACCCTGTCATGACAAGGCTCCATGAATTTTGAATCACAATGATCAATGTCCTTTTCATCACAATGCCCTGTGACCCTTGTCATCACAATGCACCATGCCTTTGTCAGCACAATGATCCATGACACTTGTCATCACAATGCTCCGTGTTCTTTTCAGCACAATGCTCCTTGAAACATGTCATCACAATGCTCCATGCGCTTGTCATCACAATGCTCCACATCCTTGTCATCACAATGCTCCATGCACTTCTCATCAAAATGCTCTCTCACCACTGATATCACAATGTTCCATCACTAGTCTTCACAATACTCCCTCAACCCTGTCATCACAATGTTCCATGCCCCTATCCTCACTATGCTACATGCACTTATCATCAAAATGCTCTATGACCAATGACATCACAATGCTCCATAATCCCTGTCATCAAAATGCTCCATTACCATTTTCATCACAATGCTCCATGACCCCTGACATCACAATTCTCCATAACCACTCTCATCAAAATATTCCATGACTTTTTCACCAAATTGCTCCATGACCCTGTCAGCACAATGTTCCCTGCCCTTCTCATCACAACGCACCACGACCTTGTCATCAAAATGCTCCATGACCTTTGTCATCACAAAACTCCATGACACTTGGCATCACAATGCTCCATGCCATTGTCATCACAATGCTCCATGAAGCCTCTCATCACATTGCTCCATGCCGTTGTCATCACAAACCTCCATGTCGCTTGTCATCACAATGCTCGATACACTTCTCATCACAATGCTCCATGTCCTTGTCTTTACAATCCTCCATGACCCATGTATCAAAGAGTTCTGTGCCCTTGTCATCACAATGCTCCATGCTCACTCTCAGCACAATAATCGATGAAACATTTCAGAACAATGCTCCATGCCCTTTTCATCACAATGCTCCATTACCCCTGTCATAACAATGCACCATGACACCTGCCTTCACAAGTTTCCATGGCCTTGTCATCACAAGACTCCATGACACTTGTCACCACAATGCTCCAAACACTGTAATCACAATTCTGCATACACTTGTCATCACAAAGCTCCATGACGCATGTCATCAGAATGCTCCATGGCCTTCTCATTCACGATGCTCCATGCCCTTGTCATCACAATGGTCCGAAACACCTGTAATCACAATGCTCCATGCCCCTTTTCATCTCAATGCTCCATGAACCGTGTCATCACAATGCACCATGTGCATCATCATAATGCTTCATGCTATTGTCATCAAAATGAAATCAATATGCTCCATGACCTCTGTCATCACAATGCTCCAAACACTTGTGATCACAATGTTGCATAACACCTGTCATCACAACGCCCAATGACGCTCATCATCACAGTTATCCATGGGCTTCTATTCACAGTTCTCCATTATCTTTGTCATCACAATGCTCAATACACTTGTCATCACAATGCTCCCTGACAATTGTCATCAGTATGCTCCTTGAACCCTGTCATGACAAAGATCCATGCATTTTTCAACACAATGATCCATGCCTTTTCCTCACAATGCTCCAAGACCCCTGGAATCACAATGCTCCATGCCATTGTCATCACAAAGCTTCATGACTCATGTCTTCAGAATGCTCCATGGCCTTCTCATCACCATGCTCCATGCCCTTTTAATCACAATGCTCCATTCCCATGTCATCAAAATGCCCCATGACCCCTGTCATCACAATACTCCATGAACATTTTCAGCCCAATGCTCCATGACCTTCTAATCACAATGCCCCATGAACCCTGTCATCACAATGCTCCATGACCCCTGTCATCACAATGCTCCGTGACTCCAGTCATCACAAAGCTTCATGACCTTTGTCATCTCAATGGTCCATGCAATTGTCACACAAGGCTCTGTGACCTTTGTCACCACAATGCTCCATGAACTTTTCATCACAATACTCTGTGACCCTTGTCATCAAAATGCACCATGCCTTTGTCAGCACAGTGCTCCATGACCCATGTCATCACAATGCGCCATGCGCTTGTCATCACAAATCTCTATGAGGCTTGTCATTACAACCCTCGATGCACTTCTCATCACAATGCTCCATTTCCTTGTCATTACAATCCTGCATGATCTATGTATCACAGTGTTCCGTGCCGTTGTCATCACAATGCTCCATGCCCTTGTCATCACAATGCTCCATGACCCTTGTCATCACGATGCTCCAAACCCTTGTCATTAAAATGCTCCATTACCTTTGTCATCACTATCCTCCATGACTCTTGGCATCACAATGCTCCATGCCATTGTCATCACAATGGACCATGACATATGCCATCACTATGCTCCCAGACACCTATCTTCACAATACTCCATGACCTTGTCATCACAATGCTCCATGCACTTCACATCAAAATGCTCTCCCACAACTGATATCATAATGTTCCATCACTAGTCATCACAATACTCCCTCACCCCTGTCATCACAATGTTCCAGGACCCCTGTCATCAAAATTCTCCATGACCCTTTTCATCATAATCCTCCATGACCCCTGACATCACAATGTTCCATAACCCCTTTCATCAAAATGTCCCATGACAATTTTCATCAAATTGCTCCATGACCCTTTCATCACAATGATCCCTGCCCTTCTCAACACAGTTCACCACGTGCTTGTCATCAAAATGCTCCATGACCTCTGTCATCACAATGCTCCAAATCCTTGTGATCACAATGTTCCATAACACTTGTCATAACAACGCCCCATGATGCTCATCATCACAATTATCCATGGCTTTCTATTCACAATACTCCATGAACTTTGTCATCACAATGCTCAATACACTTGTCATCACAATGCTCGCTGACACTTGTCATCAGTATGCTCCTTGAACCCTGTCATGACAAGGCTCCATGAATTTTGAATCACAATGATCAATGTCCTTTTCATCACAATGCCCTGTGACCCTTGTCATCACAATGCACCATGCCTTTGTCAGCACAATGATCCATGACACTTGTCATCACAATGCTCCGTGTTCTTTTCAGCACAATGCTCCTTGAAACATGTCATCACAATGCACCATGCGCTTGTCATCACAATGCTCCACATCCTTGTCATCACAATGCTCCATGCACTTCTCATCAAAATGCTCTCTCACCACTGATATCACAATGTTCCATCACTAGTCTTCACAATACTCCCTCAACCCTGTCATCACAATGTTCCATGACCCCTATCATCACAATGCTACATGCACTTATCATCAAAATGCTCCATGACCAATGACATCACAATGCTCCATAATCCCTGTCATCAAAATGCTCCATTACCATTTTCATCACAATGCTCCATGACCCCTGACATCACAATTCTCCATAACCACTCTCATGAAAATATTCCATGACTTTTTCACCAAATTGCTCCATGACCCTTTTAGCACAATGTTCCCTGCCCTTCTCATCACAACGCACCACGACCTTGTCATCAAAATGCTCCATGACCTTTGTCATCACAAATCTCCATGACACTTGGCATCACAATGCTCCATGCCATTGTCATCACAATGCTCCATGAAGCCTCTCATCACATTGCTCCATGCCCTTGTCATCACAAACCTCCATGTCACTTGTCATCACAATGCTCGATGCCCTTCCCATCAAAATGCTCCATATCCTTGTCATTACAATCTTCCATGACCCATGTATCAAAGAGTTATGTGCCCTTGTCATCACAATGCTCCATGCCCACTCTCAGCACAATAATCGATGAAACATTTCAGAACAATGCTCCATGCCCTTTTCATCACAATGCTCCATTACCCCTGTCATAACAATGCACCATGACACCTGCCTTCACAAGTTTCCATGGCCTTGTCATCACAAGACTCCATGACACTTGTCATCACAATGCTCCAAACACTGTAATCACAATTCTGCATACACTTGTCATCACAAAGCTCCATGACGCATGTCATCAGAATGCTCCATGGCCTTCTCATTCACGATGCTCCATGCCCTTGTCATCACAATGGTCCAAAACACCTGTAATCACAATGCTCCATGCCCCTTTTCATCTCAATGCTCCATGAACCGTGTCATCACAATGCACCATGCGCATCATCATAATGCTTCATGCTATTGTCATCAAAATGAAATCAATATGCTCCATGACCTCTGTCATCACAATGCTCCAAACACTTGTAATCACAATGTTGCATAACACTTGTCATCACAACGCGCAATGACGCTCATCATCACAGTTATCCATGGGCTTCTATTCACAGTACTCCATTATCTTTGTCATCACAATGCTCAATACACTTGTCATCACAATGCTCCCTGACAATTGTCATCAGTATGCTCCTTGAACCCTGTCATGACAAAGATCCATGCATTTTTCAACACAATGATCCATGCCTTTTCCTCACAATGCTCCAAGACCCCTGGAATCACAATGCTCATGCCATTGTCATCACAAAGCTTCATGACTCATGTCTTCAGAATGCTCCATGGCCTTCTCATCACCATGCTCCATGCCCTTTTAAACACAATGCTCCATTCCCATGTCATCAAAATGCCCCATGACCCCTGTCATCACAATACTCCATGAACATTTTCAGCCCAATGCTCCATGACCTTCTAATCACAATGCCCCATGAACCCTGTCATCACAATGCTCCATGACCCCTGTCATCACAATGCTCCGTGACTCCAGTCATCACAAAGCTTCATGACCTTTGTCATCTCAATGGTCCATGCCATTGTCACACAAGGCTCTGTGACCTTTGTCACCACAATGCTCCATGAACTTTTCTTCACAATACTCTGTGACCCTTGTCATCAAAATGCACCATGCCTTTATCAGCACAGTGCTCCATGACCCATGTCATCACAATGCGCCATGCGCTTCTCATCACAAATCTCTATGAGGCTTGTCATTACAACCCTCGATGCACTTCTCATCACAATGCTCCATTTCCTTGTCATTACAATCCTGCATGATCTATGTATCACAGTGTTCCGTGCCGTTGTCATCACAATGGACCATGACATATGTCATCACTATGCTCCCAGAAACCTATCTTCACAATACTCCATGACCTTGTCATCACAATGCTCCATGCCCTTGTCATCACCATGCTCCATGACCCCTGTCATCACAATGCTCTGTGACTCCAGTCATCACAATGCTTTATGACATTTGTCATCACAATGATCCATGCCCGCGTCACACAAGGCTCTGTGACCTTTGTCACCACAATGCTCCATGCACTTGTCATCAAAATGTGCCGTGCCCCTCTCATCACAATGCTCCATGCCCTTGTCATCACAATGCTCCATGACCCTTGTCATCACGAAGCTCTAAGCCCTTGTCATCAAAATGCTGCATTACATGTGTCATCAGAATCCTCCATGACACTTGGCATCACAATGCTCCATGAAATTGTCATCGCAATGGACCATGACATATTTCATCAAAATGCTCCCTGACACCTGTCTTCACAATACTCCCTGACCTTGTCATCACAATGCTACATGCCCTTTGTCATCACAATGCGTCATGCCCACTGTCATCACAATAATCCATGAAACTTGTCAGACCAACGTTCCATGCCCCTGTCATCACAATGCTCCATGCCTTTTTCATCACAATGCTCCATGACCCCTGTCATAACAATGATCCACGGCCTTGTTGTCCAAGGCTCCATGACCCTTGTCATCACAAAGCTCCATGCCATTGTCAGCAAAATGCTCCATGACCCTTGTCAGCACAATGCTCGATGCGCGTGTAAGCACAATGCTCCATAACCCATGTCATCACAATGCTCCCTGCACTTCTCATCACAATGCACCACGCACTTCTTTTCATAATGCTCCATGACTTTTGTCATCACAAATCTCCATGACACTTGGCATCACAATGCTCCATTCCATTGTCATCACAATGCTCCATGAACCCTCTCATCACATTGCTCCATGCACTTGTCATCACAAATCTCCATGAGGCTTGTCATCACAACGCTCGATGCCCTTCTCAGCACAATGCTCCATGCCCTTGTCATCACAATGCTACAAAACCCCTGTAATCACAATGCTCCATGCACCTTTTCATCAGAATGCTCCATGACACTTGTCATCACAAGGCTCCATGGTCCTCTCATCACAATGCTCCAGGAACTTTTCATCACAGTGCTCCATTCCCTTGTCATCACAATGATCCATGACCCCTGTCATCACAATACTCTATGTACATTTTCAGCCCAATGCTCATTGACTGTCACATTACAATGCTCCATGACCCATGTCATCACAATGCTCCATGACCACAGTCATCAAAATGCTCCATGACCCCTGTCATCACAATGGTGCATGCCCTCGTCATCAAAAGGCTCTGTGACATTTGTCACCACAATGCTCCATGAAATTTTCATGACAATGTTCTCTTACTCATGTCATCACTATGCTCCATGCCTTTGTCAGCACAATGCTCCATGACCCTTGTCATCACAATGCTCCATGTGCTTGTCCGCACAATGCCCCATGACCTGTGTCATCACAATGCGACATGCGCTTGTCATCACAATACTCCACCACCTTGTCATCACAGTGCTCCATAAACCTTGTTGTCACAATGCTCCATGCACTTCCCATCAAAAGGTTCTCCCATCACTGATATCATAATGTTCCATCACTTGTCATCACATTACTCCCTCACCCCTGTCATCACAATGTTCCATGAACCCTGTCATCACAATGCTCAATGACACTTTTCATCACAATGCTCCCTGACCCCTGACATCACAATTTTCCATAACCCCTGTCATCAAAATGTCCCATGACACTTTTCATCAAATTGCTCCATGACCCTTTCATCACAATGCTCACTGTCCTTCTCATCACAGTGCACCACGCCATTGTCATCAAACCCTCCATGACCTTTGTCATCACAAAGCTCCGTGACACTTGGCATCACAATGCTCCATGCCATTGTCATCAAAATGCTCCATGAACCCTCTCAACACATTGTTACATGTATTTGTCATCACAGGCTCCATGATGTTTTTCATCACAATGATCGATGCTCTTCTTAACACAAAGCTCCAAGGCTTGTCATTACAATCCTCCAAGACCCATGTATCACAGTGTTCTGTGCCCTTGTCATCACAATGTTCCATGCCCCCTCTCATCACAATAATCCATGAAAATTTTCAGACCAATGCTCCATGCCCTTGTCATGAAAATGCTCCATTACCACTGTTATAGCAATGCTCCATGAAAACTGCCATTACAATGTTCCACGGCCTTCTCATCACAAGGCTCCATGACCCTTGTCATCACAATGCTCCAAGACACCTGTAATCACAATGCTCCATGCCCTTGTCAACACAAAGCTCCATGACGTATGTCATCAGAATGCGCCTTCACCTTCCCATCACAATGCTCCATGACCTGGTCATCGCAATGCTCCAAGACCCCAGTAATAACAATGCTCCATGCCCCTTTTCATCTCAATGCACCATGAACCCTGTCATCACAATGCACCATGCCCATCATCATAATGCTTCATGCTATTTTCATCACAATGAAATCAAAATGCTCCATGACCTCTGTCATCACAATACACCAAACCCTTCTGATCACAATGTTCCATAACACTTGTCATCACAATGCCCCATGACGCTGGTCATCACAATTATCCATGGTCTTCTCATCACAATGCTCCATGATCTTTGTCATCACAATGCTCAATACACTTATCATCACAATGCTCCCTGACAGTTGTCATCAGTATGCTCCTTGAAGCCTGTCATGACAAGGCTCCATGCCTTTTTCATCACAATGATCCATTCCCTTTTCATCACAATGCTCCAAGACCCCTGTTATCACAATGCTCCGTGACACCAGTCATCACAAGGCTTCATGACATTTGTCATCACAATGGTCCATGACCTCTTCAAAAAAAGCTCTGTGAAATTTGTCACCACAATGCTCCATGGAATTTTTATCACAATACTCTGTGACCCTTGTCATCACAAAGTTCCATGCCTTTGTCATCACAATGCTCCATGACCCTTGTCATCACGATGTTCCAAGCCCTTGTCATCAAAATGCTCCATTACCTTTGTCATCACAATCCTCCATGACACTTGGTATCACAATGCTCCATGCCGTTGTCATCACATTGCACAAAGACATATGTCATCACAATGCTCCGTGACACCTGTCTTCACAATACTCCATGACCTTGTCATCACTGTGCTCCATGCTTTGTCAGCACAATGCTCCATGACACTTGTCATCACAATGTGCCATGCTCTTTTCATCACAATGCTCCACATCCTTTTCATCGCTATGCTCCATAAAACTTGTCATCACAATGCTCCATGCACTTCTCATCAAAATTCTCTCTCACCACATATATCACAATGTTCCATCACTAGTCATCAAAATACTCGCTCACCCCTGTCATCACAGTGTTCCATGACCACTGTCATCACAGTGCTACATGCCCTTATCATCACAATGCTCCATGACCTCTGACACCACTATGTTCCATAACCCATGTCACAAAATTCTCCATGACACATTTCATCACAATGCTTCATGACCCCTGATATCACAATGTTCCATAACCACCCTCATCAAAATATTCCATGAAACTTTTCATCAAATTGCTCCATGACCCTGTCATCACAATGCTCCCTGCCCTTCTCATCACAATGCACCAGGACCTTGTCATCAAAATGCCCCATGACATTTGTCATCACAAAGCTCCATGACCCTTGGCATCACAATGCTCCATGCCATTGTCATCACAATTTTCAATGAAATCTCTCATCACATTGCTCCATGCCCTTGTCATCACAATGCTCCATTACACCTGTCATAGCAATGCTCCATGACGCCTGCCATCACAATGTTCCACGGCCTTGTCATCACAAGGCTCCATGACTCTTGTCATCACAATGCTCCAAGACCTCTGTAATCACAATTCTCCATGCCACTTTTCATCTCAGTGCTCCATGAACACTGTCATCACAATGCACCATGCCCATCATCATACTGATTCATGCTATTGTCATCACAATGAAATCAAAATGCTCCATGTCCTCTGTCATCACAATGCTCCAAACCCTTCTGATCACAATGTTCCATAACTCTTGCATCACATGCCCCATGACGCTCGTCATCACAATTATGCAAGGATTTCTCATCACAATGCTCCATGACCTTTGTCACCACAATGCTCAATACACTTGGCATCACAATGCTCGCTGACACTTGTCATCAGTGTGCTCCTTGAACACTGTCATGACAAGGCTCCATGCCTTTTTCATCACAATGATCCATTCCCTTTTCATCACAATGCTCCAAGACCCCTGTTATCACAATGCTCCGTGACTCCCGTCATCACAATGCTTCATGACATTTGTCATCACAATGGTCCATTACCTCGTCACACAAAGCTCTGTGACCTTTGTCACCACAATGCTCCATGAAATTTTTATCACAATGCTCTGTGACCCTTGTCATCACAAAGCTCCATGCCTTTGTCAGCACAATGCTCCATGACCCTTGTCATCACAATGCTCGATGCGCGTGTCAGCACAATGCTCCATAACCCATGTCATCACAATGCTCCTTGCACTTGTCATCACAATGCTCCACATCCTTGTCATCAAAATGCCCCATAAACCTTGTCATCACAATGCTCCATGCACTTCTCCTCAAAATGTCTTCTCACCACTGATATCAAAATGCTCCATCACTAGTCATCACAATACGCCCTCACCCCTGTCATCACAATATTCCATGACCCCTGTAATCACAATTCTCCATGCCCTTGACATCACAAAGCTCCATGACGCATGCCATCAGAATGCTCCATTGCCTTCTCATCACAATCCTGCCTGCCCTTGTCATCACAATGCTCCAACACGCCTGTAATCACAATGCTCCATGCCCCTTTTCATCTCAATGCTCCATGAACCCTGTCATCACAATGCACCGTTTCCATCACCATAATATTTCATGCTATTGTCATCACAGTGAAATCAAAATGCTCAATGACCTCTGTCATCACAATGCACCAAACCCTTCTGATCACAATGTTCCATAACACTTGTCATCACAATGCCCCATGACGCTGGTCATCACAATTATCCATGGTCTTCTCATCACAATGCTCCATGATCTTTGTCATCACAATGCTCAATACACTTATCATCACAATGCTCCCTGACAGTTGCCATGAATATGCTCCTTGAACGCTGTCATGAGAAGGCTCCATGCATTTTTCATCTCAATGATGCATTCCCTTTTCATCACAATGCTCCACATCCCCTGTAATCACAATGCTCCATGTCCTTGTCATCACAAAACTCCATGACGCATGTCATCATAATGCTGCATTGCCTTCTCATCACAATGCTCCATGCCCTTGTAATCACATTGCGTCAAAACCCCTGTAATCTCAATGCTCCATGCACCTTTTCATCAGAATGCTCCATGCCCTTTTCATCACAATGTTCCATGACCCTTGTCATCTCAATGTTCCAAGCCCTTGTCATCAAAATGCTCCATTACCTTTGTCATCACAATCCTCCATGACAGTTTGTATCACAATGCTCCATGCCATTGTCATCACAATGGACAATGACATATGTCATCACAATGCACCCTGGCACCTGTCTTCACAATAGTCCATAACCTTGTCATCACAATGTTCCATGCCCTTGTCATCACAATGCGCCATGCCCACTGTCATCACAATTATCCATGAAACATATCAGACCAATGTTCCATGGCCCTGTCATCACAATGCTCCATGCCATTGTCATAAAAATACTCCATGACCACTGTCATCACAATGCTCCGTGACTCCAGTCATCACAATACTTCATGACCTTTGTCCTCACAATGGTCCATGTCCTCGTCACACAAGGCTCTGTGATCTTTGTCACCACAATGCTCCATGCCCTTGTCATCTCATTGTTCCATGCCCACTGTCATCACAATAATCCATGAAACTTGTCAGACCAATGTTCATTGACACTGTCATCATATTGCTCCATGCCCTTGTCCTCACGATGCTCCATGACCCCGTCATCACAGTGCTCCGTGACTCCTCTCATCACAATGATTCATGACCATTCTCATCACAGTGGTCCATGCCCTCGTCACACAAGGCTCTGTGATCTTTGTCACCATAATGGTCCATGAAATTTTCATCACAATGCTCTGTGTCCCTTTTCATCAGAATGTTCCATGACTTTGTCAGCACAATGCTCCATGACAATTGTCATCGCAGTGTTCCAAGCCCTTGTCATCAAAATGCTCCATTACCTTTGTCAACACAATCCTCCATGACATTTGGTATCACAATGCTCCATGCAATTGTCATCACATTGGACAATGACATATGTTATCACAATGCTCCGTGACACCTGTCTTCACAATACTCCATGACCTTGTCATCACAATGCACCACGCCCTTGTCATCAAAATGCCCCATGAGATTTGTCATCACAAAGCTCCATGAAATCTCTCATCACATTGCTCCATGCCCTTGTCATCACAATGCTCCATTACACCTGTCATAACAATGCTCCATGACCCCTGCCATCACAATGTTCCACGGCCTTGTCATCACAAGGCTCCATGACCCTTGTCATCACAATGCTCCAAGACCTCTGTAATCACAATTCTCCATGCCGCTTTTCATCTCAATGCTCCATGAATACTGTCATCACAATGCACCATGCCCATCATCATAATGATTCATGCTCTTGTCATCACAATGAAATCAAAATGCTCCATGTCCTCTGTCATCACAATGTTCCAATCCCTTCTGATCACAATCTTCCATAACACTTGTCATCACATGCCCCATGATGCTCGTCATCACAATTATGCAAGGTATTATCATCACAATGCTCAATGAACTTTGTCACCACAATGCTCAATACACATGGCATCACAATGCTCGCTGACACTTGTCATAAGTATGCTCCTTGAACACTGTCATGACAAGTCTCCATGCCTTTTTCATCACAATGATCGATTCCCTTTTCATCACAATGCTCCAAGACCCATGTTATCACAATGCTCTGTGACTCCAGTCATCACAATGCTTCATGACATTTGTCATCACAATGGTCCATGACCTCGTTACACAAAGCTCTGTGACCTTTGTCACCACAATGCTCCATGAAATTTTTATCACAATGCTCTGTGACACTTGTCAAAACAAAGCTCCATGCCGTTGTCAGCACAATGCTCCATGAAATTTTTATCACAATGCTCTGTGACCCTTGTCATCACAAAGCTCCATGCCTTTGTCAGCACAATGCTCCATAACCCATGTCATCACAATGCACCATGCACTTGTCATCACAATGTTCCACATCCTTGTCATCAAAATGATCCTTAAACCTTGTCATCACAATGCTCCATGCACTTCTCCTCAAAATGCCTTCTCACCACTGATATCACAATGTTCCATCACTACTAATCACAATACTCCATCACCCCTGTCATCACAATATTCCATGACCCCTGTAATCACAATTCTCCATGCCCTTGTCATCACAAAACTCCATGACACGTGTCATCAGAATGCTCCATGGCTTTCTCATCACAATGCTCCATGCCCTTGTCATCACAATGTTCCAACACCCCTGTAATCACAGTGCTCCATGCCCCTATTCATCTCAATGCTCTAAGAACCCTGTCATCACAATGCACCGTGCCCATAACCATAATATTTCATGCTATTGTCATCACAGTGAAATCAAAATGCTCAATGACCTCTGTCATCACAATGCACCAAACCCTTCTGATCCCAATGTTCCATAACACTTGTCATCACAATGCCCCATGACGCTGGTCATCACAATTATCCATGGTCTTCTCATCACAATGCTCCATGATCTTTGTCATCACAATGCTCAATACACTTATCATCACAATGCTCCCTGACAGTTGTCATCAGTATGCTCCTTGAACCCTGTCATGACAAGGCTCCATGCATTTTTCATCACAATGATCCAATCCCTTTTCATCACAATGCTCCAAGACCCCTGTAATCACAATGCTCCATGTCCTTGTCATCACAAAGCTCCATGACACATGTCATCATAATGCTGCATTGCCTTCTCATCACAATGCTCCATGCCCTGGTATTCACATTGCTTCAAAACCCCTGTAATCTCAATGCTCCTTGCACATTTTCATCAGAATGCTCCATGCCCTTGTCATCACAATGTTCCATGACCCTTGTCATCGCAATGATCCAAGCCCTTGTCATCAAAATGCTCCATTACCTTTGTCATCACAATCCTCCATGACACTTTGTATCACAATGCTCCATGCCATTGTCATTACAATGGACAATCACATATGTCATCACAATGCTCCCTGACACCTCTCTTCACAATAGTCCATAACCTTGTCATCACAATGATCCATGCCCTTGTCATCACAATGCTCCATGCCCACTGTCATCACAATAATCCATGAAACGTGTCAGACAAATGTTCCATGCCCCTGTCATCAAAATGCTCCATTCCCTTGTCATCACAATGCTCCATGACCCCTGTCATCACAATGCTCCATGACTCCAGTCATCACAATGCTTCATGACCTTTGTCCTCACAATGGTCCATGTCCTCGTCACACAAGGCTCTGTGATCTTTGTCACCACAATGCTCCATGAAATTTTCATCACAATGCTCTGTGTCCCTTGTCATCACAATGCTCCATGACCCTTGTCATCGCAATGTTCCAAGCCCTTGTCATCAAAACGCTCCATTACCTTTGTCATCACAATGCTCCATGACACTTTGTATCACAATGTGCCATGCCATTGTCATCACAATGGACAATGACATATGTCATCACAATGCTCCCTGACACCTGTCTTCAAAATACTCCATGACCTTGTCATCACAATGTTCCCTTCCCTTTTCATCACAATGCGCCATGCCCACTGTCATCACAATAATCCATGAATCCTGTCAGACCAATGTTCCATGCCCCTGTCATCACCATGCTCCATGACCTTGTCGTCACAATGCTCCATGTCCCCTGTCACCACAATGCTCCGTGACTCCAGTCATCACAATGCTTCATGAATTTTGTCCTCACAATGGTCCATGCCCTCGTCACACAAGGCTCTGTGACCTTTGTCACCACAATGATCCATGCCCTTGTCATCTCAATGTGCCATGCCCACTGTTTTCACAATAATCCATGAAACTTGTCAGACCAATGTTCCATGCCCCTGTCATCACAATGCTCCATGCCTTTGTCATCACAATGCACCATGGCCACTGTCATCACAATGCTCCATCACTCCAGTCATCAAAATGCTTCATGACCGTTGTCCTCACAATGGTCCATGCCCTCGTCACACAAGGCTCTGTGACCTTTGTCACCGAAATGCTCCATGCCCTTGTCATTTCAGTGCTCCATGCCCACTGTCATCACAATAATCCATGAAACTTGTCAGACCAATGATCCATGCTCTCTTCACACAAGGCTCTGTGATCTTTGTCACCACAATGCTCCATGAACTTTTCATCACAATGCTCCGTGACTCCAGCAACCAAAATACTTCATGACTTTGTCATCAAAATGGTCCATGCCCACATCATCACAATGTTCCGTGACCTTTGTCATCACAATGCTACATGCAATTATCATCACAATGCTCCATGACACCTGATATCACAATGTTCCATAACCCCAGCATCAAAAAGCTCCCTGACCCTTTTCATCACATATCTCCATGACCCCTGATATCACAATGTTCCATATCCCTTCTCATCAAAATGTTCCATGACAGTTTTCATCAAATTGCTCTATGACCCTGTCATCACAATGCTCCCTGCCCTTCTCATCACAATGCACAACGCCCTTGTAATCAAAATGCTCCATGACCTTTGTCATCACAAAGCTCCATGACCCTTGGCATCACAATGCTCCATGCCATTGTCATCACAGTGCTCCATGAACCCTTTCATCACATTGCTTCATGCCCTTGTCATCACAAAGCTCCATGACGCTTGTCATCACAATGCTCGATGACCTTCTATTCACAATGCTCCATGCTCTTGTCATTACAATCCTCCATGACCCGTGTATCACAGTGTTCCTTGCCCTTGTCATCACAATGCTCCAAGAACCCTGTAATCACAATGCTCCATGCCCTGTTCATCACAAAGCTTCATGACGCATGTCATAAGTATGCTCCATGGCCTTCTCATCATAATGCTCCATGCCCTGGTCATCACAATGCTCGAAGGCTCCTGTAATCAAAATGCTCCATGCCCCATTTCATCAGAATGCTCCATGAGAATTGTCATCACAAGGCTCCATGGACTTCTCATCACAATGCTCCAGGACCTTGTCATCACGATGCTCCATTCCCTTGTCATCACAATACTCCATGAACATTTTCAGCCAATGCTCCATGATCTTCTCATCACTCTGCTCCATGACCCCTGTCATCACAATGCTCCATGACCACTGTCATCACAATGCTCTATGACCCCTTACAACACAATAATCCGGGACTGTTTTCATCACAATGCTCCATGATCTTTGTAATCACAATGCTCAATACACTTGTCATCACAATGCTCCCTGACACTTGTTGTCAGAATGCTCCTTGAAACCTGTCATTAAAAGGCTCGATGCATTTTTCATCACAATGATCCATGCCCTTTTCATCACAATGCTCCATGCCATTTTCATCACAGTACTCCACAAGCTTATCATCAGAATGCTCCATGACCCTTGTCATCACAATGCTCCATGACCCGTCTTCACAATGTTCCATGACCCATGTCATCACAATGCTCCATGACGCCTGTCATCAGAATGCTCCATGCCCCTTGTCATTACAGTGCTCCATGACGCTCGTCATCACAGTTATCCATGGTCTTCTCATCACAGTGCTCCACGGTCTTGCCATCACAATGCTCCATTCCCTGGTCATAACAATGCTCCATGACCCTTGTCATCACAATGCTCCATGTGCTTGTCCGCACAATGCCCCATGACCTGTGTCATCACAATGCGACAGGCGCTTGTCATCACAATGCTCCACAACCTTGTCATCACAGTGCTCCATAAACCTTGTCGTCACAATGATCCATGCACTTCCCATCAAAAGGCTCTCCCATCACTGATATCATAATGTTCCATCACTAGTCATCACAATACTCCCTCACCCCTGCCATCACAATGTTCCATGACCCCTGTCATCACAATGCTCAATGACACTTTTCATCACAATGCTCCCTGACCCCTGACATCACAATTTTCCATAACCCCTGTCATCAAAATGTCCCATGACACTTTTCATCAAATTGCTCCATGACCCTTTCATCACAGTGCTCACTGCCCTTCTCATCACAGTGCACCACGCCCTTGTCATCAAAACCCTCCATGACCTTTGTCATCACAAAGCTCCGTGACCCTTGGCATCACAATGCTCCATGCCATTGTCATCAAAATGCTCCATGAACCCTCTCAACACATTGTTACATGTCCTTGTCATCACAGGCTCCATGATGCTTTTCAGCACAATGCTCGATGCTCTTCTTAACACAAAGCTCCAAGGCTTGTCATTACAGCCCTCCATGACCCATGTATCACAGTGTTCCGTGCCCTTGTCTTCACAATGCTCCATGCCCCCTCTCATCACAATAATCCATGAAAATTTTCAGACCAATGCTCCATGCCCTTGTCATGAAAATGTTCCATTACCACTGTTATAACAATGCTCCATGAAAACTGCCATTACAATGTTCCACGGCCTTCTCATCACAAGGCTTCATGACCCTTGTCATCACAATGCTCCAAGACACCTGTAATCACAATGCTCCATGCCCTTGTCATCAGAAAGCTCCATGACGCATGTCATCAGAATGTGCCTTCGCCTTCTCATCACAATGCTCCATGTCCTGGTCATCGCAATGCTCCAAGACCCCTGTAATCACAATGCTCCATGCCACTTTTCATCTCAATGCTCCATGAACCCTGTCATCACAATGCACCATGCCCATCATCATAATGCTTCATGCTATTGTCATCACAATGAAATCAAAATGCTCCATGACCTCTGCCATCACAATGCTCCAAACCCTTGTGATCACAATGTTCCATAACACCTGTCATCACAACGCCCCATGACGCTCATCATCACAATTATCCATGGTCTTCTATTCACAATACTCCATGACCTTTTTCATCACAATTCTCAATAAACTTGTCATCACAATGCTCCCTGACAATGGTCGTGAATATGCTCCTTGAAACCTGTCATGACAAGGCTCCATGCATTTTTCATCACAATGATCCATGCACTTTTCTTCACAATACTCCAAGACTCCTGTAATCACAATGCTCCATGCCCTTGTCATCACAAAACTTCTTGAAGCATGTCTTCAAAATGCTCCATGGCCTTCTCATCACCATGCTCCATGCCCTTTTCATCACAATGCTCCATTCCCTTGTCATCAAAATGCTCCATGACCCCTGTCATCACAATACTCCATGAATATTTACAGCCCAATGCTCCATGACCTTCACTTCACAATGCCCCATGAACCCTGTCATCACTATGCTCCATGACCACTGTCATCACAACGATCCATGACCCCTGACAACACAATGATCCTGGACTCTTGTCATCAAAATGCTCCATGACACTTGTCATCACAATGATCCATTCCCTTGTCATCACAATGCTCCATAACCCTTGTCATCACAAGGCTCCAAGCCCTTGTCATCACAATGCTCCATTATATTTGTCATCACATTTCTCCATGACACTTGTCATCACAATGCTCCATGCCCCTGTCATCACAATGTTCCATGCCCTTGTCATCACAATGATCCATTCCCTTGTTATCACAATGCTCCATGACCCCTGTAATCACAATGTTCAGTGACGCTTGTCATCACAGTGCTCCATGACCCTTGTCATCAAAATGTTCCATGAATTTGTCAGCAAAATGCTTCATGAACTTGTCATCACAATGCTCCATTCCCATTGTCATCAAAATCCTCGATGAAACTTGGGTTCACATTGCTTGATGCCCTTGTCATCACAATGCGCCATGGTCCTTGAAATGAAAACGATCCATGACCTCTGTCATCACAATGCTCCATGCCCACTGTCATAGCAATAATCCATGAAACTTGTCAGACCAATGCTCCATGCCGCTGTCATCACAATGCTCCATGCCCTTTAATCACAATGCTTCATTACCCCTCACATCATAATGTTCCTTGACTCCAGTCATCACAATGCTTTATGACCTTTATCATCACAATGGTCCATTCCCTCGTCATCACAATGCTATGTAACACTTCTCATCACAGTGCTCCATGCCTTTGTCAGCACAATGCTCCATGACCCTTGTCATCACAATGCTCCATGTGCTTCTCAGCACAATGCTCCAAGCCCTTGTCATCACAATGCTCCATTACATTTGTCATCACAATATCCATGACACTTGGCATCACAATGCTCCGTGCCCTTGTCATCACAATGTGCCATTCCCACTGTCATCACAATAATCCATGAAACTTGTCAGACCAATGTTCCATGCCCCTGTCATCACAATGCTCCATGCCCTTGTCATCACAATGCTCCATGACCCCTGTCATCACAATTCTCTGTGACTCCAGTCATCACAATGCTTCATGACCATTCTCATTAAAATGGTCCATGCCCTCGTCATCACAAGTCTCTGTGACCTTTGTCACCACAATGCTCCATGAACTTTTCATCACAATGCTCTGTGACCCTTGTCATCACAATGCTCTATGCCTTTCTCAGCACAATGCTCCATGACCCTTGTCATCACAATGCTCCATGCTCTTCTCAGCACAATACTCCATGACCCATGACATCACAACCTGCCATGTGCTTGTCATCACAATGCTCCACATCCTTTTCATCACAATGCTGCTTAAACATTGTCATTACAGTGTTCCGTGCACTTCTCATCAAAATGCTCTCTCACCACTGATATCACAATGTTCCATCACTATTCATTCCAATACTCCATCACCCCTGTCATCACAATGTCCCATGACCCCTGTCATTAAAATGCTATATGCACTTATCATCAAAATGTTCGATGACCCCTGACATCACAATATTCCATAACCCCTGTCATCAAAATGCTCCATGACACATTTCATCACAAAGCTCCATGACCCCTGACATCACAATATTCCATAACCACTGTAATCAAAATGTTCCATGACCCTTTTCACCAAATTGCTCAATGACCCTGTGATCACAATGCTACCTGCGCTTCTCATCAAAATGCACGTCACCCTTGTTATCAGAATGCTCCATGACATTTGTCATCACAAAGCTCCATAACCCTTGGAATCACAATGCTCCATGCCATTGTCATCACAATGCTCCATGAACCCTCTCATCACATTGCTCCATGCCCTTGTCATCACAAAGCTCCATGACGCTTGTCATCACAATGCTCGATGCATTTCTCATCACAATGCTCCATGCCCTTGTCATTACAATCCTCCATGGCCCATGTATCACAGTGTTGCGTGAACTTGTCATCACAATGCTCCATTCCCCCTGTCAAAACAATGCTCCATGACACCTGCCATCATAATGTTCCACAGCCCTGTCATCACAAGACTCCATGACCCTTTTCATCACAATGCTCCAAGAACCTGTAATCACAATCCTTCATGCAATTGTCATCAGAAAGCTCCATGACGCATGTCATCAGAATGCTCCATGGACTTCTCATTCACTATGCTCCATGCCCTTGTCATCACAATGCTCCAAGACCCCTGTAATCACAATGCTCCATGCCAGTATTAATCTCAATGCTCCAAGAACCTTGTCATCCCATGCACCATGCCCATCATCATAATGCTTCATGCTATTGTCATCACAATGAAATCAATATGCTCCATGACTTCTGTCATCACAATGCTCCAAACACTTGTGATCACAATGTTCCATAACACTTGTCATCACAATGCCCCATGACGCTCCTCATCACAGTTAACCATGGTCTTCTCATCACAATGCTCCATGAACTTTGTCATCACAATGCTCAATACACTTGTCATCACAATGCTCCCTGACATTTGTCGAGAGTATGCTCCTTGAAACCTGCCATGACAAGGCTCCATGCCTTTTTCATCACAATGATCCATGCCCTTTTCATCACAGTGCTCAAAGTCCCCTGTAATCACAATGCTCCATTCCCCTTTTCATCACAAACATCCATGACACATGTCATCAGAATGCTCCATGGCCTTCTCATCACAATGCTCCATGCCCTTGTTATCACATTACTCCACAAGGTTGTCATCAGAATGCTCCATGACCCTCGTCATCACAATGCACCATGACCCCTGTCATCACAATGCTCCATGACCCCTGTCATCACAATGCTCCATGCCCCTTGTCATTACAGTGCTGCATGACGCTCGACATCACAATTATCCATGGTCTTCTCATCACAGTGCTCCGCGGTCTTGCCATCACAATGCTCCATGACACCTCTCATAACAATGTTACATGATCTTTTCATCACAATTCTCCATGCACTTGTCATCGCAATGCTCCATGACCCCTGTCATAGCAAGCTCCAAGTGCTTTTCATCACAGTGCTTCACGATATTGTCATCAAAATTCTCAATGGCCGTTGTCATCACAGTGCTCCATGCCCTTGTCATCACAGTGCTCCATGACCATTGTCATCAAAAAGCTCCAAGCCCTTGTCATCACAATGCTCCATTACATTTGTCATCACAATCCTCCATGACACTTGGCTTCACAATGCTCCATGCCATTGTCATCACAATGCACCAAGACATATGTCATCACAATGCTCCCTGACACCTGTCTGCACAATAATTCATGACCTTCTCATAACAATGCTCCATGCCCTTGTCATCACAATGTGCCATGCCCACTGTCATCTCAATAATCTATGAAACTTTTCAGACCAATGTTCCATGCCCCTGTCATCACATTGATCCATGCCCTTGTCATCACAATGCTCCGTGATTCCAGTCATCACAATGCTTCATGACCTTTGCCATCAAAATGGTCCATGCCCTGGTCATCACAGGGCTCTGAGAAATTTGTCACCATAATGCTCCATGAACTTTTCATTCACAATGCTCTGTGACCCTTGCCATCACAATGCTCCATGCCTTTGTCAGCAGAGTGCTCCATGACCCTTGTTATCACAATGCTCCATGCGCTTGTTATCAAAATTTTCCACAAACATGTCATAAAAATGTTCCGTAAAACTTCTCATCACAATGCTCCATGTACTTCTCATCAAAATGCTCTCTCACCACTGATATCAAAATGTTCCATCACTAGTCATCACAATACTCCCTCACCCCTGTCATGACAATGTTCCACGGCCTTGTCATCACAAGGCTCCATGACCCTTGTCATCAGAATGCTCCAAGACCCCTGTAGTCACAATGCTCCATGCTATTGTCGTCACAAAGCTCCATGACGCATGTCATCAATCTGTTCCATGGCCTTCTCATCACAATGCTCCATGCCCTTGTCATCACAATTCTCCAAGACACCTGTAATCAAAATGCTCCATGCCACTTTTCATCTCAATGATCCATGAACTCTGTAATCACAATGAACAATGCCCATCATCAAAATGCTTCATGCTATTGTCATCACAATGAAATCAAAATGCTCCATAACCTCTGTCAACACAATGCTCCAAACCCTTGTGATCACAATGTTCCATAACACTTGTCATCACAACGCCCCATGATGCTCATCATCACAATTAACCATGGTCTTCTCATCACAATTCTCAATGTCCTTTGTCATCACAATGCTCAATACACTTGTCATAACAATGCTCCCTGACACTTGTCGTCAGTATGCTCCTTGAACCCTGTCATGACAAGGCTCCATGCCTTTTGCATCACAATCACCCATGACATTTTCATCACAATGCTCCAAGACCCATGTAATCACAATGCTCCACACCCCTTTTCATCAGAATGCTCCATGACACTTGTCATCACAAGGCTCCATGGTCTTCTCCTCACAATGCTCCAGGACCTTGTCATAACAATGCTCCAATCCATTGTCATCGCAATGCTCCATGACCACTGCCATCGCAATACTCAATGAATATTGTCCGCCCAATGCTCCATGAACTTCTCATCACAGTGCTCCATGACCCCTGTCATCACAATGCTCCATGACCACTGTCATCACAGTGCTCCTTGACACCGGACAACACAATGATCCGGGACTCTTGTCATCAAAATGCTCCATGACCCTTGTCATCACAATGATCCATGCCCTTGCCATCCCAATGCTCCGTGACCCCTGTAATCACAATGCTCCATGACGCTTGTCATCACAGTGTTCCATGACACTTGTCATCAAAATGCTCCATGCATTTGTCAGCAAAATGCTACATGACCTTGTCATCACAATGCTCCATGCGCTTGTCATCACAATACTACATTCCCATTGTCAACAAAACCCTCCATGAACCTTTGGTTCACAATGCTTCATGCCCTTGTCATCAAAATGCTCCATGCACCTTGAAATGAAAATGATACATGACTTCTCTCATCACAATGCTCAAAACCCTTGTGATCACAATGTTCCATAACATTTGTCATCACAACGCTCCATGATGCCTGTCATCACAATGCTCCATGGTCTTTTTCATCACAATGCTCAATACACTTGTCATCACAATGCTCCCTGACACTTGTCGTAAGAATGTTCCTTGAACCCTTTCATGAAAAGGCTCCAAGCCTTTTTCATCACAATGCTCCATGCCCTTTTCATCACAATGCTCCATGCCATTGTCATCACATTACTCCACAAGCTTGTCATCAGAATGGTCCATGACCCTGGTCATCACAATGATCCATGACACCTGTCATCACAATGCTCTATGCCCCTTGTCATTACAGTGCTCCATGACGCTCATCATCACAATTACCCATGGTCTTCTCATCACAGTGCTCCACGGTCTTTCCATCACAATGCTCCATGCACTGGTCCTCACAATTCTACATGTCCTTATCATCAAAATGCTCCATGACACTTCTCATCACAATGTTACATGATGTTGTCAATACAATTCTCCATGCACTTGTACATCACAATGCTCCATGACCCCTGTCATAGAAAGCTCGGTGCGCTTTTCATCACAATGCTTCACGACCTTCTCATCAAAATTCTCAATGTCCCTTCTCCTCACAATGCTCCAAGATCTTGTCATCACAGTGCTCCATGACCCCTGTCATCACGATGCTCCAAGCCCTTGTCATCACAATGCTCCATTACTTTGTCATCACAATCCTCCATGACACTTGGCATCACAATGCTCCATGCCATTGTCATCATAATGGACCATGACATATGTCATCACAATGCTCCTTGACACCTGTCTTCACAATATTCCTTGACCTTGTCGTCACAGTGCTCCATGCGCCTGTCATCACAATGTGCCATGCCCACTGTCATCACAATAATCCATAAAAACTGTCAGAGCAATGCTCTATGCCCCTGTCATCACAATGCTCCATGCCCTTGTCATCACAATGTTCCATGACCCCTGTCATCACAATGCTCCGTGACTCCAGCAACCACAATACTTCATGACTTTGTCATCAAAATGGTCCATGCCCACATCATCACAATGTTCCGTGACCTTTGTCATCACAATGCTACATGCAATTATCATCACAATGCTCCATGACGCCTGATATCACAATGTTCCATAACCCCAGCATCAAAAAGCTCCATGACCCTTTTCATCACAAAGCTCCATGACCCCTGACATCACAATGTTCCATATCCCCTGTCATCAAAATGTTCCATGACAGTTTTCATCAAATTGCTCTATGATCCTGTCATCACAATGCTCCCTGCCCTTCTCATCACAATGCACAACGCCCTTGTAATCAAAATGCTCCATGACCTTTGTCATCACAAAGCTCCATGCCCAATGTCATCACAATATTCCATGAAACTTGTCAGACCAATGATCCATGCCCCTGTAATCACATTGCTCCATGCCATTGTCATCACAGTGCACCATGACCCCTGTCATCACAATGCTCCGTGACTCCATTCATCACAATGATTCATGACCTTTCTCATCACAAAGGTCCATGCCCTCGTCACACAAGGCTCTGTGATCTTTGTCACCACAATGCTCAAAGAAATTTTCATCACAATGCTCTGTGTCCCTTGTCATCACAATGCTCCATGCCACATGTCATCACAATGTGCCATGCTCTTTTCATCACAGTGCTGCACATCCTTTTCATCGCTATGCTCCATAAAACTTGTCATCACAATGCTCCATGCACTTCTCATCAAAATGCTCTCTCACCTCATATATCACAATGTTCCATCACTAGTCATCACAATACTCGCTCACCCCTGTTATCACAGTGTTCCATGACACCTGTAATCACAATTCTCCATGCCCATGTCATCACAATGCTCCATGACCCTTGTCATCGCAATGTTCCAAGCCGTTGTCATCAAAATGCTCCATTACCTTTGTCATCACAATCCTCCATGACACTTGGTATCCCAATGCTCCATGCCATTGTTATCACAATGTGCCATGCCCACTGTCATCACAATAATCCATGAAACATGTCAGACCAATGTTCCATGCCCCTGTCATCACAATGCTCCATGTCCTTGTCATCAAAATGCTCCATGACCCCTGTCATCACAATCCTCCGTGACTCCAGTCATCACAATGCTTCATGACGTTTTTCCTCACAATGGTCCATGCCCTCGTCACACAAGGCTCTGTGACCTTTGTCACCACAATGCTCCATGCGCTTGTCATCTCAATTCTCCATGCGCACTGTCATCACAATAATCCATGAATCTTGTCAGACCAATATTCCATGCTCCTGTCATCATTTTGCTCCATGCCCTTGTCATCACAATGCTCCATGACCCCTGACATCACAGTGTTCCATAACCCGTGTCACAAAATGCTCCATGACCCATTTCATAACAATGCTTCATGACCCCTGACAACACAATGTTCCATAACTCCTGTCATCAAAATATTCCATGACACTTTTATTCAAATTGCTGCATGACCCTGGCATCACAATGCTCCCTGCACTTCTCTTCACAATGCACCGCACCTTGTCATCAAAATGCCCCATGACATTTGTCATCACAAAGCTCCATGACCCTTGGCATCACAATGCTCCATGCCATTGTCATCACAATGCTCAATGAAATCTCTCATCACATTGCTCCATGCCCTTGTCATCACAATGCTCCATTACACCTGTCATAACAATGCTCCATGACCACTGCCATCACAGTGTTCCACGGCATTGTCATCACAAGGCTCCATGACCCTTGTCATCACAATGCTCCAAGACATGTGTAATCACAATTCTCCATGCAACTTTTCATCTCAATGCTCCATGAACACTGTCATCACAATGCACCGTGCCCATCACCATAATATTTCATGCTATTGTCATAACAATGAAATCAAAATGCTCAATGACCTCTGTCATCACAATGCTCCAAACCCTTCTGATCACAATGTTCCATAACACATGTCATCACAATGCCCCATGACGCTTGTCACCACAATTATCCATGGTCTTCTCATCACAGTGCTCCATGATCTTTGTCATCACAATGCTCAATACGCTTATCATCACAGTGCTCCCTGACAGTTGTCATCAGTATGTTCCTTGAACCCTGTCATGACAAGCCTCCATGCATTTTTCATCACAATGTTTCATTCCCTTTTCATCACAATGCTCCAAGACCCCTGAAATCACAATGCTCCATGTCCTTGTCGTCACAAAGCTCCATGACGCATGTCATCAGAATGCTCCATTGCCTTCTCATCACAATGCTCCATGCCCTTGTCATCACATTGCTTCAAAACCCCTGTAATCTCAATGCTCCATGCACCTTTTCATCAGAATGCTCCTTGCCCTTGTAATCACAATGCTCCATGTCCCTTGTCATCACAATGTTCCAAGCCCTTGTCATCAAAATGCTCCATTACCTTTGTCATCACAATCCTCCATGACACTTGGTATCACAATGCTCCATGCCATTGTCATCACAGTGCTCAATGAAATCTCTCATCACATTGCTCCATGCCCTTGTCATCACAATGCCCCATTACCCCGTCATCACAATTCTCCATGTATATTTTCAGCGAAATGCTCCATGACCTTCTTGTCACAATGCTCCATGACCCTCTCATCACAATTCTCCATGACCACAGTCATCACAGCGCTCCTTGATCCCTGACAACACAATGATCTGGGAATCTTGTCATCAAAATGCTCCATGACCCTTGTCATCACAATGCTCCATGCCCTTGTCATCACATTGCTCCATGAAGCCTCTCATCACATTACTCCATGCCCTTGTCATTACAATCCTACATGACCCATGTATCACAGTGTTCCGTGCCCTTGTCATCACAATGCTCCTTGCCCACTCTCATCACAATAATCCATGAAACTTTTCAGACCAATGCTCGATGCCCTTGTCATCACAATGCTCCATTTCCCATGTCATAACCATGCTCCATGACGCCTGCCATCACAATGTGCTACGGCCATTTCATCACAAGGATCCAATACCACTGTAATCACAATGCTCAATGCCCCTTTTCATCAGAATGCTCCATGAGAATTGTCATCACAAGGCTCCATGGTCCTCTCATCACAATGCTCCAGGACCTTGTCATCACAATGGTCCACAACCGTGTCATCACAGTGCTCCATAAACCTTGTCATCACAATGCTCCATGCACTTCACATCAAAATGCTCTCCCACCACTGATATCATAATGTTCCATCACTAGTCATCACAATACTCCCTCACCCCTGTCATCACAATGTTCCAGGACCGCTGTCATCAAAATGCTCCATGACCCTTTTCATCATAATCCTCCATGACCCCTGACATCACAATGTTCCATAACCACTGTCATAAAAATATCCCATGACAATTTTCATCAAATTGCTCCATGGCCCTTTCATCACAATGATCCCTGCGCTTCTCATACACAGTTCATCACGCGCTTGTCATCAAAATGCTCCATGACTTTTGTCATCACCAAGCTACATGACCCTTGGCATCACAATGCTCCATGCCCTTGTCATCAAAATGCTCCATGAACACTCTCATCACATTGTTCCATGCACTTGTCATCACAGGCTCCGTGAAGCTTTTCATCACAATGCTCGATGCTCTTCTTAACACAATGCTCCATGCCCTAGTCATTACAATCTGCCATGACACATGTATCACAGTGTTCCGTGCCCTTGTCATCACAATGCTCCATGCCCCCTCTCATCCCAATAATCCATGAAGCTATTCAGACCAATGCTCCATGCCCTTGTCATCAAAATGCTCCATTACCCCTGTTATAAAAATGCTCCATGACACCTGCCATTACAATGTTCCACAGCCTTGTCATCACAAGGCTCCATAACTCTTGTCATCACAATGCTCCATGTACTAGCCATCAAATAGCTCCATGACGCATGTCATCAGAATGCTCCATGGCCTTCTCATTCACGATGCTCCATGCCCTTGTCATCACAATTCTCCTAGACCTCTGTAATCACAATGCTCAATGCCCCTTTTCATCTCAATGCTCCATGAACCGTGTCATCACAATGCACCATGCCCATCATCATAATGCTTCATGCTATTGTCATCAAAATGAAATCAAAATGCTCCATGACCTCTGTCATCACAATGCTCCAAACCCTTGTGATCACAATGTTCCATAACACTTGTCCTAACAACGCCCCATGATGCTCATCATCACAGTTATCCATGGCCTTCTATTCACAATACTCCATGACATTTGTCATCACAATGCTCAATAAACTTGTCATCACAATGCTCGCTGACACTTGTCATCAGCATGCTCCTTGAACCCTGTCATGACAAGGCTCCATGAATTTTGCATCACAATGATCCATGTCCTTTTCATCACAATGCTCTGTGACCCTTGTCATCGCAATGCACCATGCCTTTGTCAGCACAATGATCCATGACCCTTGTCATCACAATTCTCCATGTGCTTTTCAGCACAATGCTCCTTGACCCATGTCATCACAATGCACCATGCGCTTGTCATCACAATGCTCCACATCCTTGTCATCACAATGCTCCATAAATCTTGTCATCACAATGCTCCATGCACTTCTCATCAAAATGCTCTTTTACCACTGATATCACAATGTTCCATCGCTAGTCTTCACAATACTCCCTCACCCCTGTCGTCACAATGTTCCATGACCCCTATCATCACTATGCTACATGCACTTATCATCAAAATGCTCCATGAACAATGACATCACAATGCTCCATAATCCCTGTCATCAAAATGCTCCATTACCATTTTCAGCACAATGCTCCATGACCCCTGACATCAAAATTTTCCATATCTACTGTCATCAAAATATTCCATGACATTTTCACCAAATTGCTCCATTACCCTGTTAGCACAATGCTCCCTGCCATTCTCATCACAACGCACCATGACCTTGTCATCAAAATGCTCCATGACCTTTGTCATCACAAAACTCCATGACACTTGGCATCACAATGCTCCATGCCATTGTCATCACAATGCTCCATGAAGCCTCTCATCACATTGCTCCATGCCCTTGTCACCACAATGCTCCATGACGCTTGTCATCACAATGCTCGATGCCCTGTCATTACAATCCTCCATGACCCATGTATCATAGTGTTCTGTGCCCTTGTCATCACAATGCTTTATGCCCACTATCATCACAATAATCGATGAAACATTTCAGACCAATTCTCCATGCCCTTGTCATCACAATGCTCCATTACCCCTGTCATAACAATGCTCCATGACACCTGCCTTCACAAGTTTCCACGGACTTGTCATCACAAGACTCCATGACACTTGTCATCACAATGCTCCAAACTCTGTAATCACAATTCTGCATACATTTGTCATCACAAAGCTACATGAAGCATGTCATCAGAATACTCCATGGCCTTCTCATTCAAGATGCTCCATGCCCTTGTCATCACAATGGTCCAAGACACCTGTAATCACAATGCTCCATGCCCCTTTTCATCTCAATGCTCCATGAACCGTGTCATCACAATGCACCATCCCCATCATCATAATGCTTCATGCTATTGTCATCAAAATGAAATGAATATGCTCCATGACTTCTGTCATCACAATGCTCAAAACACTTGTGATCACAATGATCCATAACACTTGTCATCACAACGTCCAATGATGCTCATCATCACAGTTATCCTTGGGCTTCTACTCACAGTACTCCATTACCTTTGTCATCACAATGCTCAATACACTTGTCATCACAATGCTCCCAGACACTTGTCGTCAGTATGCTCCTTGAACCCTGTCATGACAAGGCTCCATGCATTTTTCAACACAATGATCCATGCCCTTTTCCTCACAATGCTCCAAGATCCCTGGAATCACAATGCTCCATGTCATTGTCATCACAAAGCTTCATGACACATGTCTTCAGAATGCTCCATGGCCTTCTCATCACCATGCTCCATGCCCTTTTCATCACAATGTTCCATTCCCATGTCATCAAAATAGCCCATTACCCCTGTCATCACAATACTCCATGAACATTTTCAGCCCAATGCTCCATGACCTTCTCATCACAATGCCCCATGAACCCTGTCATCACAATGCTCCATAAACCCTCTCATCACAATGAACCGTGACTCCAGTCATCACAATGCTTCATGACCTTTGTCATCTCAATGGTCCATGCCATTGACACACAAGGCTCTGTGACCTTTGTCACCACAGTGCTCCATGAACTTTTCATCACAATACTCTGTGACCCTTGTCATCAAAATGCACCATGCCTTTGTCAGCACAGTGCTCCATGACCCATGTCATCACAATGCGCCATGTGCTTGTCATCACAAATCTCCCTGAGGCTTGTCATCACAACGCTCGATGCACTTCTCATCACAATGATCCATGAACTTGTCATTACAATCCTGCACGATCTATGTATCACAGTGTTCCGTTCCCTTTTCATTACAATGCTCCATGCCCTTGTCATCACAATGTTCCATGACCCTTATCATCACGGTGCTCCAAACCCTTGTCATCAAAATGCTCCATTACCTTTGTCATCACAATCCTCCATGACACTTGGTATCACAATGCTCCATGCCATTGTCATCACAATGGACAATGACATATGTCATCACAATGCTCCCTGACACCTGTCTTCACAATACTCCATGACCTTGTCATCACAATGCTCCATGCCCTTGTCATCACAATGAGCCATGCCCACTGTCATCACAATAATCCATGAAACTTGTCAGACCAATGTTCCATGGCCCAGTCATCACAGTGCTCTATGCCCTTCTCATCACAATGCTCCATGAAACCTGTCATCACAATGCTCCGTGACTCCAGTCATCACAATGCTTTTTGACATTTGTAATCACAATGTTCCATGCCCACGTCACACAAGGCTCTGTGACCTTTGTCACCACAATGCTCCATGCTCTTGTCATCACAATGTGCCATGCCCACTGTCATCACAATAATCCATGAAACTTGTCAGAACAATGTTCCATGACCCTGTCATCACAGTGCTCCATGCCCTTGTCATCACAATGCTCCAAGACCCTTGTCATCACGATGCTCTAAACCCTTGTCATCAAAATGCTCCATTACGTTTGTCATCATAATCCTCCATGACACTTGGCATCACAATGCTCCATGCAATTGTCATCGCAATGGACCATGACATATTTCATCAAAATGCTCCCTGACACCTGTCTTCACATTAATCCCTGACCTTGTCATCACAATGCTCCATGCCCTAATCATCACAATGCGTCATGCCCACTCTCATCACAATAATCCATGAAACTTGTCAGACCAAAGTTCCATGCCCCTGTCATCACAATGCTCCATGCCTTTGTCATCACAATGCTCCATAACCCCTGACATAACAATGCTCCATGATCCCTGCCATCACAATGTTCCACGGCCTTGTCATCCAAGGCTCCATGACCCTTGTCATAACAATGCTCCAAGACCCCTGCAATGACAAGGCTCCATGCCCTTGTCATCACAAAGATCCATGACGCATGTCATCAGAATCCTCCATGGCATTCTCATCACAATGCTCCATGTCATTGTCATCACAATGCTCCAAGACCCCTGTAATCACAGTGCTCCATGCCCCTTTTTATCTCAATGCTCCATGAACCCTGTCATCACAATGCACCATGCACATCATCATAAGGCTTCATGCTATTGTCATCACAATGAAATCAAAACGCTCCATGACATCTGTCATCACAATGCTAAATACCCTTGTGATCACAATGTTCCATAGAACTTGTCATCACAATGCCCCATGATGCTCGTCATCACAATTATGAATGGTTTAATCGTCACAATGCTTCATGACCTTTGTCACCTCAATCCTCAATACACTTATCACCGCAATGCTCCCTGACACTTGTCATCAGTATGCTCCATGAACACTGTCATGAAAAGGCTCCATGCCTTTTTCATCACAAAGATCCTTTCCCTTTTCATCACAATGCTCCAAGTCCCCTGTAATCACAATGCTCCCTGCCCTTGTCATCACAAAGCTCCATGACACATGTCATCTGAATGCTCCATGGCATTCTCATCACAATGCTCCCTGCCCTTGTCATCACAAAGCTCCATGACACATGTCATCTGAATGCTCCATGGCATTCTCATCACAATGCTCCATGCCCTTGGCATCACAATGCTCCAAGTACACTGTCATCACAATGCTCCGTGACTACAGTCATCACAGTGCTTCATGACATTTGTCATCACAATGTTCCATGACCTCGTCACACAAGGCTTTGTGACCTTTGTCACCACAATGCTCCATGAACTATTCATCACAGTGCTCTGTGACCCTTGTCATCACAAACCTCCATGCCATTGTCAGCACAATGCTCCATGACCGTTGTCAGCAAAATGCTCGATGCGCGTGTAAGCACAATGCTCCATAACCCATGTCATCACAATGCTCCCTGCACTTCTCATCACAATGCACCACGCACTTGTTATCAAAATGCTCCATTACTTTGTCATCACAATGTTCCATGACACTTGGCATCACAATGCTCCATTCCACTGTCATCACAATGCTCCATGAACACTCTCATCACATTGCTCCATGCACTTGTCATCACAAATCTCCATGAGGCTTGTCATCACAACGTTCGATGCCCTTCTCATCACAATGCTACATGTCCTTGTCATTACAACCCTGCATGATCTATGTATCACCATGTTCCGTGCTCTTGTCATAACAATGCTCCATGACCCCTGCCATCACAAAGTTCCACGGCCTTGTCATCACAAGTCTCCATGAACCTTGTCATCACAATGCTCCAAGACACCTGTAATCACAGTGCTCCATGCCCTTTTCATCACAAAGCTCCATGACACATGTCATCAGAATGCGCCTTCGCCTTCTCATCACAATGCTCCATGACCTGGTCATCGCAATGCTCCAAGACCCCTGTAATCACAATGCTCCATGCCACTTTTCATCTCAATGCTCCATGAACCCTGTCATCACAATGCACCATGCCCATCACCATAATATTTCATGCTATTGTCATCACAAAGAAATCAAAATGCTCAATGACCTCTGTCATCACAATGCTCCAAACCCTTCTGATCACAATGTTCCATAACTCTTGTCATCACAATGCCCCATGACGCTGGTCATCACAATTATCAATGGTCTTCTTATCACAATGCTCCTTGATCTTTGTCATCAAAATGCTCAATACACTTATCATCACAATGCTCCCTGACACTTCTCATCAGTATGCTCCTTGAACCCTGTCATGACAAGGCTCCATGCAATTTTCATCACAATGATCCGCGCCCTTTTCATCACAATGCTCCAAGACTCCTGTAATCACAATGCTCCATTTGCTTGTCATCACAAAGCTCCATGACGCATGTCATCAGAATGCTCCATGGCCTTCGCATCACAATGCTCCATTCCCTTGTCATCACAATGCTACAAAACCCCTGTAATCACAATGCTCCATGCACCTTTTCATCAGAATGCTCCATGACACTTGTCATCACAAGGCTCCATGGTCCTCTCATCACAATGCTCCAGGACCTTGTCATCACAGTGCTCCATTCCCTTGTCATCACAATGCTCCATGACCCCTGTCATCACAATACTACATGTACATTTGCAGCCCAATTCTCAATGACCATCTCATTACAATGCTCCATGACCCATGTCTTCACAATGCTCCATGACCACAGTCATCAAAATGCTCCATGACCCCTGTCATCACAATGGTCCATGCCCTCGTCATCAAAAGGCTCTGTGACATTTGTCACCAGAATTCTCCATGAAATTTTCATCACAATGTTCTCTTACTCATGTCATAACTATGCTCCATGACTTTGTCAGCACAATGCACCATGACACTTGTCATCACAATGCTCCATGCGCTTGTCCGCAAAATGCCCCTTGACCTGTGTCATCACAATGTGACATGTGCTTGTCCTCACAATGCTCCACAACCTTGTCATCACAGTTCTCGATAAACCTTGTTGTCACAATGCTCCATGCACTTCGCATCAAAATGCTCTCCCATCACTGATATCATAATATTCCATCACTTGTCATCACAATACTCCCTCACCCCTGTCATCACAATGTTCCATGACCCCTGTCATCACAATGCTCCATGACCCTTTTCATCACAATGCTCCCTGACCCCTAACATCACAATGTTCCACAACCTCTGTCATCAAAATGTCCCATGACACTTTTCATCAAATTGCTCCATGACCCTTTCATCACAGTGCTCATTGCCCTTCTCATCACATTACACCACACCCTTGTCATCAAAACCCTCCATGACCTTTGTCATCACAAAGCTCCGTGACACTTGGCTCACAATTCTCCATGCCATTGTCATCAAAATGCTCCATGAACCCTCTCATCACATTGTTACATGTCCTTGTCATCACAGGCTCCATGATGCTTTTCATCACAATGCTCGATGCTTTTCTTAACACAAAGCTCCAAGGCTTGTCATTACAATCCTCCATGACCCATGTATCACAGTGTTCCGTGCCCTTGTAATCACAATGTTCCATGCCCCCTCTCATCACAATAATCCATGAAAATTTTCAGACCAATTCTCCATGCCCTTGTCATGAAAATGCTCCATTACCCCTGTTATAACAATGCTCCATAAAAACTGCCATTACAATGTTCCACGGCCTTCTCATCACAAGGCTCCATGACCCACGTCATCACAACGCGCCATGTTCTTGTCATCACAATGCTCCACATCCTTTTCATCACAATGCTGCTTAAACCTTGTCATTACAGTGCTCCAAGCACTTCTCATCAAAATGCTCTCTCACCACGGATATCACAATATTCCATCACTATTCATTCCAATACTCCATCACCCATGTCATCACAATTTTCCATGACCCCTGTCATTAAAATGCTACATGCACTTAAAATCCAATTTTCGATGACTCCTGACATCACAATATTCCATAACCCCTGTCATCAAAATGCTCCATGACACTTTTCATCACAAAGCTCCATGACCCCTGACATCACAATATTCCATAACCACTGTAATCAAAATGTTCCATGACCCTGTTCACCAAATTACTCAATGACCCTGTCATCACAGTGCTCCCTGCCCTTCTCATCACAATGCACGTCACCCTTGTCATCAGAATGCTCCATGACATTTGTCATCACAAATCACCATAACCCTGGGCATCACAATGCTCCATGCCATTGTCATCACAATGCTCCATGTACCCTCTCATCACATTGCTTCATGCCGTTGTCATCACAAAGCTTCATGACGCTTTTCATCACAATGCTCCATTCCCACTCTCATCACAATAATCCATGAAACTTTTCACACTAATGCTCCATGCCCTTGTCATCAGAATGCACCATTCCCCCTGTCATAAGAATGCTCCATGACACCTGCCATCACGAGGATCCACAGCCTTGTCATCACAAGACCCCATGACCCTTTTCATCACAATGCTCCAAGACCCTGTAATCACAATGCTCCATGCAATTGTCATCAGAAAGCTCCATTACGCATGTCATCAGAATGCTCCGTGGACTTCTCATTCACTATGCTCCATGCCCTTGTCATCACAATGCTCCAAGACCCATGTAATCACAATGCTCATTGCCCCTTTTAATCTCAATGTTCCAAGAACCCTGTCATCCCATGCACCATGCACATCATCATAATGATTCATGCTATTGTCATCACAATGAAATCAATATGCTCCATGACTTCTGTCATCACAATGCTCCAAACACTTGTGATCACAATGTTCCATAACACTTGTCATCACAATGCCCCATGACGCTCCTCATCACAGTTATCCATGGTCTTCTCATCACAATGCTCCATTAACTTTGTCATCACAATGCTCAATACAATTTTCATCACAATGCTCCCTGACATTTGTCGAGAGTATGCTCCTTGAACCCTGCCCTGACAAGGCTCCATGCCTTTTTCATCACAATGATCCATGCCCTTTTCATCACAATGCTTAAAGACCCCTGTAATCACAATGCTCCATTCCCCTTTTCATCACAAACATCCATGACACATGTCATCAGAATGCTCCATGGCCTTCTCATCACAATGCTCCATGCCCTTGTTATCACAGTGCTCCAAGACCCCTGTCATCACAATACTCCATGAATATTTTCATCCCAATGCTCCATGATCTTCTCATCACAATGCTCCATGATCCCTGTCATCACAATGCTCTGTGCTCCTTGAAATCAAAATGATCCATGACCTCTGTCATCACAATGCTCCAAACCCTTGTGATCACATTGTTCCACAACACTTGTCATCACAACGCTCCATGATGCCTGTCATCACAATACTCCATGCCCGTGTCATCACAATGCTCCATGACCTTTGTTATCACAATGCTCAATACACTTGTCATCACAATGCTCCCTGACACTTGTCGTCAGAATGCTCCTTGAACGCTGTCATGAAAATCCTCCATGCCTTTTACATCACAATGCTCCATGCCCTTTTCATCACAATGCTCCATGACATTGTCATCACATTACTCCACAAGCTTGTCATCAGAATGCTCCTCGACCCTTGTCATCACAATGATCCATGACCCCTGTCATCACAATGCTCCATGATCCCTGTCATCACAATGCTCCAGGCCCCTTGTCATTACAGTGCCGAATGACGCTAGACATCACATTTATCCATGGTCTTCTCATCACAGTGTTCCACGGTCTTGCCATCACAATGCTCCATGACACTTCTCATCACAATGTTACATGATCTTGTCATCACAATTCTCCATGCTCTTGTCATCGCAATGCTCCATGACCCCTGTCATAGCAAGCTCCAAGTGCTTTTCATCACAGTGCTTCACGACATTGTCATCAAAATTCTCAATGGCCGTTGTCATCACAGTGCTCCATGCCCTTGTCATCACAGTGCTCCATGACCATTGTCATCAAAAAGCTCCAAGCCCTTGTCATCACAATGCTCCATTACCTTTGTCATCTCAATCCTCCATGACACTTGGCTTCACAATGCTCCATGCCATTGTCATCACAATGCACCAAGACATATGTCGTCACAATGCTCCCTGACACCTGTCTGCACAGTACTCCATGACCTTCTCATAACAATGCTGCATGCCCTTGTCATCACAATGCGCCATGCCCACTGTCATCTCAATAATCCATGAAACTTGTCAGACCAATGCTCCATGCCCCCGTCATCACAATGCTCCATGCCCTTGTCATCACAATGCTCCGTGATTCCAGTCATCACAACGCTTCATGACCTTTGGCATCAAAATGGTCCATGCCGTCGTCATCACAGGGCTCTGTGAAATTTGTCACCATAATGCTCCATGAACTTTTCATTCACAATGCTCTGTGACCCTTGCCATCACAATGCTCCATGCCTTTGTCAGCAGAGTGCTCCATGACCCTTGTTATCACAATGTTCCATGCGCTTGTTATCAAAATTTTAAACAAACTTGTCATCAGAATGCTCCATAAAACTTGTCATCACAATGCTCCATGTACTTCTCATCAAAATGCTCTCTCACCACTGATATCAAAATGTTCCATCACTAGTCATCACAATACTCCCTCACCCCTGTCATGACAATGTTCCACGGCCTTATCATCAAAAGGCTCCATGACCCTTGTCATCACAATGCTCTAAGACCCCTGTAATCACAATGCTCCAAGCTATTGTCATCACAAAGCTCCATGACGCATGTCATCCATCTGCTTCATGGCCTTCTCATCACAATGCTCCATGCCCTTGTCATCACAATGCTCCAAGACAACTGTAATCAAAATGCTCCATGCCACTTTTCCTCTCAATGCCCCATGAACTCTGTAATCACAATGAACCATGCCCATCATCATAATGCTTCATGCTATTGTCATCACAATGAAATCAGAATGCTCCATAACCTCTGTCAACACAATGCTCCAAACCCTTGTGATCACAATGGTCCATAACACTTGTCATCACAACGCCCCATGATGCTCATCATCACAATTATCCATGGTCTTCTCATCACAATTCTCCATGACCTTTGTCATCACAATGCTCAATACACTTGTCATTACAATGCTCCCTGACACTTGTCGTCAGTATGCTCCTTGAGCCCTGTCATTACAAGGCTCCATGCCATTTGCATCACAATCACCCATGCCATTTTCATCACAATGCCTCAAGACCCATGTAATCACAATGCTCCACACCCCTTTTCATCAGAATGCTCCATGACACTTGTCATCACAAGGCTCCATGGTCTTCTCCTCACAATGCTCCAGGACCTTGTCATAACAATGCTCCATTCCATTGTCATCGCAATGCTCCATGACCACTGCCATCTCAATACTCAATGAATATTGTCAGCCCAATGCTCCATGAACTTCTCATCACAGTGCTCCATGACCCCTGTCATCACAATGCTCCATGCCCCTTGTCATTACAGTGCTGCATGACGCTCGACATCACAATTATCCATGGTCTTCTCATCACAGTGCTCCACGGTCTTGCCATCACAATGCTCCATGACACTTCTCCTCACAATGCTCCAGGACCTTGTCATCACAATGCTCCATGACCACTGTCATCACAGTGCTCCATGACACCGTACAACACAATGATCCAGTACTCTTGTCATCAAAATGCTCCATGACCCTTGTCATCACAATGATCAATGCCCTTGCCTTCCCAATGCTCCGTGACCACTGTAATCACAATGCTCCATGACGCTTGTCATCACAGTGTTCCATGACCCTTGTCATCAAAATGCTCCATGCATTTGTCAGCAAAATGCTACATGACCTTGTCATCACAATGCTCCATGTGCTTGTCATCACAATACTCCATTCCCATTGTCATCAAAACCCTCCATGAATCTTGGGTTCACAATGCTTCATGCTCTTGTCATCACAATGCTCCATGCACCTTGAAATGAAAATGATACATGACTTCTGTCATCACAATGCTCAAAACCCTTGTGATCACAATGTTCCATAACATTTTTCATCACAACGCTCCTGATGCCTGTCATCACAATGCTCCATGACCTTTGTCATCACAATGCTCAATACACTTGTCATCACAATGCTCCCTGACACTTGTCGTCAGAATGCTCCTTGAACCCTGTCATGAAAAGGATCCAAACATTTTTCATCACAATGCTCCATGCCCTTTTCCTCACAATGCTCCATGCCATTGTCATCACATTACTCCACAAGCTTGTCATCAGAATGGTCCATGACACTTGTCATCACAATGATCGAAGACACCTGTCATCACAATGCTCTATGCACCTTGTCATTACAGTGCTCCATGACGCTCATCATCACAATTATCCATGGTCTTCTCATCACAGTGCTCCACGGTCTTTCCATCACAATGCTCCATGCACTGGTCCTCACAATTCTACGTGTCCTTATCATCAAAATGCTCCATGACACTTCTCATCACAATGTTACATGCTCTTGTCATCACAATTCTCCATGCACTTGTCATTGCAATGCTCTATGACCCCTATCACAACAAGCTCCATGCCCTTGTCATCACAATGCTCCATGCACCTTGAAATTAAAATGATACATGACTTCTGTCATCACAATGCTCAAAACCCTTGTGGTCACAATGTTCCATAACATTTGTCATCACAACGCTCCATGATGCCTGTCATCACAATGCTCCATGACCTTTGTCATCACAATGCTCAATACACTTGTCATCACAATGTTCCCTGACACTTGTTGTCAGAATGCTCCTTGAACCCTGTCATGAAAAGGATCCAAGCATTTTTCATCACAATGCTCCATGCACTGGTCATCAAAATTCTACATGTCATTATCATCAAAATGCTCCATGACACTTCTCATCACAATGTTACATGCTCTTGTCAATACAATTCTCCATACACTTGTCATCGCAATGCTCCATGACCCCTGTCATAGCAAGCTCGGTGCACTTTTCATCACAATGCTTCACGACCTTCTCATCAAAATTCTCAATGGCCCTTCTCCTCACAATGCTCCAAGATCTTGTCATCACAGTGCTCCATGACCCTTGTCATCACGATGCTCCAAGCCCTTGTCATCAAAATGCTCCATTATTTTGTCATCACAATCCTCCATGACACTTGGTATCACAATGCTCCATGACATTGTCATCTCAATGGAACATGACATATGTCATCACAACACTCCCTGTCACCTGTCTTCACAATAATCCATGACCTTGAAATCACAATGCTCCATGCCCTTGTCATCAAAATGCACCATGTCCACCGTCATCACAATAATCCATGAAACTTGTTAGACCAATTTTGAATGCCACTGTCATCACAATGCTCCATGCCCTTGTCATCACAAAGCTCCATGACGCATGTCATCAGAATGCTCCATTGCCTTCTCATCACAATGCTCCATGCCCTTGTCATCATAGTGCTCCAAGACCACTTTAATCACAATGCTCCATGCCCCTTTTCATCTCAATGTTCCATGAACCCTGTCATCACAATGCACCATGCCCATCATCATAATGCTTCATGCTATTGTCATCACAATGAAATCAAAATGCTCCATGACCTCTGACATCACAATGTTCCAAACCCTTGTGATCACAATGTTCCATAACACTTGTCATCACAACGCCCCATGACGCTCATCATCACAATTATCCATGGTATTCTCATCACAATGCTCCATGACCTTTGTCATCACAATGCTCAATTCAGTTGTCATCACAATGCTCCCTGACACTTGTCATCAGTATGCTCCTTGAACCCTGTCATGACAAGGCTCCATGCCTTTTCCATGACAATGATCCATTCCCTTTTCATCACAATGCTCCAAGAACCCTGTAATCACAATGCTCCATGCCCTTGTCATCACAGAGCTCCATGATGCATGTCATCAGAACGCTCCATGGTCTTCTCATCCAAATGCTCCATGCCCTTGTCATCACAATGCTCCAAGACCCCTGTAATCACAATTCTCCATGCCCATTTTCATCAGAATGCTCCATGAGACTTGTCATCACAAGGCTCCATGGTCTTCTCATTACAATGCTCCATGACCCATGTCATCACAATACTCCATGAACATTTTCAGCCCAAAGATCCATAACCTTCTCATCTCACTTCTACATGACCCTTGTCATCACAATGCTCCATGACCACTGTCATCACAACCCTCCATGACCCCTGACAACACAGTGATCCGGGACTCTTGTCATCAAAATTCTCCATAACACTTGATATCACAATGATCCATGCCCTTGTCATCCCAATGGTCCATGACCCCTGTAATCACAATGCTCAGTGAGGTTTGTCATCACAGTGCCCCGTGACCCTTGTCATCACAATGCTCCATTCCTTTGTCAGCAAAATGCTCCATGACCTTGTCATCACAGTCCTCCATGACCCTTGGGATCACATTGCAACATGCTCTTGTTATCTCTGTCTTTATTTTCTGGTTTTTACAGATTTTTGGATGTCCCTTTTGACCGGTGGGAAGTGACAATTCTTTGTAGTGTGGATTTGCATTGCGGGCTTGCTTGATTGGCCAAAAAGGGCGTATTCATTTTCTCCTGGATATATTCAGCAGAAAATGCATACGCCCTTTTTGGCCAAGTGCATCATTGTCGAAGTTGTTATGCTTTTCCTGTGCTTTAAAGGCCATTCCAATTTACCACTTGAAATATGTTTTGTGCAATTCTGCCTCATTTTCAAGTCTGCTTCGTTGCCTTCCCTCAACAGATTTTTGGAAGAGAGTTGTCCTTTATAACTCTGCAGGTTTGTGAATTGCTGTACCCCTGAGCTCCAATTTTCAACTCGTGTTTTTGTGAGCTGACCGCAAATCCACAATTTTGCTACAGGACCTATACTGGTTCCGGGGGTGCAGGCTGACACTTTGGATAATTCTTCCTTCCAGACGGGAAATTAGAGTGACATGTGTCCGTCCAAATGCCTACAGCTACTCTCTGATTGGTTCTCCCTCTTCCCTTTCATCCCCTGCACAATTTGCAAACTGTGCGAAGCAGGAGCTTATAGGGGCTGACTCTCCAAGTTGGGAGATTGATAGTAAAGCAGTTGGAATGCCAAACTGGAGCACAAGGAGGGGAAAAATTAGGAGCCTTTTAGAAATCTTTTGCCATCACAGGGTGTCCATTCTCTAGGTTTCCCATACATGTTATAACTGTAGTGATATTCCCTTCTACCTGGAGAGTTGGGACCCATGGAATGGGTGGCATGCATTACTGCTTTAAAGGGTCTGCATTTTCTCACCCAATCTCACCAGTCCTCTCAGCCACAAGTGTCCAGCCTTATGTCTCATCTAGCTGTCTTTGCAGATGGGGTCATTCCAGGTTTCATCATAACCCCTGAAGGAATTGTGTAAGAATTTTGCTGTTTTTTTTGTTTTTTTTTTTTAAATTCATTTTTATAATGGGGTTGAGCTGATTTTCACCAACATGTTTATGCCGTTCTAGACACACTTGATTGCCTTATGGAGATATATCAATATATAGGTTTTAAGTTTCTTACTAGTCAGATATATTCCTGTGCTGGAAATTGGGGTTTTGAGTCCCGTTCACTGAGGAAGGTGTAGGTTTTGTCTATTCTGTATTTGCTTCATGGAATGGTACATGTGCTAATATCAAACTCTGGTTTTATGCATCACCCAAACTCTCCTTCCCCTTTAAGCAGGCATAAGAGTGTTTTCTCAATGTGAGACTCTGTTCTTTTTCCTCAGTTCATGTGTAGCCATGTTTACAGGAACATCCTAATTGATATCTTATGATAAGTTTCTTTTTCTGTGTGACTTATTTCACTTAGAATCATCGTACCTAAATCCACTCATTTTGCTGCTACTGGCCTTATGACATTGATTTCATGTCTGAGTGATATTCAATTGTACAAAATTACCACAAGTTCTTTACGCAATTTTCTCTTTCCTGGAATACTTAAGTTGTACTGATGTTGAGTTTCTTGTATGCAGAGCAGCCCTAAACTTTGGGGTGCCTGTGTCTTGTTGATATTTAGTCTTCCCAAGTTATATGCCCATGAGTGGAAGTGCCCTATGCTCGGTAGCTTTGTATTTTAGATGTTTTAGGAAACAGCATACACTTCTTCAGAGTGGCTCTTGGATATTTATACCCCACCCATCAGCGTGACTAGCTCCCTGTTCTCCATGGCCTCTCCTGCATTTCTGGTTTGTACATATATTTTGGATGGCCTTTCTGAGCAGTGGAAATTGAGACTTCTTTGTTGTGCAGATTTGCATTTCCCGCTTGCTTGGTTGGCCAAAAACTCTGTATGTGTTTTTTTCCTGAAGTTATTCATGAAAAAAACGCATACACCCTTTTGCCCAACTACATCATTTTAAAAATTCTGCTGCTTTTCGTATGCTTTAAATGTGAGTCCAATCTACCTTTTGAAATCTGTTTCCTGCAATTCTGCCTCTCATTCAGATCCTCTTCGTTGCCTTTCCTGAATATATTTTTGGACGTTGGTTATCATTTTTATATTTGCAGGTCTTTGAATTGTCTGCTCCTGAGCTCCATTTTGCAACTCGCTTTTTTTGTGAGCTGGCCGCAAAACCATTGTATTGCTTCCGGCCCTATTCTGGTTCTGGGGAGGCAGGCTGAGCCTTTGGTTAATTTTTCTTCCTAATGGGAAATTAGAGTGACATGAGCCTGTCAAAACTCCTACAGCTAGTCTCTCATTGGTTCCCCCTCTTCCCGTATATCCTCTGCAAACATTGCAAACTGTGTGAAACAGGAGGTTAAAGGGGCTGATTCTCCAAGTGGGGAGATTGTTAGTCATTTGGCTGGAATGGCGAACCTCAGCACCAGGAGATCAAAAATGAGGTGCATTTTAGACCCCTTTCCTGATCACACGGTGTACATTTGTCTCGGTCTCCCAGGCATGTTTTCGCTGTCAGAAGATTCCCTTGAACCTGCAGATTTGGGACCCATGGAATGGGAATCCGGCAGTATTTCTTTTAAAGTTCTGCATGTCCTCACCCAGCCTCTCTAACATCTCTTAGCGTGCATAGCTTCCAACCTTATATATCATCCTGCTGTGGGTCTACATGTGTTCAATCCATGTTACATCATAGCCCTTCAACAAAAGTTGTAAGACTTTTTGTCTGTCTCACTGTTTTTATAAATATTTTTAAATTTATTTTTATATTGGTTACAGCTGATTTTCAAAGCTCTGTTTTTTGCTGCTATACATCCACTTGATTCATGTACTGTGAGACAACAATAAATTCTTTTTCAGATGCTTACCATTCATATGTATTATTTTCCAGTGACTTGAGTGGGCTGAGTGCAGTTCTTTGAGGTACCGTGTAGGCCTTGTCAGTTATTCAATTTGGTACTTGGAATGGTATCTTTGCTAATTTCAACCTCCTGGATAATACCTCACCCTTCCTCACATTCCCATTTAGCAGCCTTATGTCTATTTTCTACATATTTGACTATGTTTCTGTTTTGTAATTTATTTCATGGGTAGCCATTTTTGATTCCACCTTTAAGTGACATCTTATGATATGTGTCTTTTTCTTTCTGACGTACGTCACTTAGAATGATCGTATGTAAATCCTCCAGAGTTGTTACAACTGGCCTTATTTCATTGATTTCTGGATGAGTAATATTCCACTCTACATAAGTAAACCATCTACATAAGCAGCCCTAAATTTTGGGGTGGCTCTATCTTATTGATTTTCAGTTTTCCAAAGGTATATTACCTAGACTGGAAGTGCCCTTGGCTCTGTAGCTCTGTTGTTTCCTTGTTTTAGGGAACACAATGCACTCCTCCAGAGAGGCAGTTCGCAATTTACATCCTGTCCAGCAGCATAGCTAGGCTCCCTGTTCTCCAGGGCCTATCTTGCCTTTCTGGTTTTTACACATTTTGCGGATGGCCCTTTTGACCTGTGGGAAGTGATACTTCATTGTAGTGCAGATTTGCATTTCCCGCTTGCTTGCTTGGCCAAAAAGCACGTATGCGTTTTCTCCTGAATATATTCAGGAGAAAACACATACGCCCTTTTTGGCCAAGTGCATCATTGTCGAAATTGTGCCCCTATTCCTGTGCTTTAAATGTGATTCCAATGTACCGCTTGAAATTTGTTTCCTGCTATTCTGGCTCGCTTTCAAGTCCGCCTCGTTGCCTTCCCTCAACAGATTTTCGGACGATTGTTGTCCTTTACTACTCTGCCAGTTTGTGCATTGCTGTGCCCCTGAGCTCCATTTTTCAACTCATTTTTGTGAGGTGACCGCAAGTCCAAAATTTTGGTTCAGGACCTATACTGGTTCCCGGCGGGTGTCTGAGACTTTGGTTAATTCTCCTTCCTTCCGGGAAATTAGAGTGACATGTGCCCGTGCAAATGCCTAACAGCTACTCTCTCATTGGTTCTCTTTCTTCCCTTTCATCCTCTGCCAAATTGGCAACCTGTGCGAACTAGGAGGTTGAAGGGTCTGTCTTTCCCATTTGGGAGATTGATAGTAAAGGAGTTGGAAAGTCAAACTGGGGCACCAGGAGAGGGACTATTAGTTGAGGTTTAGAAACCTTTTGTAATCACACTGTGTCCATACTCTAGGTTTCACGTACATGTTATAATTGTAGTAATATGCCCTACAACCTGGAGAGTTGGGACCCTTGGAATGTGTGTCACGTGTTATTGCTTTAAGGGGTCTCCATTTGCTCACGGAATCTCACAAATCCTCTCAGTCACAAGTGTCCAGCCTAATGCCACATCCAGCTGTCATTGTAGATAGGGTCATTCCAGGTTTCATCAGAGCCCCTGAAGGAATTGTAAAGAATTTCCCTTTTTTTTTTGTTTTGTTTTTGAAATTCCTTTTTATAGTGGATTTGAACTGATTCTCACTGCCATGTTTATGCCAGTCTAGACAAACTTGATTCCCTTACAGAGACATATCAATACATAGGTTTTAAGATTCTTACCAGTCAGATATATTCCTCTGCGGGAAATATGGCGTTTTGAGTCCCTTTCACTGAAGAAAGTGTAGGTCTTTTCTATTCCGTAGTTGGTTTTTGGAACAGTACCTGTACTAATATCAAACTCTGCTTTTATGCATCACCCTACTTCTCCTTCCTCCTTAAGCAGGCATAAAAGTGTTTTCTAAATGTGAGACTCTGTTCTCTTTCCTAACTTATTTCATGTGTAGCCATGTTTAGAGGACCTTCATAAGTGATATCTTATGCTAAATTTCTTTTTCTCGGTGACTTATTTCCCTTAGAATCATCGTACCTGAATCCACTCATTTTGCTGCTACTGGCCTCATGACATTGATTTCATGGCTGAGGGTTATTACATTGTATGTAAATACCACAATTTTTTGAAACATTTTTGTCTTTCCTGGGATATTTAAGGTGTACCCAAGTTGAGGTTCTTGTAAGCAGTGCAGCCCTAAATATTGGGGTGGCTCTATCTTATTGATTTTCAGTTTTCCCAATGTATATTCCCTAGACTGGAAGTGCCATTGGGTCTGTAGCTCTGTAGTTTACTTGTTTTAGGGAACACAGTGCATTCCTCCAGAGAGGCAGTTGGCAATTTACATCCTGCCCATCAGCATAACTAGGCTCCCTATTCTCCACTGCCTGTCTTGCCTTACTGGCTTTTACACATTTTGCGGATGTCCCTTTTGACCGGTGGGATATGATACTTGTTTGTAGTGCAGACTTGAATTGCCCGCTTGCTTGCTTGGCCAAAAAGGGCCTATGCATTTTCTCCTGAATATATTCACGAGAAAACACATACGCCCTTTTTGGCCAAGTGCATAATTGTCGAAGTTGTGCCCCTCTTCCTGTGCTTTAAAGGCGATTCCAATGTACCTCCTGAAATCTGTTTCCTGCTATTCTGGCTCGCTTTCAAGTCCGCCTCGTTGCCTTCCCTCAACAGATTTTTGGACGATTGTTGTCCTTTATTTCTCTGCCAGTTTGTGAATTGCTGTGGCCCTGAGCTCCATTGTTCAACTCGTTTTTTGTGAGCTGACCGCAAGTCCAAAATTTTGGTTCAGGACCTATACTTGTTCCTTGCGGGTGGCTGAGACTTTGGTTAATTCTTCTTCCTTCCGGGAAATTAGAGTGACATGTGCCCGTCCAAATGCCTAACAGCTACTCTCTCATTGGTTCTCCCTCTTCCCTTTCATCCTCTGGCAAATTGGCAACATGTGAGAACCAGGAGGTTAAAGGGGGGGCTGTCTCTCTAAGTTGGGAGATTGATAGTAAAGCATTTGGAAATTCAAATCGGAGCACCAGGAAAGTGACTATTAGTTGAGTTTTAGAAACCTTTCGTATTCACACTGTGTCCATTCTCTAGGTTTCCCGTACATGTTATAGATGTAGTAATATTCCTTTCAACCTGGAGAGTTGGAACCCTTGGAATGTGTGCCACACATTATTGCTCTAAATGGTCTGCATTTGCTCACCGAATCTCACCAATCCTCTCAGTCCCAAGTGTCCAGCCTTATGCCACATCCAGCTGTCATTGTAGATAGTGTCATTCCAGGTTTCATCAGAGCCCGTGAAGGAATTTTAAAGAATTTTCCTGCTTTTTTGTTTTGTTATTGAAATACCTCCTTAGTGGGTTTGAGGTGATTGTCACTGCCATGTTTATGCCAGTCTGGACACCCTTGATTACCTTATGGAGACATATCGATACATAGGTTTTAAGATTTAAACTAGTCAGATGTATTCCTCTGCGGGAAATATGGGGTTTTTAGTTCCTTTAACTGAGGAAAGTTTAGGTCTTGTCTATTCAGTATTTGGATTTTGGAACGGCACCTGTACTAATATCAATCTCTGGTTTTATGCATCACCACACTTCTCCTTCCCCCTTAAGAAGGCATAAGGGTGTTTTCTGAATGTGAGACTCTGTTCTCTTTCCTAACTCACTTCATGTGTAGCCATGTTTACAGGACCTTCATAAGTGATATCTTATGATAAGTTTCTTTTTCTCTGTGACTTATTTTCCTTAGAATCAGCATACCTGAATCCACTCATTTTGCTGCTACTGGCCTTATGACATTGATTTCATGGCTGAGAGATATTCCATCTTACGTAAGTACCACAATTTCTTGAACCATTTTTTTCTTTCCTGGGATATTTAAGGTGTACCCAAGTTGAGGTTCTTGTAAGCAGTGCAGCCCTAAATTTTGGGGTGGCTCTGTCTTATTGATTTTCAGTTTTCCCAAGGTATATTCCCTAGACTGGAAGTGCACTTGGCTCTGTAGCTCTGTTGTTTACTTTTTTGGGGGAACACAATGCATTCTTCCAGAGAGGCAGTTGGCAATCTACATCCCGCCCATCAGCATAACTAGGCTCCCTGTTCTCCAGGGCCTGTGTTGCCTTTCTAATTTTTACACATTTTGCAGATGTCCCTTTTGTCCAGTGGGAAGTGATACTGCTTTGTAGTGCAGATTTGCATTGCCCGCTTGCTTGCTTGGCCAAAAAGGGCATATGCATTTTCTCCTGAATATATTCTGGAAAAAACTCATATGCACTTTTTGGCCAAGTGCATCATTGTCGACAATTAGCCCCTCTTGCTGTGCTTAAAAGGCGATTCCAAAGTACCTCTTGAAATTTGTTTCATGCTATTGTGCCTCGTTTTCAAGTCCGCCTCATTGCCATCCCTCAAAAGATTTTTGGACGATAGTTTTCATTCATTATGCTGCCAGTTTTTGAATTGCTGTGTCTCAGAGCTCCATTTTTCAATTCGTTTTTTGTAAGCTGACAGCAAATCCACAATTTTGGTTGAGGACCTGTACTGGTTCCTAGCGGGTGACTGAGACTTTGGTTATTATTTCTTCCTGACGGGAAATTAGAGTGACATGTGCCCGTCCAAATGCCTAACAGCAACTCTCTCATTGGTTCTCCATCTTACCTTTCATCCTCTGCCAATTGGCAACATGTGAGAACCAGGAGGTTAAAGGGGCTGTCTCAACAAGTTGGGAGATTGATAGTAAAGCAGTTGGAAACTCAAACTGGAGCACCAGGATAGGGACTATTAGTTGAGTTTTAGAATCCTTTCGTATTCCCAGTGTGTCCATTCTCTACGTTTCCCATACATGTTATAACTGTAGTGATATTCCCTTTTACCTGTCGACTTGGGACACATGGAATTGGTGGCATGCATTATTGCTTTATACGGTCTGCATTTTCTCATCCAATCTCACCAATCCTCTCAGTCCCAAGTGTACAGCCTTATGTCTCATCTAGCTGTCATTTTAGATAGGGTCATTCCAGGTTTCATCAGAACACCTGAAGGAATTGTGTTAGAATTTCGCTGTTTTTTTGTTTTGTTTTTGAAATTCATTTATATAATGAGGTTGAGCTGATTTTCACTGACATGTTTATGCCGGTCTAGACACACTTGATTCCCTTATGGAGACATATCAATACATAGGTGTTAAGATTCTTACTAGTCAGATATATTCCTCTGCGGGAATAGGGCTGTTGAGTCCTGTTCACTGAGGAAGGAGTAGGTCTTGTCTCTTCTGTATTTGGATTATGCAACGGTACCTGTGCTAATATCAAACTCTGGTTTTGTTCATTTCCCCACCTCTCCTTCCCCCTTAAGCCGGCATAAGTGTGTTTTCTAAATGTGAGACTCTGTTCTCTTTCCTAATTCTGTTCTTGTTTAGCCATGTTTACATTTCCTTCATAAGTGATATCTTATGTCAGAATGCTCCACGGCTCTTGTCATCATAATGCTCCATGATGCTCGTCATCACAATTATCCATGGCCTTCTCATCACAATGCTCCACCATCTTTACATCACATTGCTCCATGTCCCTTGTCATCACAATTCTCCAACTCTTTGTCATCACAATGCTCGATCACACTTTTCATCACATTGTTAAATGCTTTTGTTATCACAATTCTCCATGCACTTGTCATCGCAATGCTCCCTGACACATGTCATAGCAAGCTCCATATGCTTGTCATCACAATGCTTCATGACATTGTTATAAAAATTCTCAATGTCCCTTGTCATCACAATGCTTCATGCCAATGTCATCACAATGCTCCATGACACTTGTCATCACAATGCTCCAAGCCCTTGTCATCACAATTCTCCATGACCTCTGTCATCACAATATTCCGTGACACCTGTCATCACAATGCTCCAAGACCCTTGTCAGTACAGTGCTCCATGATGCTCGTCATCACAACTAACGAAGGTCTTCTCATCACAATGCTTCAGGGTTTTACCATCAAAATGCTCCATGCCCCTGTCATCACAATGCTCCATGCCCTTGACATCCCAATGCTCCATGGCTGCTGTCATCACAATGCTCCGTGACTCCATTCATCACAATGCTTCATGATCTTTGTGATCACAATGGTCAGTACCCTCGTCAGCACAAGGCTCTGTGACCTGTCACCACAATGCTCCATGAACTTTTCATCACAATGCTCCATGACCCTTGTCATCACAATGCTCCATGCCTTTCTCAGCACAATACGCAAAGACACTTGTCATCACAATGCTCCATGCGCTTGTCAACACAATGCTCCACCAGCTTGTCATCACAATGCTCCCTGCACTTCTCATCAAAATGCTCTGTCAACACTGATATCACACTGATCCATAACTAGTCATCACAATACTCCCTCACCCTTCTCATCACAATGTTCCATGACAACTGTCATCACAATACTACATGTACTTATCATCACAGTGCTCCATGACCCATGACCTCAAAATGCTCCATAACACATGTCATCAAAATGCTCCATAACTTTTGTCATCACAAAGTTCAATGACCCTTGGCATCACAAGGCTCCATGTCATTGTCATCACAATGCTCCAGGAACCTTCTCATCACATTGCTCCATGCCCTTGTCATCACAAATGTCCATGACGCTTGTCATCACAATGTTCGATGCCCTTCTCATAACAATGCTCCATGCCCTTGTCATTACAGTCCTCCATGAACCCTGTACCACAGTGTTCCAGGCCCTTGTCATCATAATGCTCCAGGCCCACTCTCATCACAATAATCCATGAAACTTTTCAGACCAATGCCCCATGGCCTTGTCATAACAACGCTCCATTACCCCTGTCATAACAATGCTCCATGATCCCAGTCATCACAATGTTCCACAGCCTTGTCATCACAAGGCTCCATGACCATTGCCATCACAAGGCTCCATACACATGAAATCACAATGCTCCATGCCCTTTTCATCACAAAGCTCCATGATGCATGTCTTCAGAATGCTCCATGGCTTTCTCATCACAATGCACCATTCCCTTGTCATCAGAATGCTCCACGACACCTGAAATCACAATGCTCATTGCCCATTTTCATTAGAATGCTCCATGAGAATGTCATCACAAGGCTCCATGGTTTTCTCATCACAATGCTCCAGGACCTTGTCATCACAATGCTCCTTTCTCTTGTCATCACAACGCTCCATGACTCCTGTTATCACAATACTCCATGAACATTTTCAGCACAGTGTTCCATGACATTCCCATCACAGTGCTCCTTGACCCCTGTCATAACAATGCTCCATGAGCAATGTCATCACAGTCCTCCATGACCCCTGACAACACAATGATCCGGGACTCTTGTTATCAAAATGCTCCATGACACTTGTCATCACAATGATCCATGCCCTTATCATCACAATGCGCCATGCCTACTGTCATCACAATAATCCATCAAACTTGTCAGATTAATGTTCCATGCCCCTGTCATCACAATGCTCCATGCCCTTGTCATCACAATGCTCCATGACACCTGTCATCACAATGCTCCGTGACTCCAGTCATCACAATGCTTCATGACCTTTGTCATCACAATGGTCCATGCCCTGGTCACACAAGGCTCTGTGTTCTTTGTCACCACAATGCTCCATACCCTTGTCATCACAATGCTCCATGCCCACTGTCATCACAATAATCCATGAAAATTGTCAGACCAATGACCCTTGGTCTCGTCACACGAGGCTCTGTGATCTTTGTCACCACAGTGCTCCATGAAATTTTCTTCACAATGCTCTGTGTCCCTTGTCATCACAATGCTCCATGCCTTTGTCAGCACAATGCTCCATGACACTTGTCATCACAAGGCTCCATGGCCCTCTCATCACAATGCTCCAGGACCTTCTCATCACATTGCTCGATTCCTTTCTCATCACAATGCTTCATGACACCTGTCATCACAGTACTCCATGAATATTTTCAGCCCAGTGCTCCATGACCTTCTCAACACAGTGCTCCATGACCCATGTCATCACAATGCTACATGACCACAGCCATCAAAATGATCCATGCCACTTGTCATCAGAATATTCCATGCACTTGTCATCCCCATGCTCCATGACCCCTGTAATCACAATGGTCCTTGACGCTTGTTGTCATATAGCTCCATGACAGTTGTCATCACGGTGCTCCATGCCTTTGTCAGCAAAATGTTACATGACCTTGTCATCACAATGCTCCATGCACTTGTCCTCACAATTCTCCATTACCAGTGTCATCACAATCCTCCATGAACCTTGGGATCACATTGCTTCATGCCCTTGTCATCACAATGCTCCATGATTCTTGAAATAAAAATGATCCATGACCTCTCTCATCACAATGCTCCAAACACTTGTGATCACAATGTTCCATAACACTTGACATCACAACGCTCCATAACACTTGTCATCACAGCGCTCCATGATGCCTGTCATCACAATAATCCATGCACTTGTCATCACAATGCTCCATGAACTTTGTCATCACAATGCTCAATACACTTTTCATCACAATGCTCCCGGACACTTTTCCTCAGAATGCTCCTTGAAACCTGTCTTGAAAAGGCTCCATGCCTTTTTCATCACAATGCTCCATGCCCTTTTTCTCACAATGCTCCATGCCATTGTCATCACAATACTGCACAAGCTTGTCATCAGAATGCTCCAAGAACCTTGTCATCACAATGCTCTATGACCCCTCTCATCACAATGCTCCATGACCCATGTCATCACAATGATCCATTCCCTTGTCATCATAATGCTCCATTACCCTTGTCATCACAATGCTCCCAGCCCTTGTCATCACAATGCTCCATTACATTTGTCATCACATTTCTCCATGACACTTGGCATCACAATGCCCAATGCCATTTTCATCACGATGCACCATGACATATGTCACCACAATGCTCCCTGACACCTTTCTTCACAATAATCAATGACCTTGTCATCACAATGCTCCATGCGCTAGTTATCACATTGTGCCATGCCCTCTGTCATCACAATAATCCATGAAACATGTCAGACCAATGCTCCATGCCCCTTTCATCCCAATGCTCCATGCCCTTGTCATCACAATGCTCCATGACCCCTGTCAGCACAATGCTCCGTGACTCCAGTCATCACAATGCTTCATGACATTTGTCATCACAATGTTCCATGCCACTTTTCATCTCAATGCAGCATGAATCCTGTCTTCACAATGCACCATGCCCATCATCATAATGCTTCATGCTATTGTCATCACAATGAAATCAAAATGCTCCATGACCTCTGACACCAAAATGCCCCAAACACTTGTGATCACAATGTTCCATAACACTTGGCATCACAACGCCCCATTACGCTCGTCATCACAATTATCCATGGTCTTCTCATCACAATGCTCCATGACATTTGTCATCACAGTGCTCGATACACTTGTCATCTCAATGCTCCCTGACACTTGTCCTCAGTGTGCTCCTTGAACCCTGTCATGACAAGGCTTCATGCATTTTTCATTGCAATGATCCATGCCCTTTTCATCACAATGCTCCAAGACCCCGGTAATCACAATGTTCCATGTGCTTGTCTTCACAAAGCTCCATGACGCATGTCATCAGAAAGCTCCATGGCCTTCTCATCACCATGCTCCATGCCCTTGTCATCTCAATGCTCCAATACCCCATTAATTACAATGCTCCATGCCGCTTTTCATCAGAATGCTCCATGAGAATTGTCATCATAAGACTCCATGGTCTTCTCAGAACAATGCTCCAGGACCTTGTCATCACAATGCTCCATTCCCTTGTCATCACAATGCTCCATGACCCCTGTCATCACAATAATCCATGAACATTTTCAGCCCAATGATCCATGACCTTCTAATCACAATGCACCATGACCCCTGTCATCACAATTCTCCATGACCACTGTCATCCCCGTGCTCCATGACCCCTCACAATACAATGATCCGGGACTCTTGTCACCAAAAATCTCCATGATACTTGTCATCAGAATGATCCATGCCCTTGTCATCCCAATGCTCCATGACACCTTTAATCAGAATATTCCGTGACACTTGTCATCACAATGCTCCATGACCGTTGTCATCACAGTGCTCCATGACCCCTGTAATCACAATTTTCCATGAATATTTTCAGCCCAATGCTCCATGACCTTCTCATCACAATGCTCCAAAACCCCTGTAATCACAATGCTCCATGCCCCTTTCCATCTCCGTGCTCCATGAACCCTGTCATCACAATGAACCATGCCCATCATCAAAATGTTTCATGCTATTTTCATTACAATGAAATAAAATGCTCCATGACCTTTGTCATCACAATGTTCTAAATCCTTTTGATCACAGTGTTCCATAAAACTTGTCATCACAACGCCCCATGACGCTCGTCATCACAATTATCCATGGTCTTCTCATCACAATGCTCCATGAACTTTGTCATCACATTGTTCAATACACTTGTCATCACAATGCTCCCTGACCCTTGTCGTCATTATGCTCCTTGAACCCTGTCATGACAAGGCTCCATGACTTTTTCATCACAATGATCCATGCCCTTTTCTTCACAATATTCCAAGACCCATGTAATCACAGTTCTCCGTGCCCCTTTTCATCAGAATGCTCCATGAGACTCGTCAATACAAGGCTCCAATGTTTTCTTATCACAATGCCTCAGTACCTTCTCATCACAATGCTCCATTCCATTGTCATCACAATGTTCCATGACACCCGCCTTCACAATACTCCATGAATATTTTTAGCCAAATGCTCTATGACCTTCTCATCACAATGCTCCATGAACCTGTCATCACATTGCTCCATTAGCACTGTCATGACAATGCTTCATGAACCCTGACAACACAATGATCCGGGAATCTTGTCATCAAAATGCTCCAAGACCCTTGTCATCACAATGTACCATGCCCTTGCCATACCAATGCTCCATGACCCCTGTCATCACAATGCTCTGTGATTCCAGTCATCAAAATGATTCATGACCTTTCTCATCACAATAGTCCATTCCCCTGTCACACAAGGCTCTGTGACCTTTGTCACCACAATGCTCCATGATCTTTTCATCACAGTGCTCTGTGACCCTTGTCATCAAAATGCACCATGCCTTTGTCAGCACAATGATCCATGACACATGTCATCACAATGCTCCATGCGCTTTTCAGCACAATGCTCCGTGACCCATGTCATCACAATGCGCCATGCACTTGTCATCACAATGCTCCACATCCTAGTCATCACAATGCTCCATAAAACTTGTAATCACAATGCTCAATGCACTTCTCATCAAAATGCTCTCTCACCATTGATTTCACAATGTTCCATCACTATTCATCACAATACTCCCTCAACCCTGTCATCACAATGTTCCATAACCCCAGTCATCACAATGCTACATGCCCTTATCGTCACAATGTACCAATCCCTTGTCATCAAAATGCTCCATGACCACTGGCATCACAACGCTCCATGACCCGTGACAACACAATGATCCGGGACACTTGTCATCTGAATGCTCCATTACCCTTGTCATCAAAATGATCCATGCCCTTGCCATCCCAATGCTCCATGACCCCTGTAATCACCATGCTCCGTGACGCTTGTCATCACAGTGCTCCATGACCCTTGTCATCAAAATGTTCCGTGCATTTGTCAGCAAAATGCTACATGACCTTGTCATCACAATGCTCCATGTGCTTGTCATCACAGTACTCCATTCCGATTGTCATCAAAATCCTCGATGAAACTTGGGTTCACATTGCTTCATCCCCTTGTCATCACAATGCTCCATGGTCGTTGAAATGAAAATGTTCCATGCCCTCTCTCATCACAATGCTCCAAACCCTTGTGATCACAATGTTCCATAACCCTTGTCATCACAACGCTCCATGATGCCTGTCATCACAATGCTGCATGAACTTTGTCATCACAATGCTCAATACACTTGTCATCACAAAGCTCCCTGACACTTGTCGTCAGAATGCTCCTTGAAACCTGTCATGAAAAGACTCCATGCCTTTTTCATCACAATGCTCCATGTCAGTGTCATCACAATACTCCACAAGCTGGTCATAAGAAGGCTCCATGACCCCTCTCATCAAAATGATCCATGACACCTGTCATCACAATGCTCCATTCCCCTTGTCATTACAGTGCTCCATGACGCTCGTCATCACAATTACCCATGATCTTCTCATCACAATGTTCCACGGTCTTGCCATCACAATGCTGAATGCCCCGGTCATCACAATGCTCCATGTCCCTTGTCATCACAATTCTCCACGTCCCTCTCATCACAATGCGCCATGACACTTCTCATCACAATGTTACATGCTCTTGTCATCACAATTATCCATGCACTTGTAATCGCAATCCTCCATGACCCCTGACATAGCAATCTCCATGTGCTTGTCATCGCAATGCTTCACGACGTTGTCATCAAAATTCTCAATGGCCGTTGTCATCACAATGCTCCATGCCCTTGTCATCACAATGTTCCATGACACTTCTCATCACAATGCTCCAAGCCCTTGTCATCACAATGCTCCATTACATTTGTCATCACAATCCTCCATGACACTTGGCATCACAATGCTCCATGCCATTGTCATCACAATGCACCTTGACATATGTCATCACAATGCTCCCTGACACCTGTCTTCACAATAATCCATGACCTTGTCAATACAATGCTCCATTCCCTTGTTATCACAAGGTGCCATGCCCACTGTCATCACAATAATCCATGAAACTTGTCAGACCAATGTTCCATGCCCCTGTCATCACAATGCTCCATGACCCTTGACAACACAATGATCCGGGACTCTTGTCATGAAAATGCTCCATGACCATTGCCATCACAATACTCCATGCCCTTGCCATCCCAATGCTACAAGACACCTGTAATCACAATGCTCCATGCCCCTTTTATCTCAATGCTCCTTGAACCCTATCATCACAATGCACCATGCCCATCATCATAATGCTTCATGCTATTGTCATCACAATGAAATCAAAATGCTACATGACCTCTGTCATCACAATGCTCCAAACCCTTGTGATCACAATGTTCCATAACACTTGTCATCACAATGCCCCATAACGCTCGTCATCACAATTATCCATGGTCTTCTCATCACAATGCTCCACGGTCTTGCCATCACAATGCTCCATGCCCTGGTCATCACAATTCTACATGTCCTTGTCATCACAGTGCTCCATGACACTTCTCATCAAAATGTTACATGCTTTTGTCAATACAATTCTCCATGCACTTGTCATCGCAATGCTCCACGACCCCTGCCATCACAATGTTCCCCGGCCTTTTCATCCAAGGCTCCATGACCCTTGTCATCACAATGCTCCAAGACCCTTGTAATCACAATGTTCCATGCCTTTGTCATCACAAAGATCCATGACGCATGTCATCAGAATACTCCATGCCCTTGTCATCACAATGGTCCAAGACCCCTGTTATCACAATGCTCCATGCCCCTTTTCATCTCAATGCTCCATGACCCCTGTCATCACAATGCTCTGTGACTCCAGTCATCAAAATGATTCATGACCTTTCTCATCACAATGGTCCATGCCCCTGTCACACAAGGCTCTGTGACCTTTGTCACCACAATGCTCCATGAACTTTTCATCACAGTGCTCTGTGACCCTTGTCATCAAAATGCACCATGTCTTTGTCAGCACAATGATCCATGACACATGTCATCACAATGCTCCATGCGCTTTTCAGCACAATGCTCCGTGACCCATGTCAACACAATGCGCCATGCACTTGTCATCACAATGCTCCACATCCTAGTCATCACAATGCTCCATAAAACTTGTAATCACAATGCTCAATGCACTTCTCATCAAAATGCTCTCTCACCATTGATTTCACAATGTTCCATCACTATTCATCACAATACTCCCTCAACCCTGTCATCACAATGTTCCATAACCCCAGTCATCACAATGCTACATGCCCTTATCGTCACAATGTACCAATCCCTTGTCATCAAAATGCTCCATGACCACTGTCATCACAACGCTCCATGACCCGTGACAACACAATGATCCGGGACACTTGTCATCTGAATGCTCCATTACCCTTGTCATCAAAATGATCCATGACCTTGCCATCCCAATGCTCCATGACCCCTGTAATCACCATGCTCCGTGACGCTTGTCATCACAGTGCTCCATGACCCTTGTCATCAAAATGTTCCGTGCATTTGTCAGCAAAATGCTACATGACCTTGTCATCACAATGCTCCATGTGCTTGTCATCACAGTACTCCATTCTGATTGTCATCAAAATCCTCGATGAAACTTGGGTTCACATTGCTTCATGCCCTTGTCATCACAATGCTCCATGGTCGTTGAAATGAAAATGTTCCATGCCCTCTCTCATCACAATGCTCCAAACCCTTGTGATCACAATGTTCCATAACCCTTGTCATCACAACGCTCCATGATGCCTGTCATCACAATGCTGCATGAACTTTGTCATCACAATGCTCAATACACTTGTCATCACAAAGCTCCCTGACACTTGTCGTCAGAATGCTCCTTGAAACCTGTCATGAAAAGACTCCATGCCTTTTTCATCACAATGCTCCATGCCCTTTTCATCACAATGCTCCATGTCAGTGTCATCACAATACTCCACAAGCTGGTCATAAGAAGGCTCCATGACCCCTCTCATCAAAATGATCCATGACACCTGTCATCACAATGCTCCATTCCCCTTGTCATTACAGTGCTCCATGACGCTCGTCATCACAATTACCCATGATCTTCTCATCACAATGTTCCACGGTCTTGCCATCACAATGCTGAATGCCCTGGTCATCACAATGCTCCATGTCCCTTGTCATCACACTTCTCCACGTCCCTCTCATCACAATGTGCCATGACACTTCTCATCACAATGTTACATGCTCTTGTCATCACAATTATCCATGCACTTGTCATTGCAATGCTCCATGACCCCTGCCATAGCAATCTCCATGTGCTTGTCATCGCTATGCTTCACGACGTTGTCATCAAAATTCTCAATGGCCGTTGTCATGACAATGCTCCATGCCCTTGTCATCACAATGTTCCATGACACTTCTCATCACAATGCTCCAAGCCCTTGTCATCACAATGCTCCATTACCTTTGTCGTCACAATCCTCCATGACACTTGGCCTCACAATGCTCCATGCCATTGTCATCTCAATGGACCGTGACATATGTGATCACAACGCTCCCTGTAGCCTGTCTTCACAATAATCCATGACCTTGTAATCACAATGCTCCATGCCCTTGTCATCACAATGCGCCATGCCCACTGTCATCACAATAATCCATGAAACTTCTTAGACAAATTTTCCATGCCACTGTCATCACAATACTCCATGTCCTTGTCATCACAAAGCTCCATGATGCATGTCATCAGAATGCTCCATTGCCTTCTCATCACAATGCTCCATGCCATTGTCATCACAATGCTCCAAGACCAATTTAACCACATTGCTCCATGCCCCTTTTCATCTCAATGCTCCATGAACCCTGTCATCACAATGCACCATGCCCATCATCATAATGCTTCTTGCTATTGTCATCACAATGAAATCAAAATGCTCCATGACCTCTGTCATTACAATGCTCCAAACCGTTGTTATCACAATATTCCATAACACTTGTCATCACAACGCCCCATGACGCTCGTCATCACAGTTTTACAGGTGTTTCTCATCACAATGCTCCATGACATTTGTCATCACAATGCTCAATACACTTGTCATCACAATGCTCCCTGACTCTTGTCGTCAGTATGCTCCTTGAACCCTGTCATGACAAGGCTCCATGCCTTTTCCATCACAATGATTCATGCCCTTTTCATCACAATGATCCAAGACCCCTGTAATCACAATGCTCCATGCCCTTGTCATCACAAAGCTCCATGATGCATGTCATCAGAACGCTCTATGGTCTTCTCATCCAAATGCTCCATGCCCTTGTCATCCCAATTCTCCAAGACCCTTGTAATCACAATGCTCCTTGCCCCTTTTCATCAGAATGCTCCATGAGACTTGTCATCACAAGACTCCATGGTCTTCTCATCACAGTGCTCCAGGACCCTGTCATCACAGTGCTCCATGACCCCTGTCTTCACAATACTCCATGAACATTTTCAGCCCAAAGATCCATGACCTTCTCATCTCACTTCTCCATGACCCCTGTCATCACAATGCTCCATGAACTCTGTCATCACAACCCTCCATGACCCCTGACAACACAGTGATCCGGGACTCTTGTCATCAAAATGCTCCATAACCCTTGTCATCACAATGATCCATGCCCTTTTCATCCCAATGCTCCATGATCCATGTAATCACAATGCTCCATGAGGATTGTCATCACAGTGCTCCGTGACCCTTGTCATCAAAATGCTCCATGCCTTTGTCAGCACAATGCTACATGGCCTTGTCAGCACAATCCTCCATGACCCCTGGGATCACATTGCAACATGCTCTTGTCATCTCTGTCTTTATTTTCTGGATTTTACAGATTTTCAGATGTCCCTTTTGACTGGTGGGAAGTGACAATTCTTTGTAGTGTGGATTTATATTGCGGGGTTGCTTGATTGGCCAGAAAGGGCGTATGCCTTTTCTCCTGAATATATTCAGCAGAAAATGCATACGCCCTTTTTGGCCAAGTGCATCATTGTCGAAGTTGTTACGCTTTTCCTGTGCTTTAAAGGCGATTCCAGTTTAACTCTTGAAATATGTTTTCTGCAATTCGGCCTCATTTTCAAGTCTGCTTCGTTGCCTTCCCTCAACAGATTTTTGGAAGAGAGTTGTCCTTTATAACTCTGCAGGTTTGTGAATTGCTGTGCCCCTGAGCTCCAATTTTCAACTCGTGTTTTTGTGAGTTGACCGCAAATCTCCAATTTTGCTACATGACCTATACTGGTTCCGGGGGTGCAGGCTGACACTTTGGTTAATTCTTCCTTCCGGACGGGAAATTAGAGTGACATGTGTCCGTCCAAATGCCTACAGCTACTCTCTGATTTGTTCTCCCTCTTTCCTTTCATCCACTGCACAATTTGCAATCTGTGCGAACCAGTAGTTTATAGGGGCTGACTCTCCAAGTTGGCAGATTGATAGTAAAGCAGTTGGATTGCCAAACTGGAGCACAAGGAGAGGAAAAATTAGGAGCCTTTTAGAAATCTTTTGCCATCACAGGGTGTCCTTTCTCTAGGATTCCCATACATGTTATAACTGTATTGATATTCCCTTCTACCTGGAGAGTTGGGACCCATGGAATGGGTGGCATGCATTACTGCTTTAAAGGATCTGCATTTTCTCACCCAATCTCACAAGTCCTCTGAGCCCCAAGTGTCCAGCCTTATGTCTCATCTAGCTGTCTTTGCAGATAGGGTCGTTCCAGGTTTCATCAGAACCCCTGAAGGAATTGTGTAAAATTTCGCTGTTTTTATTTGTTTTGTTTTTGAAATTCATTTTTATAAGGGGGTTGAGCTGATTTTCACCGACGTGTTTATGCCTGTCTAGACACACTTGATTCCCTTATGGAGACATATGAATATATAGGTTTTAAGATTCTTACTAGTCAGATATATTCCTCTGTGTGGAATAGGGGTGCTGAGTCCCGTTCACAGAGGAAGGTGTAGGATTTGTCTATTCTGTATTTGCTTCACGGAATGGTACCAGTGCTAATATCAAAGTCTGGTTTTATGCATCACCCCACCTCTCCTTTCCCCTTATCAGGCATAAGAGTGTTTTCTCAATGTGAGACTCTGTTCTCTTTCCTAACTCAGTTCATGTGTAGCCATGTTTACAGGACCTTCATAAGTGATATCTTATGATAAGATTCTTTTTCTGTGTGACTTATTTCACTTAGAATCATCGTACCTAAATCCACTCATTATGCTGTTACTGGCTTTATGACATTGATTTCATGTCTGAGTGATATTCCGTTCTACAAAATTACCACAAGATGTTTACGCAATTTTCTCTTCCCTGGAATACATAAGTTGTACTGAAGTTGAGGTTCTTGTATGCAGAGCAGCCTTAAATATTGGGGTGCCTGTGTCTTGTTGATATTTAGTCTTCCCATGTTATATGCCCATGAGTGGAAGTGCCCTATGCTCGGTAGCTTTGTATTTTAGATGTTTTAGGAAACAGCATACACTTCTTCAGAGTGGGTCTTGGATATTTATACCACACGCATCAGCCTGACTAGCTCCCTGTTCTCCATGGCCTCTCCTGCATTTCTGGTTTGTACACATTTTTTGGATGGCCTTTCTGAGCAGTGGAAATTGAGACTTCTTTGTTGTGCGGATTTGCATTTCCCGCTTGCTTGGTTGGCCAAAAACTCTGTATGTGTTTTTTTCCTGAAGATATTCACGAAAAAAACGCATACACCCTTTTGCCCAACTGCATCATGTTAGAAATTCTGCTGCTTTTCATATTCTTTAAATGTGAGTCCAATCTACGTTTTGAAATCTGTTTCCTGCAATTCTGCCGCTCATTCAGATCCTCTTCGTTGCCTTACCTGAATATATTTTTGGACGTTGGTTATCATTTTTATCTTTGCAGGTCTTTGAATTGTTTGCTCCTGAGCCCCATTTTACACCTCGCATTTTTTGTGAGCTGGTCGCCAAACCATTGTATTGCTTCCGGCCCTATTCTGGTTCTGGGGAGGCAGGCTGAGCCTTTAGTTAATTCTTCTTCCTAATGGGAAATTAGAGTGGCATGTGCCTGTCAAAACTCCTACAGCTAGTCTCTCATTGGTTCCCCCTCTTCCCGTTTATCCTCTGCACAAATTGCAAACTGTGTGAAACAGGAGTTTAAAGGTGCTGATTCTCCAAGTGGGGAGATTGTTAGTAATTTGGCTGGAATGGCGAACCCCAGCACCAGGAGATCAAAAATGAGGTGGATTTTAGACACCTTTCCTGGTCACACGGTGTACATTTGTCTCGGTTTCCCAGGCATGTTTTCGCTGTCTGAAGATTCCCTTGAACCTGCAGATTTGGGACCCAAGGAATGGGAATCAGGCAGTATTACTTTAAAAGGTCTGCCTTTACTCACCCAGCCTCTCTAACATCTCTTAGCGTGCATAGCTTCCTGCCTTATATATCATCCTGCTGTGTGTCTACATGTGTTCAATCCATGTTACATCGTAGCCCTTCAACAAAAGTTGTAAGAAGTTTTGTCTGTCTCACTGTTTTTATAAATATTTTTAAATTTATTTTTATATTGGTTACAGCTGATTTTCAAAGCTCTGTTTTTTGCTGCTGTACATCCACTTGATTCATGTACTGTGAGACAACAATAAATTCTTTTTCAGATGCTTCCCAGTCATTTATATTATTTTCCAGTGACTTGAGTGCGCTGAGTGCAGTTCTTTGAGGTACCATGTAGGCCTTGTCAGTTATTCAATTTGGTACTTGGAATGGTGTCTTTGCTAATTTCAACCTCCCGGATAATACCTCACCCTTTCCCACCTTTTCCATTTAGCAGCCTGATGTTTATTTTCTACATATTTGACTATGTTTCTGTTTTGTAATTTATTTCATGTGTAGCCATTTTTGATTCCACCTTTAAGTGACATCTTATGATATGTGTCTTTTTCTTTCTGTCATATGTCACTTAGAATGATCGTATGTAACTCCTCCAGTGTTGTTACAACTGGCCTTATTTCATTGATTTCTGGATGAGTAATATTCCACTCTACATAAGTTCCCCAACTCTTTTATCCATTTTATCCTTCCAGGGACCTTTAGGTTATATCCAAGTTGAGGCCCTTTTTAACAGAGTGGTGGTAAACGTTGGGGTGCCTGTTTTCTGTCGATTTTTGTTTTTCCCAAGGTATACGCTCATGAGTGCAAGTGCCCTATGCTCTGTAGCTCATTTTTTAGATGTTTTAGCAAACACAATACACTTCTCCAGAGTGGCCGTTGGCAAATTACATTTGCACTATCAGCCTCACAGGGCTCCCTTTTCTCCTCACCCTGTCCTACATTTCCGGTGTTTACACTTTATGTGGATGGCCCTTCTGACTGATGTGAAGTGATACATTTTGTAGTATAGATTTCCAGTGCCCACCTGTTTGGTTGGATAAAATGTGTGTATGGCCTTTACATGAATATATTCAGAAAAAAATGCATACGCCCTTTTTGGCCAACTGCATCATTGGTGATGTTCAGCCCCTTTTCTTTTGCTTTAATGGGGAGTCCTTTCCACCTCTTCAAATCTGTTTCCTGACAATCTCCCTTGCTTACAAGTCGTTTTCTGTGACTTACCTCAAGACATTTTTTGACGATAGATATTTTCAACTCTGCAGTTTCATGAATTTTAGTGCCCCTGAGTTCCATTTTTCAACTTGTGTTTTTGGAAACTGTACACAAAACAGCGGGATTTCCTGTAGCCCTATTCTGTTTCCGTTGGCAATTCTAGCCTTTGATGAATTTGTCTTCCGGATTGGAAATTAGAGTGGCATGTGCCTGTCTGAACACCTAGGACTTGCCTCTAAATATTTCTCATCCTTCCGCTTCATCCTCTGGACAAATTCCAAACTGTGTGCAACAGGATGTTGACGGTGCTGATATCCCCAAGTGAGGAGATTGTTAGGAAAGATGCTGGAGGGGTGAACCCGAGCACCAGGCGATGAGGAGATGAGGTGCCTTTTCCAAACTCTTTCCGATCAAACGGTGTACCATCCTCTAGGTGTGACATGCATGTTTTAGCCGTAGGAATGGTCCCGTGCATGTAAGGAGAACACCAGGAATTTTTCCAAATCAGTGCCTCCCCGAACCCCAAACTGGGGAATTTTTAAGCTACGGCTACACATATGTCCATTAAGGGTCTTGGGAAATAGGCAGAGTCCAAACTTTAGATGATTGAAACCTTCGGGATCAGAAGTGCTCACCATCGGCCTTGCTTAGGTTACATTTTATCTGTCATTGATAGATGATGTCAATAAAAATATCTATTCTTTTTCAGATTATTTCCCCTTATAGGTTATTGCAAAATATTCAGTGTAGTTCCCTGTGCTATACAGTAGTTCCTTGTTGATGATCTGTTTTATACATAGCAGTGTGTATGTGTTAATCCCAAACTGTTAATTTATCTCTTCTCCTACCTTTCCCCTTTGGTAATAATAAATTATAAGACTTTATACTTCTCAGAAATGGGGAATCTGAAAGAGAGGTATCATTTTCAATGGAAAAGCATTCAAAACAAGATTGAAGCTTCAGCCAGGAGTATTCGATGTAAATCCTTGGGAATAAATCACTTCATTTCTCTAATGTTGACCTGACAAATAAGACAGACGTCTTCACTGAACTTGCTTATAATATAGTGATGGAAATATCAAATGTAAGTCTTAGAAACATCTTATTTTACCCGAGCCTTATACACTGCTCTATGTTAACTACAGTTTGGCTCACACATCTGTTCATTGAAGTTACAATGTTCTCAATTTCTGTTACTGATCCTCCAGAGTGGACCCCAACAGGAGTCCGTGTGCCCAGTGTCATTGGAGCTGACAGATCAAGACTGAGTTTGGTTCAGAAGCAAAGGAAACTTTATATTTTGAAAACAGAATGGAGAGGTGAGAGCGTGCACTACTCCGCGGGCTGTGGGCTGGGCTGCTGTGTAGGGATCCCATCAGCGTCAGCAGGAGGGAGGCGATGGAGCTCTTGAGGGCTGGGTTGGCTGCAGATCAGGCTCTATGTTGCGGCGTCTGCATGGGACCCCACTAGCTGAGGTGTCAGCCCAGCCATTCTGCACCAAGAAATCGGGTCTGAAGTGCTGGGTGTGGGACCTCTGCATGTGGAACCCTAGGAGCACGTGAAATTAGACAAAGCACAAAGGAAAAACAGGTTAGACTTTATTTTATTGCCCAGATTCTCTTTTTATCTCCCAGGAATTTTTAATGAACATTGCCGGTGATGAACACCTCCTCTGCTTTTTGTCCCGTTCCTCATTCTTGGGGTGCTGAGCGTGCAGACCCCTCTTTTGTAACTGCTTCATGCTGAGGTGGGAGACCGCATACACGGGGGGAGGGTCAAAACTTCTCCCCAGCAGCCTCCAGGTGAGGTTGATTGTCCCAAGGCTTCCTGCCTCACTGCTCGTCCACCTGAGCACCAGCATTGGAAGTGGTATAGATTCTAATGACCTTTAAGGGTCCAGGAAAGACAAGCACAGAGATGCTGCGGTGGCAGGTTTCACCCCACCCCACGTTTGTTCAGCGACCTTAGGCTGACGGTTTTTGCCAGGCTAGATGCTCTGACCAGTAGTCTGTGCTTTCTTTAATTAGCTCCCTGAATTAATGTATAAATAGCACCATGTGTCAGAGCCCTGCCCGCATAACTCCCAGACAGTCTATGGTCAGTGGTGATCCAGGACCATGACGTCCTCTGAGTCAACGGCCTTTTGAAGTAACCAGCAGTCCAGCCGGTCATATTGGCCACCATCACCGTGGTTTCTGTAGGGTTTTCTATGGTGAAAGCGTGATATACATTTCCCCCACCAAGCTTATTAGCTCCCGTCTGGGTGCAGTAAGTCCTGCAAGCAGTAGTCTGCACTTTTGGGGCACAGACTTGTTTTCTGAGAGAAACTCCAGGTCAAGTGATGGTCACACGAGTCATCTTGGGGGCCCATTGCGCCCGTTTGTCTCTCTGGAGGTTGGAGTTGGAGGGCCTCCTCAGTCGAGGTCAGTGTGTCCACAGAGCGACCCCTGCAACTTCAGGACATGATGGGTGGTTAGGATCACCACGTGGGTTCCTTTTCCCTTAGGAGGGAGCTGGCCTTGCAGGCTGCTGATTTCCACCTTTTTAGATACCCCAGTATCCTGGCCTGATGGGGCGGTGGGCAAAGCCCTTGGTGACCATAGTTTATCATACCTGAAGGGCATTCTTGTGTTGCCCCATTTCAAGTGGTCCCAGTTTTTGCACTAAGGCTCCAAGGGCGATTAATCTTTGACCGGGTATGTAAAGGTCAAAGGGTTTAGCTAAATTAGGGAGTTCCTGGGCAAGGGCCTGAATTGACTGCTCTTTCCATTCTTGAAAGGCTGCTTCTGGATTCTATTAAAAAGGATCATCATATTTTCGTGTCAGTGTTTCATTTAGAGGCCCAGCTATTAGACTGTAGTTAGGGATCCAGATGCAGAAAACCTTGGCCTCCCCAGGAACCCCTAAGCTGTCTTCTAGTTTTAGAAGAGGTAAGGCTGCAAATGGCTTCTTCCCTATCCTGGGATGCGTTTCTCCGAATATCTGTGAGAATGAAGCCCAGGCATGTCACCTTAGCCTGGGATATTTGAGCCTTTTTCTTGGACACCTTCTATCCTTTCTTGGCTAGGTAGTTCAGAGGCGTCTTTAGTAGACCTGACAATCAGAATTTCATCTGCATATTGAAGGAGGGTTCCCTTTTACAGAGGTAGAACTTTTAGGTCTTTAGAGGACATTTCCCCAATGATGGTGTGGGGATTTTTGAACCATTGGGGCAGGACGGCCCAGCATTATTGCTTTTGTTGCATGTTGTGTCCTGCCACTCACAAGCCAAAAATTCTTGTGACTCTGAGATGAGTGGAATACAGAAGAAGGCATCATTGAAGTCTAATACAGAATGCCATGGCCTGGTGGATGGTAGACTGACCAGCAGGGTGTAGGAAATAGGAACTACTTGATGTATATCCTCAGTGGCTTCACTGACTGTCTTGATATACTTTACCAGGTCTGCAGCAGCCCATTGGGCTCTCGTGGTCAGGCCAATCCCAGGATATGGAGCTCACCTGGGCTGCACCTCCACCCCCACAGCCCACGGGGCTCTCGTGGTCAAGTCCCTCCCAGGGTATGGAGCTCACCTGTGCAGCTACCCAGCAGCCCATGGGGCTTTCATAGTCAGGCCCTTCCCAGGATATGGAGCTCCCTTTGGGCAGGTACCCCAGAAGGGCTGGAAACACAGGAACCGTGCACATAGCCCACCTTGCAGAGAACCCCCAGCTCACCTGTCGCTCACAGCTGACACAGAACACCTCAGAGCAGGACTTGAACTAACAAACAGCAGCTCTGACAGGTCTGTGACCCCAGGTATCACTCTGTGCGGCCTCTCTCTGCCTGGTCTTCCAGACATTTCCACTGCAGCCAGGGCACCAGGCCTCTATCTCCACCCAACATCTCTCCTCTCCCTGACTCCTGGGTTCCTCTCATTAGGATAGGGTCTTCTTGAAGTTGTTTTCCACTCATGGACCAGATAAAATGATAAGAAAACAAGCCGCAGCTGCAGCCCCTTGTCTATCCTGACTCTCAAGAGCCCACACCTGTTCCTTGGGCCTGGCCCGTTTAGCAAGGCTCATTTTTTGCAACTGTGAGCCCCTGAGGAGTGAGGATTGGCTGATTTGGGCAGGCTGACACTGCCTGCCAGCCCTCCCCAGGTGTGCCTGTGTTGAGATCAATATAAGCACCTCTCCAGTCAGCAAGAGCTCCTGTAGCTGTGCCTGACGCCATATTCTCTGCCCCGTCAGCAGTGTCGGGGCTGGGGTGGTGGGAGGGAGTGAGGGGCCGTGGCTTTGTGGGTGGCCCAGTGTGAGTGGGGCTCTGCTGGACTTCCTGCAGGAGTTGCCAGGCTGCCACCTGCTAAAGAAGAGGATGTGTCACCCATACCTGCCGCTGGAATTTCTCCCCAGGCAGAGGTGAGGAAGTAAAAAAGCAGTGGGGGCCGTGGCAGGAGGGGTATCTCAGGAAGGGAAATGGAAAGCTTCCAGAAGAGCATCTGGGGCCAGGACCATCCTGGCTGGCCTGCTGGCACCAAGTCGGCCTGCATGCTGTCGCTGCTGTGGCTCCACAGCCCTTCCTCTAGGCTTGCAAGTTCTTGTACATATTCAGTTGTTTTACCTGGAAAGGGTGGGAAGATTTCAGCTGCAGCACGACTGGGGTACAGCTCACATTTACTCACAGACGCCTCGACATAGTCCCCCAGCTTTGCAATGAGGATGTTTCTTGTGGGGGGGAGCGCTGCTGGCTGCATGGGAGATGATTTCTCACTTCTGACCAACTTAAGAATTTGTTACCACTGGAACAAGTGCCCTGATACGATTTTCCTCTGTATAAATGGTGGGTTCTGTTTTTTTTTTGTTTTTTTTTTTTTTTTTTTTTTCTTTTTTCTTTTTGGTTCAAGGTAGGTTTTATTTATTCCTCTTTTTTTTTAAATTAGAGATATAAACATGGAAATAATGCATTTATATAAAGACGTCTATATGAAGGGAAAACCTTTTTTTCTGTTTTATTTTATTAAATGTTATTTATATATTTTTAATTTTTTAAAATTTATTTATTTCTTTTATACAGCAGGTTCTTATTGGATATCTATGTTATACATATAAGTGTGCATATGTGAATCCCAGTCTCCCAATTCATCCCACCACCACCCTCCCATGGTGTTCCCCCCTTGGTGTCCATATGTTTGTTCTCTACATCTGTGTCTCTATCTCTGCCCTGCAAACCGGTTCATCTGTACCATTTTTCTAGGTTCCACATATATGCATTAATATACAATATTTGTTTTTCTCTTTCTGACTTACTTCACTCTGTATGACAGTATCTAGATCCATCCAGGTCTCTACAAATGACCCAATTTCATTCCTATGTATGGCTGAGTAATATTCCATTGTATATATGTACCACATCTTTATCCATTCGTCTGTCTGTGGGCACTTAGTTTGCTTTCATTACCTGGCTATTGTAAATAGTGCTGCAATGAACATTGTGGTGAATGTGTCTTTTTGATTTATGGTTTTCTCTGGGTATATGCCCAGTAGTGGGATTGCTGGATTATATGGTAATTCTATTTTTAGTTTTTTAAGGACCCTCCATTCTGTTCTCCATAGAGACTGTATCGATTTACATTCCCAACAATAGTGGAAGAAGGTTCATTTTCTCCACAACCTCTCCAGCATTTGTTGTTTCTAGATTTTCTGATGATGCCCATTCTAACAGGTGTGACGTGATACCTCATTGTAGTTTCGATTTCCATTTCTCTAATAATTAATGATGTTGAGCAGATTTTCATGTGCGTCTTGGCCATCTCTATGTCTTCTTGGAAGAAATGTCTATTTAGATCTGCTTCCATTTTTGTATTGGGTTTTTTGTCTTATTAACGTTGAGCTGCATGAGCTGTTTATATATATTCGAGATTAATCATTTGTCTATTGATTCGTTTGCAAATATATTCTGCCATTCTGAGGGTTGTCTTTTTGTCTTGTTTGTAGTTTCCTTTGCTTTGCAAAAGCTTTTACATTTCATTAGGTCCCATCTGTTTAGCTTCTTTTTTTATTTCATTACTATAGGAGATGGATCAAAAAAGATCTTGCTGTGATTTACGTCAGAGTATTCATCGTAAGTTTTCCTCTCAGAGTTTTATAGTGTCCGGTCTTACATTAAGGTCTCTAATCGATTTTGAATATATTTTTATGTATGGTGTTGGGGAGTGTTCTAATTTCATTCTTTTACATATAGCTGTCCATAATTCCCAGCACCACTGACTGAAGAAACTCTCTTTTCTCCATTGTAAAGTCTTGCCTCCTTTGTCATAGATTAGTTGAGCATAGGTGTGTAGGTTTATCCCTGGGCTTTCTTTTTTTTTTTTCCTTTTCCACCTTTATTGGAGTATAATTGCTTTACAATGGAGTGTTAGTTTCTGCTGTATAACAAAGTGAATCAGCTATACATATATAAATATCAGCAGATACCCTCCCTCTTGCATCTCCCTCCCACACTCCATATCCCACCCCTTTAGGTGGTCACAAAGCACCGAGCTGATCTCCCTGTTCTATGTGGCTGCTTCCCAGTAGCTATCAGTATTACATGTGGTAATGTATTTATGTCCATGCCACTCTCTCACTTCGTCCCATCTTACCCATTCCCCTTCCGGTGTCCTCAAGTCCTTTCCCTATGTCTGTGTCCTTAATCCTGTCCTGCCACTAGGGTCTTCAAAATCTTTTTTTTTTTCCTCATTAGATTCCGTATATCTCTGTTAACATACATTATTTGTTTTTCCCTTTCTGACTTACTTCACTGTGTAGGACAGATTCTAAGTCCATCCACCTCAGTGCAAATAACTCAGTTTTGCTTCTTTTTATGGGTGAGTAATATTCCATTGTATACATGTGCCATATCATCTTTATCCATTCATCTGTCGATGGACACTTAGGTTGCTTCCATGTCCTGGCTATTGTAAATAGAGCTGCAATGAACATTTTTGTACATAACTATTTTTGAATTATGGTTTTCACAAGGCAAATGACCAGTAGTTGGATTGTTGTGTCGTATGGTACTTCTATTGTTAGTTATTTAAAGGAACCTCCGTACTGTTCTCCCTAGTGCCCATATCAATTTACATTCCCACCCACAGTGTAAGTGTGTTCCCTTTTCTCCAATAAAGGCCTCTCCAGCATTTATTGTTTTGTAGATTTTTTTGATGATTGCCACTCTGACTGCTGTGAGGTGATACCTCACGGTAGTTTTGATTTGCATTTCTCTAATGATTAGTGATGTTCAGCATCCTTTCATGTGTTTCATGGTAATCTGTATATCTTCTTTGGAGAAATGTCTATTTAGGTCTTCTGCCCATTTTTGAATTGGGTTGTTTGTTTTTGTGATATTGAGCTACATGAGGTGCTTGTAAAGTTTGGAGATTAATCCTTTGTCAATTGCTTCATTTGAAAATATTTTCTCCCATTCTGAGGGTTGTTTTTGCATCTTGTTTATGTTTTCCTGTACTGTGTAAAAGCTTTTAAGTTTCATTAGGTCCCATTTGTTGATTTCTGTTTTTATTTCCATTTCTCTAGGAGGTGGGTCAAAAAGGATCTTGCTGTGATTTATGTCATAGAGTGTTCTGCCTATTGTTTCCTCTAAGTGTTTTATAGTGTCTGGCCTTATATTTAGATCTCTGATCAATTTAGAGTTTATTTTTGTGTATGGTGTTATGGAGTGTTCTAATTTCATTCTTTTATGTGTAGGGGTCCAGTTTTCCCAGCACCAATTACTGAAGAGACTGTCTTTTCTCCATTGTATATCCTTAGCTCCTTTGTCATAGGTGAGATAGGCATAGGTATGTAGGTTTATCTCTGCACTTTCTGTCCTGTTCCATTGATCTGTGTTTATGTCAATCTGCATACACTTGATTCCATTATGGAGACATAAATACATAGGTTTCAAGATTATTACCAGTCAGATATATTCCTCCTCAGTGAATAGGGTGTTTTGTGTCCAGTTCATTGAGAAAGGAGTAGGTCTTGTCTATTACATATTTGGTATATGGAATGGTATCTGTGCTAATTTCAAACTCTGCTTTTACACATCACCCCACATCACCTTTCCTCTTAAGGAGGCATAAGTGTGTTTTCTAAATGTGTAACTCTGTTCTCTTTTGAAATTCAGTTCATGTGTAGCCATGTTTACATTCCCTCTATAAGTGATATATTACAATAAGTTTCTTTTTCTTTGTGGCTCATTTCAATTAGCATCATCGTACCTAAAGCCACTCATTATGCTGCTATTGGCCTTATGACATTGATTTTATGTCTGAGTGACATTCCATTGTATATAAGTACCACAACAGATTTATCCATTTTTTTCCCTTTCCTGGGATATTTAAAGTGTACCAAAGTCGAGGTTCTTGTAAACAGAGCAGCCCTAAACTTTGGGGTGGCTGTGTGTTGTGGATTTTTAGTTTTCCCAAAATACACGCCCATGAGTGGAAGTGTGCTATGCTCTGTAGCTCTGTTTTAGAAAACAACATACAGTTCTCCAGAGAAGCTGTTGGCAATTTACATCCTGTCCATCGGCATAACCAGGCTCCCTTTTCTCCATTGCCTGTCCTGTATTTGTTGTTTTTACACAATTTGCGGAGGGCCCTTTTGACCGGAGGTAAGTGACACTTCTATGTAGTGTGGATTTGCAATGCCTGATGGCTTGCTTGGCAGGAAAGGGCGTATGAGTTTTCTCCTGAATATATTCAGGAGAAAACGCATACGCCCTTTTAGGACAAGTGCATCATGGTCGAAGTTGTGCCCCTCTTCCTGTGCTTTAAAGGAGATTCCAATGTACCTCTTGAAATCTGTTTCCTGCTATTCTGTCTCGATTTCAAGTCCACCTCGATGCCGTCCCTCAACAGATTTTTGGACGATAGTTGTCCTTTATGACTCTGCCAGTTTTCGAACTATTGTGCCCCTGAGATCGATTTTTCAACTCGTTTTTTGTGAGTTGACCCCAAGTCCAAAATTTTGATTCAGGACCTATACTGTTTCCCAGCGGGAGGCTGAGACTTTGGTTAATTCTTTTTCCTGCCCAGAAATTAGAGACACATGTGCCCTTCCAAATGCCTAACAGCTACTCTCTCATTGGTTCTCCCTCTTTCCTTTCATCCTCTGCCAAATTGGCAAGCTGGGCCAACCAGGAGGTTAAAGGGGATGTCTCTCCAAGTTGGGAGATTGAGAGTAAAGCAGTTGGAAAGTCAAACAGGAGCACCAGGAGAGGGACTGTTAGTTGAGTTTTAGAAACTTTTTGTATTCAGAGTGTGTCCATACTCTTGGTCTCCCATATGTATTATAGCTGTAGTAATATTCCCTTCAACCTGGAGAGTTTGGACCCTTGGAATGTGTGCCACGCATTATTGCTTTAAATGATCTGCATTTGCTCAACGAATGTCACCAATACTCTCAGTCCCAAGTGTCCAGCCTTATGCCACATCCAGCTGTCGTTGTAGATAGGGTCATTCCAGGTTTCATCAGAGCCCCTGAAGGAATTGTTAAGAATTTCCCTGTTTTTTTGTTTTGTTTTAGAAATTCCTTTTTATAGTGGGTTTGAGCTGATTCTCACTGCCATGTTTATGTCAGTCAAGACACACATGATTCCCTTATGGAGACATATCAAAACATAGGTTTTAAGATTCTTACTAATCAGATATATTCCTCTGCCGGAAATATGGGGTTTTGAGTCCCTTTCACTGAGGAAGGTGTACGTCTTGACTATTCCGTAGTTGGTTTTTGGAACAGTAACTGTACTGATATCAAACTCTGGTTTTATGCATCACCCCACCTCTCTTTCTACCTTGAGCGGGCATAAGAGTTTTTTCTACATGTGAGACTCTGCTCTCTTTCCTAACTCAGTTCATGTGTAGCCATGTTAACAGGACCTTCATAAGTGATATCTTATGATAAGTTTCTTTTTCTCTGTGACTTATTTCACTTAGGATCATCGTACCTGAATCCACTCATTTTGCCGCTACTGGCCTTATGACATTGATTTCATGGCTGAGGGCTATTCCATCGTATGTAATTAACACAATTTCTTGAACCATTTCTGTCTTTCCTGGGATATTTAAGGTGTACCTAAGTTGAGGTTATTGTAAACAGTGCAGCCATAAATTTTGGGTAGCTCTGTCTTATTGATTTTCAGTTTTACCAAGGTATATTCCCTAGACTGGAAGTGCCCTTGTCTCTGTAGCTCTGTTGTTTACTTGTTTTAGGGAACACAATGCACTCCTCCAGAGAGGCAGTTGGCAATTTACATCCTGCCCATCAGCATGACTAGGCTCCCTGTTCTCCAGGGCCTGTCTTGCCTTTCTGGTTTTTACATATTTTGCGGATGTTCCTTTTGACACGTGGGAAGTGATACTTCTTTGTAGTGCTGATTTGCATTGACCGCTTGCTTGCTTGGCCAAAATGGGCGTATGCCTTTTCTCCTGAATATATTCAGGAGAAAACGCATAAGTCCTTTTTGGCCAAGTGCATCATTGTCGAAGTTGTGCCACGCTTCCTGTGCTTTAAAGGTGATTCCAATGTACCTCTTGAAATCTGTTTCTTGCTATTCTGGCTCGCTTTTATTTCTGCCTCGTTGCCTTTCCTCAACAGATTTTTGGACGATAGTTGTCCTTTATTACTCTGCCAGTTTGTGAATTGCTGAGCCCCTCAGCTCCATTTTTCAACTCATTTTTTTGTGAGCTGACCCCAAGTCCAAAATTTTGGTTCAGGAACTATACTGGTTCCCGGCGGGTGGCTGAGACTTTGGTTAATTCTTTTTCCTGCTGGGAAATTATAGTGACATGTGCCCGTCCAAATGCCTAACAGCTACTCTCTCATTGGTTCTCCCTCTTCCCTTTCATCCTCTGCCAAATTGGCAAACTGTGCGAACCAGGAGGTTAAAGAGGCTGTCTCTCCAAGTTGGGAGATTGATAGTAAAGCAGTTGGAAATTCTAGCTGGAGAACCAGGAGAGGGACTATTAGTTGAGTTCTAGAAAACTTTTGTATTCACAGTGTGTCCATTCTCTAGGTTTCCCGTACATGTTATAGCTGTAGTAATATTCCCTTCAACCTGGAGAGTTGGGACCCTTGGAATGTGTGCCACGCATTATTGCTTTAAAAGGTCTGCATTTGCTTACCCAATCTCACCAATCCTCTCAGTCCCAAGTGTCCAGCCTTATGCCACATCCAGCTGTCGTTGTAGATAGGGTCATTCCAGGTTTCATCAGAAACCCTGAAGGAATTGTAAAGAATTTCCCGGTTTTTTTTTTGTTTGTTTGTTTGTTTTGAAATTCCTTTTTATAGTGGGTTTGAGCTGATACTCACTTCCATGTTAATGCGAGTCTAGACACACATGTTTCCCTTATGGAGACATATAAATATATAGTTTTTAAGATTATTACTAGGCAGATATATTCCTCTGCGGGAAATATGGGGTTTTGAGTCCCTTTCCCTGAGGAAGGTGTAGGTCTTGTCTATTCCATATTTGGTTTTTGGAATGGTACCTGTACTAATATCAAACTCTGGTTTTATGCATCACCCCTCGTTTCCTTTCCCCTTAAGCAGGCATAAGAGTGTTTTCTACATTAGAGGCTCTTTTCTCTTTCTTAACTCTGTTCATGTGTAGCCATGTTTACAGGACCTTCATAAGTGATATCTTATGATAAGTTTCTTTTTATCTGTGACTTATTTCACTTAGAATCATCGTACATGAATCGACTCATTTTGCTGCTACTGGCCTTATGACATTGATTTCATGGCTGAGGGATAATCAATCGTACGTAAGTATCAAAATTTCTTGAACCAATTTTGTCTTTCCTTGGATATTTAAGGTGTACCCAAGTTGAGGTTCTTGTAAAGAGTTCAGCCTTAAATTTGGGGGTGGCTGTGTCTTATTGATTTTCAGTTTTCCCAAGGTATATTCCCTAGACTGGAAGTGCCCTTCGCTCTGTAGCTCTGTTGTTTAATTTTTTTAGGGAACACATTTCACTCCTCCAGAGAGGTGGTTGGCAATTTACATCCTGCCCATCAACATAACTAGGCTCCCTGTTCTCCAATGCCTGTCTTGCCTTTCTGGTTTTTACACATTTTGCAGATGTCCCTTTTGACCGCTGGGAAGTGATACTTCTTTGTACTGCAGAATTTCATTACCCACTTGCTTTCTTGGCCAAAAAGGGCGTATGCGTTCCCTCCTTGTTATATTCAGGAGGAAACGCATACGCCCTATTTGGGCAAGTGCATCATGGTCGAAATTGGGCCCCTCTTCCTGTGCTTTAAAAGCGATTCCTATGTACCTCTTGAAATCTGTATCCTGCAATTCTGGCTCCCTTTCAAGTTCACCTCGTTGCCTTCCCTCAACAGATTTTTGGACGATAGTTTCCCTTTAATAATCTGCCAATTTGTGAATTGCTCTGCCCCTGAGCACCATTTTTCAACTCGCTTTTGTGAGCTGACCGCAAGTCCAAAATTTTGCTTCAGGATCTATACTGGTTCCCGGCGTGTGGCGGAGACTTTGGTTAATTCTTCTTCCTGCCGGGAAATTAGAGTGACATGTGCCCGTCCAAATGCCTAACAGCTACTCTCTCATTGGTTCTCCATCTTTCCTTTCATCCTCTGCCTAATTTGCAACCTGTGAGAACCAGGAGGTTAAAGGGGCAGTCTCTCCAAGTTGGGAGATTGATAGTAAAGCAGTTGGAAATTCAAACCGAAGCACCAGGAGAGGGACTATTAGTTGATGTTTAGAAACCTTTCGTATTCACAGTGTGTCCATTCCCTTGCTTTCCCGTACATGTTATTGCTGTAGTAATATTCCCTTCAACCTGGAGAGTTGGGATCCTTGGAATGTGTGCCACGCATTATTGCTTTAAATTGTCTGCTTTTGCTTGACCCAATCTCACCAATCCTCTCAGTCCAAAGTGTCCAGCCTTATGCCACATCCAGCTGTCGTTGTAGATAGGGTCATTCCAGGTTTCATCAGAGCCCCTGAAGGAATTGTAAAGAATTTCCCTATTTTTTTGTTTTGTTTTCAAATTCCTTTTTATAGTGAGTTTGAGCTGATTTTCACTGCCATGCTTATGCCAGTCTAGACACACTTGGTTCCCTTACGGAGACATATCAATACATAGGTTTTAAGGTTCTTACTAGTCAGATATATTCCTCTGCGGGAAATATGGGGTTTTGAGTCCCTTTCAATGACGAAGGTGTAGGACTTGAATAATCCGTAGTTGGTTTTTGGAACGGTACCTGTACTAATATCAAACTCTGGTTTTATGCATAACCCCACCTCTCCTTTCCCCTTAGGCAGGCATAACAGTGTTTTCTAAATGTGAGACTCTGTTCTCTTTCCTAACTCAGTTCATGTGTAGCCATGTTGGCAGGACCTTCATAAGTGATATCTTATGATAAGTTTCTTTTTCATTGTGACTTATTTCACTTAGAATCATCGTTCCTGAATGCACTCATTTTGCTGCTACTGGCCTTATGACATTGATTTCATGTCTGAGGGATATTCCATCGTACTTTATTAACACAATTTCTTGAACCATTTTTGTCTTTGCTGGGATATTTAAGGTGTACCCAAGTTGAGGTTCTTGTAAGCAGTGCAGCCTTAAATTTTGGGGTGGCTCTATCTTATTGATTTTCAGTTTTCCCAAGGTATATTCCCTAGACTGGAAGTGCCCTTGGCTGTGTAGCTCTGGTTTTTACCTGTTTTAGGGAACACAATGCACTCCTCCAGAGAGGGAGTTGGCAATTTACATCCTGCCAATCAGCATAACAAGGCTCCCTGTTCTCTTGGGCCTGTCTTGCCTTTCTGGTTTTTACACATTTTGCGGATGTCCCTTTTTACTGGTGGGAAGTGATACTTCTTTGTAGTGCAGATTTGCATTGCCTGCTTGCTTGCTTGGCCAAAAAGTGCGTATGCATTTTCTCCTGAATATATTCAGGAGAAAACGCATACACCCTTTTTGGCCAAGTGCATCATTGTCGAAGTTGTGCCCCTCTTCCTGTGCTTTAAAGGTGATTCCAATGTACTTCTTAAAATCTGTTTCCTGCTATTGTGGCTCGCATTCAAGTCCGCCTCGTTGCCTTCCCTCAACAGATTTTTGGACGATAGTTGTCATTAATTACTCTTCCAGTTTGTGAATTGCTGTGCCCCTGAGCTCCATATTTCAACTCGTTTCTTGTGAGCTGATGGCAGGTCCAACACTTTGGTTCAGGAACTCTACTGGTTCCCAGCGGGTGGCTGAGACTTTGGCTAATTCTTCTACCTGCCGGGAAATTAGAGTGACATGTGCCCGTCCAAATGCCTAACAGCTACTCTCTCATTGGTTCTCCCTCTTCCTTTTCATCCTCTGCCAAATTGGCAACCTGTGCGAACCAGGAGGTTAAAGGGGCTGTCTCTCCAAGTTGGGACATTGATAGTAAAGCAGTTGGAAAGTCAAACCGGAGCACCAGGAGAGGGACTATTATATGAGTTTTAGAAACCTTTTGTATTCACAGTGTGTCCATTCTCTAGGTTTCCCATACATGTTATAGCAGTAGTAATAGTCCCTTCAAACTGGAGAGTTGGGACCCTTGGAATGTGTGCCACGTGTTATTGCTTTAAATGGTCTGCATTTGCTCACCGAATCTCACCAATCCTCTCAGTCCCAAGTGTCCACCCTTATGACATATCCAGCTGTCGATGTAGATAGGGTCATTCCATGTTTCATCAGAGACCCTGAAGGAATTGTAAAGAATTTCCCTGATTTTTTGTTTTGTTTGTGAAATTTCTTTTTATAGTGTGTTTGAGCTGATCCTCACTGCCATGTTTATGCGAGTCTAGACACAAGTGATTCCCTTACGGAGACATATCAATACATAGGATCTTAAGATTCTTACTAGTCAGATATATTCCTCTGTGGGAAATATGGGATTTTGAGTCCCTTTCACTGAGGAAGGTGTAGGTCTTGTCTTTTCCATAGTTGGTTTTTGGAACGGTACCTGTACTAATAAAACACTCTGGTTTTATGCATCACCCCACCACTCCTTCCCCCTTAAGCAGGCATAAGAGTGTTTTCTAAATGTGAGACTCTGTTCTCTTTCGTAACTCAGTTCATGTGTATCCATGTTTACAGGACTTTCATAAGTGATATCGTATGATAAGTTTCTTCTTCTCTGTGACTTATTTCACTTAGAATCATCGTACCTGAATCCACTCATTTTGCTGATACTGGCCTTATGACATTGATTTCATGGCTGAGGGGTATTCAATCGTACGTAAGTAACACAATTTCTTGAACCATTTTTGTCTTTCTTGGGATATTTCAGGTGTACCCAAGTTGAGGTTCTTGTAAGCAGTGCAGGCCTCAATTTTGTGTTTGCTCTGTCTTATTGATATTCAGTTTTCCCAATGTATCTTCCCTAGACTGGAAGTGCCCTTGGATCTGTAGCTCTGTTGTTTACTTGTTTTAGGGAACACAATGCACTCCTCCAGAGAGGCAGTTGGCAATTTACATCCTGCCCATCAGCATAACTAGGCTCCCTGTTCTCGAGGGCCTTTCTTGCCATTCTGGTTGTTACACATTTCACGGATGTCCCTTTTGACCAGTGGGAAGTGATACTTCTTTGTAGTGCAGATTGGCATTGCCCACTTGCTTGCTTGGCCAAAAAGGGCGTATGCGTTTTCTCCTGAATATATTCAGGAGAAAACCCATACGCACTTTTCGGTGAAGTGCATCATTGTCGAAGTTGTGCCCCTCTTCCTGTGCTTTAAAGGTGATTCCAAAGTACCTCTTGAAATCTGTTTCCTGCTATTCTGGCTCGCGTTCAAGTCTGCCTCGTTGCCTACCCTCAACAGATTTTTGGACGATAGTTGTCCTTTATTACTCTGCCAGTTTTTGAATTGCTGTCCCCCTGAGCTCCATTTTTCAACTCTTTTTTTGTGAGCTGACGGCAGGTCTAAAACTTTGGTTCAGGAACTATACTGGTTCCCGGTGGGTGGCTGAGACTTTGGCTAATTCTTCTACCTGCTGGGAAATTAGAGTAACATGTGCCAGTCCAAATGCCTAACAGCTACTCTCTCATTGGTTCTCCCTCTTCCCTTTCATCCTCTGCCAAATTGGCAACCTGTGCGAACCAGGATGTTAAAGGGGCTGTCTCTCCATGTTGGGAGATTGATAGTAAAGCAGTTGGAAAGTCAAACCGGAGAACCAGGAGAGGGACTATTAGTTGAGTTTTAGAAACCTTTCGTATTCACAGTGTGTCCATTCTCTAGGTTTCCCATACATGTTATAGCTGTAGTAATATTCCCTTCAACCTGGAGATTTGGGACCCTTGGAATGTGTGCCACGCATTATTGCATAAAATGGTCTGCATTTGCTCACCGAATCTCACCAATCCTCTCAGTCCCAAGTGTCCGGCCTTATGCCACTTCCAAGTGTCGTTGTAGATGGGGTCATTCCAGGTTTCATCAGAGCCCCTGAAGGAATTGTAAAGAATTTCCCTGTTTTTTTGTTTTGTTATTGAAATTCCTTTTTATAGTGGGTTTGAGCTGTTACTCACTGCCATGTTTATGCGATTCTAGACACACTTGATACCCTTACAGAGACTTATCAGTACATTGGTTTTAAGATTCTTACTAGTCAGATATATTCCTCAGCGGGAAATATGGGTTTTTGATTCCCTTTCACTGAGGAAGGTGTAGGCCTTGTCTATTCCGTAGTTGGTTTTTGGAACGGTACTTGTACTAATATCAAACTCTGGTTTTATGCATCACCCCACCTCTCCTTCCCACTTAAGCAGGCATAAGAGTGTTTTCTAAATGTGAGACTCTGTTCTCTTTCCTAACTCAGTTCATGTGTATCCAGCCATGTTTACAGGACTTTCATCAGTGATATCTTATGATAAGTTTCTTTTTTTGTGTTACTTATTTCACTTAGAATCATCGTACCTGAATCCACTCATTTTGGTGCTACTGTCCTTATGACATTGATTTCATGGCTGAGGGATATTCCATCGTACGTAAGTAACACAATTTCTTGAACCATTTTTGTCTTTCCTGGGGTATTTTAGGTGGACCCAAGTTGAGGTTCTTGTAAGCAGTGCTGCCGTAAATTTTGGGGTGGCTCTGTCTTATTGATTGTCAGTTTTACCAAGGTATATTCCCTAGACTGGAAGTGTCCTTGGCTCTGTAGCTCTGTTGTTTACTTGTTTTAGGGAACACAATGCACTCCTCCGGAGAGGCAGTTGGCAATTTACATCCCGCCCATCAGCATAACAAGGCTCCCTGTTCTCCATGGCCAGTCTTGCCTTTCTGGTTTTTACACATTTTGCGGATGTCCCTTTTGACCAGTGAGAATGATACTTCTTTGTAGTGCAGATTTGCATTGCCCACTTGCTTGCTTGGGCAAAAATGTCATTTGCGTTTTCTCCTGAATATATTCAGGAGAAAACGCATACGCCCTTCTTGGCCAAGTGCATCATTGTCGAAGTTGTGCCCCTCTTTCTGTGCTTTAAAGGCGATTCCAATGTACCTCTTGAAATCTGTTTCCTGCTATTCTGGCTCACTTTCAAGTCCGCCTCGTTGCCTTCCATCAACAGATTTTTGGACGATAGTTGTCCTTTATTACTCTGCCAGTTTTTGAAATGCTATGCCTCTGAGCTCCATTTTTCAAGTCGTTTTTTGTGAGCTGACCACAAGTCCAAAATTTTGGTTCAAGAACTATACTGGTTCTCGGCGGGTGGCTGAGACTTTGGTTTATTCTTCTTCCTGCCAGGAAACCAGAGTGACATATGCCCGTCCAAACGCCTAACAGCTACTCTCTCATTGGTTCTCTCTTTTTCCTTTCTTCCTCTGCCAAATTGGCAACCTCTGCAAACCAGGAGATTAAAGGGGCTGTATCACCAAGTTCGGAGATTGATAGTAAAGCAGTTGAAAATTCAAACCAGAGCACCAGGAGATGGACTATTAGTTGAGTTTTAGTAACCTTTCGTATTCAGAGAGTGTCCATTCTCTATGTTTCCTGTACATGTTATAGCTGTAGTAATATTCCCTTCAACCTGGAGAGTTGGGACCCTTGGAATGTTTGCCATGCATTATTGCTTTAAATGGTCTGCATTTGGTGACCCAATCTCACCAATCCTCTCAGTCCCAAGTATCCAGCCTTATGCCACATCCACTGTCGTTTGTAGATAATGTCATTCCACGTTTCATCAGAGCCCCTTAAGAAATGTAAAGAATTTCCCTGTTTTTCTGTTTTGTTTCTGAAATTCCATTTTAAAGTGGGTTTGAGCTGATTCTCACTGCCATGTTTATGCCAGTGTAGACACACTTGATTCCCTTATGGAGACATATCAATACAAAGGTTTTAATATTCTTACTAGTCAGTTATATTCCTCTGAGGAATATGGGGTTTTGAATCCTTTCACTGACGAAAGTGTATGTCTTGTCTATTCCGTAGTTGGTTTTTGGAACGGTACCTGTACTAATATCAAACTCAGGTTTTATGCATCACCCCACCTCTCCTTCCCCCTTAAGCAGGCATAAGAGTGTTTTCTAAATGTGAGACTCTGTTCTCTTCCCTAACTCAGTTCATGTGTAGCCATGTGTGCGCGATAGTCATAAGTGATATCTTATGAAAAGTTTCTTTTTCTCTGTGACTTATTTCACTTAGAATCATCGTACCTGAATCCACTCATTTTGCTGCTCCTGCCCTTATGACATGGATTTCACGGCTGAGAGATATTCCATCGTACGTAAGTAACACAATTTCTTGAACCATTTTTGTCTTTCCTGGGATATTTAAGGTGTACCCAAGTTGAGGTTCTTGTAAGCAGTGCAGCCCTAAATTTTGTGGTGGCTCGGTCTTGTTGATTTTCACTTTTCCGAAGGTATATTCCCTACACTGGAAGTGCCCTTGTCTCTGTAGCTCTGTTGTTTACCTGTTTTAGGGAATACAGTGCACTCCTCCAGAGAGGAAGTTGGTAGTTTACATACCGCCCATCAGCATAACAATGCTTCCTGTTCTCCAGAGCCTGTCTTGCCTTCTGGTTTTTACACATTTTGCGGATGTCCCTTTCGAGCAGTGGGAAGTGATACTTCTTTGTAGTGCAGATTTGCATTGCCGGCTTGCTTGCTGGGCCAAAAAGGGCGTATGCGTTTTCTCCTGAATATATTCAGGAGAAAATGCATACGCCCTTTTAGGCCAAGTGCATCATTGTCGAAGTTGTGCCCCTCTTCCTGTGCTTTAAAGGCAATTCCAATGTATCTCTTGATATCTGTTTCCTGCTATTTTTCCTTGATTTCAAGTCCGCCTCATTGCTTTCCCTCAAGAGATTTTTGGACGATAATTCTCCTTTATTAATCTGCCAGTTTGTGAATTGCTGTGCCCCGGAGCTCGATTTCTCAAAACGTTTTATGTGAGCTGACCGCAAATCCACAATTTTGCTTCAGGACCTATACTGTTTCCCAACGGGTGGCTGAGACTTTGGTTAATTCTTCTTCCTGCCCGGAAATTAGAGTGACATGTGCCCGTCCAAATACCTAAGAGCTACTCTCTCATTGGTTCTCCCTCTTCCTTTTCATCCTCTGCCAGATTGGTAACCTGTGCGGACCAGGAGTTTAAAGGGGCTGTCTCTCCAAGGTGGTAGATTGATAGTAAAGCAGTTGGAAATTCAAACCAGAGCACCAGGAGAGGGACAATTAGTTGAGTTTTAGAAATCTTTTGTATTCACATTGTGTCCATTCTCTAGGTTTCCCGTACATTTTATAGCTAGGTAATATTCCCTTCAACCTGGAGAGTTGGGACCCTTGGAATGTCTGCCACGCATTATTGCTTTAAATGGTCTGCATTTGCTCACCGAATCTCACCAATCCTCTCAGTTCCAGGTGTCCAGCCTTATGCCACATCCAGCTGTCGTTGTAGATATGGTCATTCCAGGTTTCATCAGAGTCCCTGAAGGAATTGTAAACAATTTCCCTGTTTTTTTGTTTTGTTTTTGAAATTCCTTTTTGTAGTGGGTTTGAGCTGATTCTCACTGCCATGTTTATGCCAGTCTAGACACACTGGATTCCCTTACGGAGACATATCGATACATAGGTTTTAAGATTCTTAATAGTCAGATATATTGCTCTGCGCGAAATATGGGATTTTTAGTCCCTTTCACTGAGGAAGGTGTAGGTCTTGTCTATTCCTTATTTGGTTTTTGGAACGGTACCTGTACTAATATCAAACTCTGGTTTTATGCATCACCCCACCTCTCCTTCCCCTTAAGCAGGCATAAGAATGTTTTCTAAATGTGAGACTCTGTTCTCTTTCCTATCTCAGTGAATGAGTAGCCATGTTTACAGGACCTTCATAAGTGATATCTTATGATAAGTTCCTTTTTCTCTGTGACTTATTTCACTTAGAATCATCGTACCTGAATCCACTCATTTTGATGCTACTGGCCTTATGACATTGATTTCATTGCTGAGGGATATTCCATCATACGTAAGTACCACAATTTCTTGAACCATTTTTGTCTTTCCTGGGATATTTAGGGTGTACCCAAGTTGAAGTTCTTGTAAGCAGTGCAGCCCAAAATTTTGGGGTGGCTCTGTCTTACTGATTTTCAGTTTTCCCAAGGTATATTCCCTAGACTGGAAGTGCCCTTGGATCTGTAGCTCTGTTGTTTACTTGTTTTAGGGAACACAATGCACTCCTCCAGAGAGGCAGTTGGCAATTTACATCCTGCCCATCAGCATAACTAGTCTCCCTGTACTTCAGGACCTTTCTTGCCTTTCTGGATTTTACACATTTTGCGGATGTCCCTTTTGATCGGTGGGAAGTGATACTTCTTTGTAGTGCAGATTTGCATTGCCCCCTTGCTTGCTTGGCCACAAAGGGTGTATTCGGTTTCTCCTGAATATATTCAGGAGAAAACACATACGCCCTTTCTGGCCAAGTGCATCATTGTCGAAGTTGTGCCCCTCTTCCTGTTCTTTAAAGGGGATTCCAATGTACCTCTTGAAATCTGTTTCCTGCTATTCTGGCACGCTTTCCATTCCGCCTCATTGCCTTCCCTCAACAGATTTTTGGGTGATAGTTGTCCTTTATTACTCTGCCAGTTTGTGAACTGCTGTGCCCCTGAGCTCCATTTTTCAACTCGTTTTTTGTGAGCTGACGTCAGGTCCAAAACTTTGGTTCAGTAACTATACTAGTTCCTGGCGCGTGGCTGAGACTTGGCTAATTCTTCTACCTGCTGGGAAATTACAGTGATATGTGCCCGTCCAAATGCCTAACAGCTACTCTCTCATTGGTTCTCCCTCTTTCCTTTCATCCTCTGCCAAATTGGCAACCTGTGCGAACCAGGAGGTTAAAGGAGCTGTCTCGCCAAGTTGGGACATTGATAGTAAAGCAGTTGGAAAGTCAAACCGGAGCACCAGGAGAGGGACTATTAGTTGAGTTTTAGAAACCTTTCGTATTCACACTGTATCCATTCTCTAGGTTTCCCATACATGTTATAACTGTAGTAATATTCCCTTCAACCTGGAGAGTTGGGACCCTTGGAATGTGTGCCATGCATTATTGCTTTAAATGGTCTGCATTTTCTCACCGAATCTCACCAATCCTCTCAGTCTCAACTGTCCAGCCTTATGCCACATCCAGGTGTCGTTGTAGATAGGGTCATTCCAGGTTTCATCAGAGACCCTGAAGGAATTGTAAAAAATATCCCTGTTTTTTTGTTTTGCTTTTGAAATTCCTTATTATAGTGGGTTTGAGCTCATCCTCACTGACATGTTGATACCGGTGTAGACACACTTGATTCCCTTACGTAGACATATCAATACATAGGTTTTAAGATTCTTACTATTAAGATATATTCCTCTGCTTGAAGTATGGGGTTTTGAGTCCCTTTCAATGAGGAAGGTGTAGGTCTTGTCTTTTCTGTAGTTGGTTTTTGGAACAGTACCTGTACTAACATCACACTCTGGTTTTATTCATCACCCCACCTCTCCTTCCCCCTTAAGCAGGCATAAGAGTGTTTTCTAAATGTGAGACTCTGTTCTCTTTCGTAACTCAGTTCATGTGTAGCCATGATTACAGGACCTTCATAAGTGATATCTTATGATAAGTTTCTTCTTCTCTGTGACTTATTTCACTTAGAGTCATCGTACGTGAATCCACTCATTTTGCTGCTATTGGCCTTATGACATTGATTTCATGGCTGAGGGGTATTCCATTGTACGTAAGTAACACAATTTCTTGAACCATTTTTTTCTTTCCTGGGATATTTAAGGTGTACCCAAGTGGAGGTTCTTGGAAGCAGTGCAGCCCTCAATTTTGTGTTTGCTCTGTCTTATTGATTTTCAGTTTTCACAAGGTATCTTCCCTATTCTGGAAGCGCCCTTGGCTCTGTAGCTCTGTTGTTTACTTGTTTTAGGGAACACAATGTACTCCTCCAGAGAGGCAGTTGGCAATTTACATCCTGCCCGTCAGCATAACTAGGCTCCCTGTTCTTCAGGGCCTTTCTTGCATTCTGGTTTTTACACATTTTGCGGATGTCCCTTTTTACCGGTGGGAAGTGATACTTCTTTGTAGTGCAGATTTGCATTGCCTGCTTGCTTGCTTGGCCAAAAAGGGCGTATGCATTTTCTCCTGAATATATTCAGGAGAAAACGCATACGCCCTTTTTGGCCAAGTGCATCATTTTCGTAGTTGTGCCCCTCTTCCTGTGCTTTAAAGGTGATTCCAATGTACCTCTTAAAATCTGTTTCCTGCTATTCTGGCTCGCATTCAAGTCCGACTCGGTGCCTTCCCTCAACAGATTTTTGGACGATAGTTGTCATTAATTACTCTTCCAGTTTGTGAATTGCTGTGCCACTGAGCTCCATATTTCAACTCGTTTCTTGTGAGCTGACGGCAGGTCCAAATCTTTGGTTCAGGAACTCTACTGGTTCCCGTCGGGTCGCTGAGAATTTTGGCTAATTCTTCTACCTGCCGGGAAATTAGAGTGTCATGTGCCCGTCCAAATGCCTAACAGCTACTCTCTCATTGGTTCTCCCTCTTCCCTTTCATCCTCTGCCAAATTGGCAACCTGTGCGAACCAGGAGGTTAAAGGGGCTGTCTCTCCAAGTTGGGACATTGATAGTAAAGCAGTTGGAAAGTCAATCCGGAGCACCAGGAGAGGGACTATTATATGAGTTTTAGAAACCTTTCATATTCACAGTGTGTCCATTCTCTAGGTTTCCCATACATGTTATAGCTTTAGTAATATTCCCTTCAAACTGGAGAGTTGGGACCCTTTGAATGTGTGCCACGTGTTATTGCTTTAAATGGTCTGCATTTGCTCACCGAATCTCACCAATCCTCTCAGTCCCAAGTGTCCACCCTTATGACATATCCAGCTGTCGTTGTAGATAGGGTCATTCCATGTTTCATCAGAGACCCTCAAGGAATTGTAAAGAATTTCCCTGATTTTTTGTTTTGTTTGTGAAATTCCTTTTTATAGTGTGTTTGAGCTGATTCTCACTGCCATGTTTATGCGAGTCTAGACACACTTGATTCCTTTACGGAGACATATCAATACATAGGTTTTAATATTCTTACTAGTCAGATATATTCCTCTGTGTGAAATATGGGATTTTGAGTCCCTTTCACTGAGGAAGGTGTAGGTCTTGTCTTTTCCATAGTTGGTTTTTGGAACGGTACCTGTACTAATAAAACACTCTGGTTTTATGCATCACCCCATCACTCCTTCCCCCTTAAGCAGGCATAAGAGTGTTTTCTAAATGTGAGACTCTGTTCTGTTTCGTAACTCAGTTCATGTGTATCCATGTTTACAGGACTTTCATAAGTGATATCTTACGATAAGTTTCTTCTTCTCTGTGACTTATTTCACTTAGAATCATCGTACCTGAATCCACTCATTTTGCTGCTACTAGCCTTATGACATTGATTTCATGGCTGAGGGGTATTCAATTGTACGTAAGTAACACAATTTCTTTAACCATTTTTGTGTTTCCCGGGATATTTCAGGTGTACCCAAGTTGAGGTTCTTGTAAGCAGTGCAGCCCTCAATTTTGGGGTGGCTCTGTCTTATTGATTTTTAGTTTTCCCAATGTATCTTCCCTAGACTGGAAGTGCCCTTGGCTCTGTAGCTTTGTTGTTTATTTGTTTTAGGGAACACAATGCACTCCTCCAGAGAGGCAGTTGGCAATTTACATCCTGCCCATCAGCATAACTAGGCTCCCTGTTCTCGAGGGCCTTTCTTGCCATTCTGGTTTTACACATTTCACGGATGTCCCTTTTGACCGGTGGGAAGTGATACTTCTTTGTAGTGCAGATTTGCATTGCCCGCTTGCTTGCTTGGCCAAAAAGGGTGTATGCGTTTTCTCCTGAATATATTCAGGAGAAAACCCATATGCCCTTTTTCGGCAAGTGCATCATTGTCGAAGTTGTGCCCCTCTTCCTGTGCTTTAAATGCGATTCCAATGTACCTCTTGAAACCTGGTTCCTGATATTCTGGCTCACTTTCAAGTCCACCTCGTTGCCTTGCCTCAACATATTTTTGGACGATAGTTTCCCTTTATTACTCTGCCAGTTTTGAATTGCCATGCCCCTGAGCTCCATTTTTCAAGTCGTTTTTTGTGAGCTGACCACAAGTCCAAAATTTTGGTTCAGGAACTATACTGGTTCTCCGCGCGTGGCTGAGACTTTGGTTAATTCTTCTTCCTGCCGGGAAACCAGAGTGACATATGCCCGTCCAAATGCCTAACAGCTACTCTCTCATTTGTTCTCTCTTTTTCCTTTCATCCTCTGCCAAATTGGCAACCTCTGCGAAGCAGGAGGTTAAAGGGGCTGTCTCACCAAGTTCGGAGATTGATAGTAAAGCAGTTGAAAATTCAAACCGGAGCACCAGGAGATGGAATATTAGTTGAGTTTTAGAAACCTTTCGTATTCACAGTGTGTCCATTATCTTGGTGTCCCGTACATGTTATAGCTGTAGTAATATTCCCTTCATCCTGGAGAGTTGGGATCCATGGAATGTGTGCCACGCATTATTGCTTTAAGTTGTCTGCATTTGCTGTCCCAATCTCACCAATCCTATCAGTCCCAAGTGTCCAGCCTTGTGCCACATCCAGCTGTCGTTGTAGATAGGGTCATTCCAGGTTTCATCAGAGCCCCTGAAGGAATTGTAAAGAATTTCCCTATTTTTTTGTTTTGTTTTTGAAATTCCTTTTTGTAGTGGGTTTGAGCTGATTCTCACTGCCATGTTTATGCCAGTCTAGACACACTGGATTCCCTTACGGAGACATATCGATACATAGGTTTTAAGATTCTTAATAGTCAGATATATTGCTCTGCGCGAAATATGGGATTTTGAGTCCCTTTCACTGAGGAAGGTGTAGGTCTTGTCTATTCCTTATTTGGTTTTTGGAACGGTACCTGTACTAATATCAAACTCTGGTTTTATGCATCACCCCACCTCTCCTTCCCCTTAAGCAGGCATAAGAATGTTTTCTAAATGTGAGACTCTGTTCTCTTTCCTATCTCAGTGAATGAGTAGCCATGTTTACAGGACCTTCATAAGTGATATCTTATGATAAGTTCCTTTTTCTCTGTGACTTATTTCACTTAGAATCATCGTACCTGAATCCACTCATTTTGATGCTACTGGCCTTATGACATTGATTTCATGGCTGAGGGATATTCCATCATACGTAAGTACCACAATTTCTTGAACCATTTTTGTCTTTCCTGGGATATTTAGGGTGTACCCAAGTTGAAGTTCTTGTAAGCAGTGCAGCCCAAAATTTTGGGGTGGCTCTGTCTTACTGATTTTCAGTTTTCCCAAGGTATATTCCCTAGCCTGGAAGTGCCCTTGGATCTGTAGCTCTGTTGTTTACTTGTTTTAGGGGACACAATGCACTCCTCCAGAGAGGCAGTTGGCAATTTACATCCTGCCCATCAGCATAACTAGTCTCCCTGTACTTCAGGACCTTTCTTGCCTTTCTGGATTTTACACATTTTGCGGATGTCCCTTTTGATCGGTGGGAAGTGATACTTCTTTGTAGTGCAGATTTGCATTGCCCCCTTGCTTGCTTGGCCACAAAGGGTGTATTCGGTTTCTCCTGAATATATTCAGGAGAAAACACATACGCCCTTTCTGGCCAAGTGCATCATTGTTGAAGTTGTGCCCCTCTTCCTGTTCTTTAAAGGGGATTCCAATGTACCTCTTGAAATCTGTTTCCTGCTATTCTGGCACGCTTTCCATTCCGCCTCATTGCCTTCCCTCAACAGATTTTTGGGTGATAGTTGTCCTTTATTACTCTGCCAGTTTGTGAACTGCTGTGCCCCTGAGCTCCATTTTTCAACTCGTTTTTTGTGAGCTGACGTCAGGTCCAAAACTTTGGTTCAGTAACTATACTAGTTCCTGGCGCGTGGCTGAGACTTGGCTAATTCTTCTACCTGCTGGGAAATTACAGTGATATGTGCCCGTCCAAATGCCTAACAGCTACTCTCTCATTGGTTCTCCCTCTTTCCTTTCATCCTCTGCCAAATTGGCAACCTGTGCGAACCAGGAGGTTAAAGGGGCTGTCTCGCCAAGTTGGGACATTGATAGTAAAGCAGTTGGAAAGTCAAACCGGAGCACCAGGAGAGGGACTATTAGTTGAGTTTTAGAAACCTTTCGTATTCACACTGTATCCATTCTCTAGGTTTCCCATACATGTTATAACTGTAGTAATATTCCCTTCAACCTGGAGAGTTGGGACCCTTGGAATGTGTGCCATGTATTATTGCTTTAAATGGTCTGCATTTTCTCACCGAATCTCACCAATCCTCTCAGTCTCAACTGTCCAGCCTTATGCCACATCCAGGTGTCGTTGTAGATAGGGTCATTCCAGGTTTCATCAGAGACCCTGAAGGAATTGTAAAAAATATCCCTGTTTTTTTGTTTTGCTTTTGAAATTCCTTATTATAGTGGGTTTGAGCTCATTCTCACTGACATGTTGATACCGGTGTAGACACACTTGATTCCCTTACGTAGACATATCAATACATAGGTTTTAAGATTCTTACTATTAAGATATATTCCTCTGCTTGAAATATGGGGTTTTGAGTCCCTTTCAATGAGGAAGGTGTAGGTCTTGTCTTTTCTGTAGTTGGTTTTTGGAACAGTACCTGTACTAACATCACACTCTGGTTTTATTCATCACCCCACCTCTCCTTCCCCCTTAAGCAGGCATAAGAGTGTTTTCTAAATGTGAGACTCTGTTCTCTTTCGTAACTCAGTTCATGTGTAGCCATGATTACAGGACCTTCATAAGTGATATCTTATGATAAGTTTCTTCTTCTCTGTGACTTATTTCACTTAGAGTCATCGTACGTGAATCCACTCATTTTGCTGCTATTGGCCTTATGACATTGATTTCATGGCTGAGGGGTATTCCATTGTACGTAAGTAACACAATTTCTTGAACCATTTTTTTCTTTCCTGGGATATTTAAGGTGTACCCAAGTGGAGGTTCTTGGAAGCAGTGCAGCCCTCAATTTTGTGTTTGCTCTGTCTTATTGATTTTCAGTTTTCACAAGGTATCTTCCCTATTCTGGAAGCGCCCTTGGCTCTGTAGCTCTGTTGTTTACTTGTTTTAGGGAACACAATGTACTCCTCCAGAGAGGCAGTTGGCAATTTACATCCTGCCCGTCAGCATAACTAGGCTCCCTGTTCTTCAGGGCCTTTCTTGCATTCTGGTTTTTACACATTTTGCGGATGTCCCTTTTTACCGGTGGGAAGTGATACTTCTTTGTAGTGCAGATTTGCATTGCCTGCTTGCTTGCTTGGCCAAAAAGGGCGTATGCATTTTCTCCTGAATATATTCAGGAGAAAACGCATACGCCCTTTTTGGCCAAGTGCATCATTTTCGTAGTTGTGCCCCTCTTCCTGTGCTTTAAAGGTGATTCCAATGTACCTCTTAAAATCTGTTTCCTGCTATTCTGGCTCGCATTCAAGTCCGACTCGGTGCCTTCCCTCAACAGATTTTTGGACGATAGTTGTCATTAATTACTCTTCCAGTTTGTGAATTGCTGTGCCACTGAGCTCCATATTTCAACTCGTTTCTTGTGAGCTGACGGCAGGTCCAAATCTTTGGTTCAGGAACTCTACTGGTTCCCGTCGGGTCGCTGAGAATTTTGGCTAATTCTTCTACCTGCCGGGAAATTAGAGTGTCATGTGCCCGTCCAAATGCCTAACAGCTACTCTCTCATTGGTTCTCCCTCTTCCCTTTCATCCTCTGCCAAATTGGCAACCTGTGCGAACCAGGAGGTTAAAGGGGCTGTCTCTCCAAGTTGGGACATTGATAGTAAAGCAGTTGGAAAGTCAATCCGGAGCACCAGGAGAGGGACTATTATATGAGTTTTAGAAACCTTTCATATTCACAGTGTGTCCATTCTCTAGGTTTCCCATACATGTTATAGCTGTAGTAATATTCCCTTCAAACTGGAGAGTTGGGACCCTTTGAATGTGTGCCACGTGTTATTGCTTTAAATGGTCTGCATTTGCTCACCGAATCTCACCAATCCTCTCAGTCCCAAGTGTCCACCCTTATGACATATCCAGCTGTCGTTGTAGATAGGGTCATTCCATGTTTCATCAGAGACCCTCAAGGAATTGTAAAGAATTTCCCTGATTTTTTGTTTTGTTTGTGAAATTCCTTTTTATAGTGTGTTTGAGCTGATTCTCACTGCCATGTTTATGCGAGTCTAGACACACTTGATTCCTTTACGGAGACATATCAATACATAGGTTTTAATATTCTTACTAGTCAGATATATTCCTCTGTGTGAAATATGGGATTTTGAGTCCCTTTCACTGAGGAAGGTGTAGGTCTTGTCTTTTCCATAGTTGGTTTTTGGAACGGTACCTGTACTAATAAAACACTCTGGTTTTATGCATCACCCCATCACTCCTTCCCCCTTAAGCAGGCATAAGAGTGTTTTCTAAATGTGAGACTCTGTTCTGTTTCGTAACTCAGTTCATGTGTATCCATGTTTACAGGACTTTCATAAGTGATATCTTACGATAAGTTTCTTCTTCTCTGTGACTTGTTTCACTTAGAATCATCGTACCTGAATCCACTCATTTTGCTGCTACTAGCCTTATGACATTGATTTCATGGCTGAGGGGTATTCAATTGTACGTAAGTAACACAATTTCTTTAACCATTTTTGTGTTTCCCGGGATATTTCAGGTGTACCCAAGTTGAGGTTCTTGTAAGCAGTGCAGCCCTCAATTTTGGGGTGGCTCTGTCTTATTGATTTTTAGTTTTCCCAATGTATCTTCCCTAGACTGGAAGTGCCCTTGGCTCTGTAGCTTTGTTGTTTATTTGTTTTAGGGAACACAATGCACTCCTCCAGAGAGGCAGTTGGCAATTTACATCCTGCCCATCAGCATAACTAGGCTCCCTGTTCTCGAGGGCCTTTCTTGCCATTCTGGTTTTACACATTTCACGGATGTCCCTTTTGACCGGTGGGAAGTGATACTTCTTTGTAGTGCAGATTTGCATTGCCCGCTTGCTTGCTTGGCCAAAAAGGGTGTATGCGTTTTCTCCTGAATATATTCAGGAGAAAACCCATATGCCCTTTTTCGGCAAGTGCATCATTGTCGAAGTTGTGCCCCTCTTCCTGTGCTTTAAATGCGATTCCAATGTACCTCTTGAAACCTGGTTCCTGATATTCTGGCTCACTTTCAAGTCCACCTCGTTGCCTTGCCTCAACATATTTTTGGACGATAGTTTCCCTTTATTACTCTGCCAGTTTTGAATTGCCATGCCCCTGAGCTCCATTTTTCAAGTCGTTTTTTGTGAGCTGACCACAAGTCCAAAATTTTGGTTCAGGAACTATACTGGTTCTCCGCGCGTGGCTGAGACTTTGGTTAATTCTTCTTCCTGCCGGGAAACCAGAGTGACATATGCCCGTCCAAATGCCTAACAGCTACTCTCTCATTTGTTCTCTCTTTTTCCTTTCATCCTCTGCCAAATTGGCAACCTCTGCGAAGCAGGAGGTTAAAGGGGCTGTCTCACCAAGTTCGGAGATTGATAGTAAAGCAGTTGAAAATTCAAACCGGAGCACCAGGAGATGGAATATTAGTTGAGTTTTAGAAACCTTTCGTATTCACAGTGTGTCCATTATCTTGGTGTCCCGTACATGTTATAGCTGTAGTAATATTCCCTTCATCCTGGAGAGTTGGGATCCATGGAATGTGTGCCACGCATTATTGCTTTAAGTTGTCTGCATTTGCTGTCCCAATCTCACCAATCCTATCAGTCCCAAGTGTCCAGCCTTGTGCCACATCCAGCTGTCGTTGTAGATAGGGTCATTCCAGGTTTCATCAGAGCCCCTGAAGGAATTGAAAAGAATTTCCCTATTTTTTTGTTTTGTTTTTGAAATTCCTTTTTGTAGTGGGTTTGAGCTGATTCTCACTGCCATGTTTATGCCAGTCTAGACACACTGGATTCCCTTACGGAGACATATCGATACATAGGTTTTAAGATTCTTAATAGTCAGATATATTGCTCTGCGCGAAATATGGGATTTTGAGTCCCTTTCACTGAGGAAGGTGTAGGTCTTGTCTATTCCTTATTTGGTTTTTGGAACGGTACCTGTACTAATATCAAACTCTGGTTTTATGCATCACCCCACCTCTCCTTCCCCTTAAGCAGGCATAAGAATGTTTTCTAAATGTGAGACTCTGTTCTCTTTCCTATCTCAGTGAATGAGTAGCCATGTTTACAGGACCTTCATAAGTGATATCTTATGATAAGTTCCTTTTTCTCTGTGACTTATTTCACTTAGAATCATCGTACCTGAATCCACTCATTTTGATGCTACTGGCCTTATGACATTGATTTCATGGCTGAGGGATATTCCATCATACGTAAGTACCACAATTTCTTGAACCATTTTTGTCTTTCCTGGGATATTTAGGGTGTACCCAAGTTGAAGTTCTTGTAAGCAGTGCAGCCCAAAATTTTGGGGTGGCTCTGTCTTACTGATTTTCAGTTTTCCCAAGGTATATTCCCTAGCCTGGAAGTGCCCTTGGATCTGTAGCTCTGTTGTTTACTTGTTTTAGGGAACACAATGCACTCCTCCAGAGAGGCAGTTGGCAATTTACATCCTGCCCATCAGCATAACTAGTCTCCCTGTACTTCAGGACCTTTCTTGCCTTTCTGGATTTTACACATTTTGCGGATGTCCCCTTTGATCGGTGGGAAGTGATACTTCTTTGTAGTGCAGATTTGCATTGCCCCCTTGCTTGCTTGGCCACAAAGGGTGTATTCGGTTTCTCCTGAATATATTCAGGAGAAAACACATACGCCCTTTCTGGCCAAGTGCATCATTGTCGAAGTTGTGCCCCTCTTCCTGTTCTTTAAAGGGGATTCCAATGTACCTCTTGAAATCTGTTTCCTGCTATTCTGGCACGCTTTCCATTCCGCCTCATTGCCTTCCCTCAACAGATTTTTGGGTGATAGTTGTCCTTTATTACTCTGCCAGTTTGTGAACTGCTGTGCCCCTGAGCTCCGTTTTTCAACTCGTTTTTTGTGAGCTGACGTCAGGTCCAAAACTTTGGTTCAGTAACTATACTAGTTCCTGGCGCGTGGCTGAGACTTGGCTAATTCTTCTACCTGCTGGGAAATTACAGTGATATGTGCCCGTCCAAATGCCTAACAGCTACTCTCTCATTGGTTCTCCCTCTTTCCTTTCATCCTCTGCCAAATTGGCAACCTGTGCGAACCAGGAGGTTAAAGGGGCTGTCTCGCCAAGTTGGGACATTGATAGTAAAGCAGTTGGAAAGTCAAACCGGAGCACCAGGAGAGGGACTATTAGTTGAGTTTTAGAAACCTTTCGTATTCACACTGTATCCATTCTCTAGGTTTCCCATACATGTTATAACTGTAGTAATATTCCCTTCAACCAGGAGAGTTGGGACCCTTGGAATGTGTGCCATGTATTATTGCTTTAAATGGTCTGCATTTTCTCACCGAATCTCACCAATCCTCTCAGTCTCAACTGTCCAGCCTTATGCCACATCCAGGTGTCGTTGTAGATAGGGTCATTCCAGGTTTCATCAGAGACCCTGAAGGAATTGTAAAAAATATCCCTGTTTTTTTGTTTTGCTTTTGAAATTCCTTATTATAGTGGGTTTGAGCTCATTCTCACTGACATGTTGATACCGGTGTAGACACACTTGATTCCCTTACGTAGACATATCAATACATAGGTTTTAAGATTCTTACTATTAAGATATATTCCTCTGCTTGAAATATGGGGTTTTGAGTCCCTTTCAATGACGAAGGTGTAGGTCTTGTCTTTTCTGTAGTTGGTTTTTGGAACAGTACCTGTACTAACATCACACTCTGGTTTTATTCATCACCCCACCTCTCCTTCCCCCTTAAGCAGGCATAAGAGTGTTTTCTAAATGTGAGACTCTGTTCTCTTTCGTAACTCAGTTCATGTGTAGCCATGATTACAGGACCTTCATAAGTGATATCTTATGATAAGTTTCTTCTTCTCTGTGACTTATTTCACTTAGAGTCATCGTACGTGAATCCACTCATTTTGCTGCTATTGGCCTTATGACATTGATTTCATGGCTGAGGGGTATTCCATTGTACGTAAGTAACACAATTTCTTGAACCATTTTTTTCTTTCCTGGGATATTTAAGGTGTACCCAAGTGGAGGTTCTTGGAAGCAGTGCAGCCCTCAATTTTGTGTTTGCTCTGTCTTATTGATTTTCAGTTTTCACAAGGTATCTTCCCTATTCTGGAAGCGCCCTTGGCTCTGTAGCTCTGTTGTTTACTTGTTTTAGGGAACACAATGTACTCCTCCAGAGAGGCAGTTGGCAATTTACATCCTGCCCGTCAGCATAACTAGGCTCCCTGTTCTTCAGGGCCTTTCTTGCATTCTGGTTTTTACACATTTTGCGGATGTCCCTTTTTACCGGTGGGAAGTGATACTTCTTTGTAGTGCAGATTTGCATTGCCTGCTTGCTTGCTTGGCCAAAAAGGGCGTATGCATTTTCTCCTGAATATATTCAGGAGAAAACGCATACGCCCTTTTTGGCCAAGTGCATCATTTTCGTAGTTGTGCCCCTCTTCCTGTGCTTTAAAGGTGATTCCAATGTACCTCTTAAAATCTGTTTCCTGCTATTCTGGCTCGCATTCAAGTCTGACTCGGTGCCTTCCCTCAACAGATTTTTGGACGATAGTTGTCATTAATTACTCTTCCAGTTTGTGAATTGCTGTGCCACTGAGCTCCATATTTCAACTCGTTTCTTGTGAGCTGACGGCAGGTCCAAATCTTTGGTTCAGGAACTCTACTGGTTCCCGTCGGGTCGCTGAGAATTTTGGCTAATTCTTCTACCTGCCAGGAAATTAGAGTGTCATGTGCCCGTCCAAATGCCTAACAGCTACTCTCTCATTGGTTCTCCCTCTTCCCTTTCATCCTCTGCCAAATTGGCAACCTGTGCGAACCAGGAGGTTAAAGGGGCTGTCTCTCCAAGTTGGGACATTGATAGTAAAGCAGTTGGAAAGTCAATCCGGAGCACCAGGAGAGGGACTATTATATGAGTTTTAGAAACCTTTCATATTCACAGTGTGTCCATTCTCTAGGTTTCCCATACATGTTATAGCTGTAGTAATATTCCCTTCAAACTGGAGAGTTGGGACCCTTTGAATGTGTGCCACGTGTTATTGCTTTAAATGGTCTGCATTTGCTCACCGAATCTCACCAATCCTCTCAGTCCCAAGTGTCCACCCTTATGACATATCCAGCTGTCGTTGTAGATAGGGTCATTCCATGTTTCATCAGAGACCCTCAAGGAATTGTAAAGAATTTCCCTGATTTTTTGTTTTGTTTGTGAAATTCCTTTTTATAGTGTGTTTGAGCTGATTCTCACTGCCATGTTTATGCGAGTCTAGACACACTTGATTCCTTTACGGAGACATATCAATACATAGGTTTTAATATTCTTACTAGTCAGATATATTCCTCTGTGTGAAATATGGGATTTTGAGTCCCTTTCACTGAGGAAGGTGTAGGTCTTGTCTTTTCCATAGTTGGTTTTTGGAACGGTACCTGTACTAATAAAACACTCTGGTTTTATGCATCACCCCATCACTCCTTCCCCCTTAAGCAGGCATAAGAGTGTTTTCTAAATGTGAGACTCTGTTCTGTTTCGTAACTCAGTTCATGTGTATCCATGTTTACAGGACTTTCATAAGTGATATCTTACGATAAGTTTCTTCTTCTCTGTGACTTATTTCACTTAGAATCATCGTACCTGAATCCACTCATTTTGCTGCTACTAGCCTTATGACATTGATTTCATGGCTGAGGGGTATTCAATTGTACGTAAGTAACACAATTTCTTTAACCATTTTTGTGTTTCCCGGGATATTTCAGGTGTACCCAAGTTGAGGTTCTTGTAAGCAGTGCAGCCCTCAATTTTGGGGTGGCTCTGTCTTATTGATTTTTAGTTTTCCCAATGTATCTTCCCTAGACTGGAAGTGCCCTTGGCTCTGTAGCTTTGTTGTTTATTTGTTTTAGGGAACACAATGCACTCCTCCAGAGAGGCAGTTGGCAATTTACATCCTGCCCATCAGCATAACTAGGCTCCCTGTTCTCGAGGGCCTTTCTTGCCATTCTGGTTTTACACATTTCACGGATGTCCCTTTTGACCGGTGGGAAGTGATACTTCTTTGTAGTGCAGATTTGCATTGCCCGCTTGCTTGCTTGGCCAAAAAGGGTGTATGCGTTTTCTCCTGAATATATTCAGGAGAAAACCCATATGCCCTTTTTCGGCAAGTGCATCATTGTCGAAGTTGTGCCCCTCTTCCTGTGCTTTAAATGCGATTCCAATGTACCTCTTGAAACCTGGTTCCTGATATTCTGGCTCACTTTCAAGTCCACCTCGTTGCCTTGCCTCAACATATTTTTGGACGATAGTTTCCCTTTATTACTCTGCCAGTTTTGAATTGCCATGCCCCTGAGCTCCATTTTTCAAGTCGTTTTTTGTGAGCTGACCACAAGTCCAAAATTTTGGTTCAGGAACTATACTGGTTCTCCGCGCGTGGCTGAGACTTTGGTTAATTCTTCTTCCTGCCGGGAAACCAGAGTGACATATGCCCGTCCAAATGCCTAACAGCTACTCTCTCATTTGTTCTCTCTTTTTCCTTTCATCCTCTGCCAAATTGGCAACCTCTGCGAAGCAGGAGGTTAAAGGGGCTGTCTCACCAAGTTCGGAGATTGATAGTAAAGCAGTTGAAAATTCAAACCGGAGCACCAGGAGATGGAATATTAGTTGAGTTTTAGAAACCTTTCGTATTCACAGTGTGTCCATTATCTTGGTGTCCCGTACATGTTATAGCTGTAGTAATATTCCCTTCATCCTGGAGAGTTGGGATCCATGGAATGTGTACCACGCATTATTGCTTTAAGTTGTCTGCATTTGCTGACCCAATCTCACCAATCCTATCAGTCCCAAGTGTCCAGCCTTGTGCCACATCCAGCTGTCGTTGTAGATAGGGTCATTCCAGGTTTCATCAGAGCCCCTGAAGGAATTGTAAAGAATTTCCCTATTTTTTTGTTTTGTTTTTGAAATTCCTTTTTATAGTGTGTTTGAGATGATTCTCACTGCCATGTTTATGCCTGTCTAGACACACTTGATTCCCTTATGGTGACATATCACTAAATAGGTTTTAAGATTCTTACTAGTCAGATATATTCCTCTGCGGGAAATATGGGGATTTGAGTCCCTTTCACTGAGGAAGGTTTAGGACTTGTATAATCCGTAGTTTGTTTTTGGTACGGTACCTGTACTAATATCAAACTCTGGTTTTATGCATCACCCCACCTCTCCTTACCCCTTAAGCAGGCATAAGAATGTTTTCTAAATGTGAGACTTGTTCTCTTTCTAACTCAGTTCATGTGTATCCATGTTTACAGGACTTCATAAGTGATATCTTATGATAAGATTCTTTTTCTCTGTGACTTATTTCACTTAGAATCATCGTACCAGAATCCAATCATTTTGCTGCTACTGGCCTTATGACATTGATTTCATGGCTGAGGGGTATTCCATTGTACCTAAGTAACACAATTTGTTGAACCATTTTTATCTTTCCTGGGATATTTAAAGTGTACCCAAGTTGAGGTTCTTGTAAGCAGTGCAGCCCTCAGATTTTTGTTTGCTCTGTCTTATTGATTTTCAGTTTTCACAAGGTATCTTTCCTAGACTGGAAGCGCCCTTGGCTCTGTAGCTCTGTCGTTTACTTGTTTTAGGGAACACAATGCACTCCTCCAGAGAGGCAGTTGTCAATTTACATCTTGCCCATCAGCATAAATAGGCTCCCTGTTCTTCAGGGCCTTTCTTGCCATTCTGGTTTTTAATCATTTTGCGGATGCCCCTTTTTACCGGTGGGAATTGATACTTCTTTGTAGTGCAGGTTTGCATTGCCTGCTTGCTTGCTTGGCCAAAAAGGACGTATGCATTTTCTCCTGAATATATTCAGGAGAAAATGCATACGCCCTTTTTGGCCAAGTGCATCATTGTCGGTGTTGTGCCCCTCTTCCTGTGCTTTAAAGGTGATTCCAATGTACCTCTTGAAATCTGTTTCCTGCTATTCTGGCTCGCATTCAAGTGTGCCTCGTTGACTTCGCTCAACAGATATTTGGACGATAGTTGTAATTTATTACTCTACCAGTTTGTGAATTGCTGTGCCCCTGAGCTCCATTTTTCAACACGTTTTTTGTGAGCTGACGGCAGGTCCAAAACTTTGGTTCAGGAACTATACTGGTTCACGGCGGGTGGCTGAGACTTTGGCTAATTCCTCTACCTGCCGGGAAATTAGAGTGACATGTGCCCGTCCAAATGCCTAACAGCTACTCTCTCAGTGGTTCTCCATCTTCCCTTTCAGCCTCTGCCAAATTGGCAACCTGTGCGAACCAGGAGGTTAAAGGGGCTGTCTCTCCAAGTTTGGACATTGATAGTAAAGCAGTTGGAAAGTCAAAGCAGAGCACCAGGAGAGGGACTATTAGTTGAGTTTTAGAAACCTTTCGTATTCACTGTGTGTCCATTCTCTAGGTTTCCCATACATGTTATAGCTGTAGTAATATTCCCTTCAAACTGGAGAGTTGGGACCCTTGGAATGTGTGCCACGCATTATTGCTTTAAAGGGTCTGCATTTGCTCACTGAATCTCACCAATCCTCTCAGTCCCAAGTGTCCACTCTTATGACACTTCCAGCTTTCGTTGTATATAAGGTCATTCTATGTTTCATCCGAGACCCTGAAGGAATTGTAAAGAATTTCCCTGATTTTTTGTTTTGTTTTTGAAATTCCTTTTTATTGTGGGTTTGTGCTGATTCTCACTGCCATGTTGATACCAGTGTAGACACACTTGATTCCCTTACGGAGACATATCAATACATAGGTTTTAAGATTTTTACTATTCAGATATATTCCTATGCATGAAAAATGGGGTTTTGAGTCCCTTTCAATGAGGAAGGTGTAGTTCTTCTCTTTTCTGTAGTTGGTTTTTGGAACAGTATCTGTACTAATATCACACTCTGGTTTTATTCATCTCCCCACCTCTCCTTCCCCCTTAAGCAGGCAAAGAGTGTTTTCTAAATGTGAGACTCTGTTCTCTTTCGTAACTCAGTTCATGTGTAGCCATGTTTTCAGGACCTTTATAAGTGATATCTTATGATATGATTCTTCTTCTCTGTGACTTATTTCACTTAGAATCATCGTATCTGTATCCACTCATTTTGCTGCTTCTGGCCTTATGACATTGATTTCATGGCTGAGGGGTATTCCATCGTACGTAAGTAACACAATTTCTTGAACCATTTTTGTCTTTTCTGGGACATTTAAGGTGTACCCAAGTTGAGGTTCTTGGAAGCAGTGCAGCCCTCAATTTTGTGTTTGCTCTGTGTTATTGATTTTCAGTTTTCACAAGGTATCTTCCCTAGACTGGAAATGCCCTTGGCTCTGTAGCTCTGTTGTTTACTTGTTTTAGGGAACACAATGCACTCCTCCAGAGAGGCAGTTGTCAATTTACATCCTGCCCATCAGCATAACTAGGCTCCCTGTTCTTCAGGGCCTTTCTTGCCATTCTGGTTTTTTCACATTTTGCGGATGTCCCTTTTTACTGGTGGGAAGTGATACTTCTTTGTAGTGCAGATTTGCATTGCCTGCTTGCTTGTTTGACCAAAAAGGGCGTATGCATTTTCTCCTGAATATATTCAGGAGAAAATGCATACGCCCTTTTTGGGCAAGTGCATCATTGTCGAAGTTGTGCCCCTCTTCCTGTGCTTTAAATGTGATTCCAATGAACCTCTTGAAATCTGTTTCCTGCTATTCTGGCTCGCTTTCAAGTCCGCCTCGTTGCCTTCCCTCAACAGATTTTTGGACGATAGTTGCCCTTTATTACTCTGCCAGTTTGTGAATTGCCGTGCCCCTGAGCTCCATTTTTCAAATCGTTTTCTGTGAGCTGACGGCAGGTCCAAAACTTTGGTTCAGGAACTTTACTGGTTCCCGGCGGGTGGCTGAGACTTTGGCTAATTCTTCTACCTGCCGGGAAATTAGAGTGACATGTGCCCGTCCAAATGCCTAACAGCTACTCTCTAATTGGTTCTCCCTCTTCCCTTTCATCTTCTCCCAAATTCGCAACCTGTGCGAAACAGGAGGTTAAAGGGGCTATCTCTCCAATTTGGGAGATTGATAGTAAAGCATTTGGAAATTCAAACGGGAGCACCAGGAGAGGGACTATTAGTTGAGTTTTAGAAACCTTTCGTTTTCACTGTGTGTCCATTCTCTATGTTTCCCGTACATGTTATAGCTGTATTAATATTCCCTTCAACCTGGAGAGTTGGGACCCTTGGAATGTGTTCCACGCATTATTGATTTAAATGGTCTGCATTTACTCACCGAATCTCACCCATCCTCTCAGTCCCCAGTGTCCAGCCTTATGCCATATCCAGCTCTCGTTGTAGATAGGGTCATTCCAGGTTTCATCAGAGTCCCTGAAGGAATTGTAAAGAATTTCCCTGTTTTTTCGTTTTGTGCTTGAAATTCCTTTTTATAGTGGGTTTGAGCTGATTCTCACTGCCATGTTTATGCGAGTCTAGACACACTTGATTCCCTTACGGAGACTTATCAGTACATTGGTTTTAAGATTCTTACTAGTCAGATATATTCCTCTGTGGGAAATATGGGTTTTTGAGTCCCTTTCACTGAGGAAGGTGTAGGCCTTGTCTATCCCGTAGTTCGTTTTTGGAACGGTACCTGTACTAATATCAAACTCTGGTTTTATGCATCACCCCACCTCTCCTTCCCCCTTAAGTAGGCATAAGAGTGTTTTCTAAATGTGAGACTCTGTTCTCTTTCCTAACTCAGTTCATGTGTATCCAGCCATGTTTACAGGAAATTCATCAGTGATATCTTATGATAAGTTTCTTTTTTTGTGTTACTTTTTTCACTTAGAATCATCGTACCTGAATCCACTCATTTTGGTGCTACTGTCCTTATGACATTGATTTCATGGCTGAAGGATATTCCATCATACGTAAGTAACACAATTTCTTGAACCATTTTTGTCTTTCCTGGGATATTTAAGGTGGACCCAAGTTGAGGTTCTTGGAAGCAGTGCAGCCCTAAATTTTGGTGTGCCTGTGTCTTATTGATTTTCAGTTTTCCCAAGGTATATTCCCTAGACTGGAAGGGCCCTTCGATCTGTAGCTCTGTTGTTTACTTGTTTTAGGGAATACAATGCATTCCTCCGAGAGGCAGTTGTCAATTTACATCCTGCCCATAAGCATAACTAGGTTCCCTGTTCTCCAGTGCCTGTCTTGCCTTTCTAGTTTTTACACATTTTGTGGATGTCCCTTTTGACTGGTGGGAAGTGATACTTCTTTGTAGTGCAGATTTGCATTGCCCGATTGCTTGCTTGGCCAAAAAGGGTGTATGTGTTTTCTCTTGAATATATTCTGGAGAAAACGCAAACGTCTTTATTGGCCAAGTGCATCATTGGCGAAGTTGTGCCCCTCTTCCTGTGCTTTAAAGGTGATTCCAATGTACCTCTAGAAATCTATTTCCTGATATTCTGGCTCGCTTTCAAGTCTGTCTCGTTACCTTCCCTCAACAGATTTTTGCAAGATTGTTGTCCTTTATTACTCTGCCAGTTTGTGAATTGCTGTGCCCCTGAGCTCCATTTTTCAACTCGTTTTTTGTGAGCTGAGTGCAAGTCCCAAATGTTGGTTCAGGACCTATACTGGTTCCCAGCGGTTGGCTGAGACTTTGGTTTATTCTTCTTCGTGCTGGGAAATTAGAGTGACATGTGCCCGTCCAAATGCCTTACAGCTACTCTCTCATTGGTACTCCCTCTTCCCTTTCATCCTTTGCCAATTTGGCAACCTGTGTGAACCAGGAGGTTAAAGGGGCTGTCTCTCCAAGTTGGGAGATTGATAGTAAAGCAGTTGGAAAGTGAAACCGGAGCACGAGGAGAGGGACTATTAGTTGAGTTTTAGAAACCTTTCGTATTCACAGTGGGTCCATTCTCTAGGTTTCCCGTACATGTTATAGCTGTAGTAATATTCCCTTTTATTTGGAGAGTTTGGACCCAAGGAATGGGTGCCACGCATTATTGCTTTAAAGGGTCTACATTTGCTCACCCAATCTGACCAATCGTATCAGTCTCAAATTTCCAGCCTTATGCCACACCCATCTGTCGTTGTAGAAAGGGTCATTCCAGGTTTCATCAGAGCCCCTGAAGGAATTGTAAAGAATTTCCCTGTTTTTTTGTTTTGTTTTTAAATTCCTTTTTATCGTGGGTTTCCGCTGATTTTCACTGCCATGTTTATGCCAGTCTAGACACACTTGATTCCCTTATGGAGACATATCAATACATAGGTTTTAAGATTCTTACTAGTCAGATATATTCCTCTGCAGAGAATAGGGGTGTTGAGTCCCGTTCACTGAGGAAGTAGTTGGTCTTGTCTATTCTGTATTTGGATTATTGAATGGTACTGGTGCTAATATCAAACTCTGGTTTTATGCATCTCGCCACATCTCCTTTCCCCGTAAGCAGGCATAAGTATGTTTTCTATATGTGAGACTCTATTCTCTTTACTAATTCAGTTCATGTGCACCCATGTTTACATTTCCTTCATAAGTGATATCTTATGTCAGAATGCTCCATGGCTCTTGTCATCATAATGCTCCATGATGCTTGTCACCACGATTATCCATGGTTTCTCATCACAATGCTCCACGGTATTGCCATCACATTGCTCCATGTCCCTTGTCATCACAATTCTCCACCTCTTTTTCACCACAATATTCCATGACATTTCTCATCAAAGTGTTACACGCTCTTGTCATCACAATTCTCCGTGCACTTGTCATCGCAATGCTCCCTGAGCCCTGTCATAGGAAGCTCCATATGCTTGTCATCACAATGCTTCATGACATTGTTATTAAAATTATCAATGTCCCTTGACATCACAATGCTCCCTGCCATTGTCAACAAAATTCTCCATGTCCCCTGTCATCACAATCCTCCATGACACTTGTTATCACATTTCTCCATGCCCTTGTCATCACAGAGGTCCAGGCCCTCTTCACACAAGACTCTGTGACCTTTGTCACCACACTGCTCCATGAAATTTTCATCACAATGCTCTGTGTCCCTTGTCATCACAATGCTCCTTGCCTTTGTCAGCACAATGCTCCATGACACTTGTCATCAAAATGCTCCAAGCGCTTCTCAGCACAATGCTCCATGACACATGTCATCACAATGTGCCATGCTCTTTTCATCACAATGCTCCACATCCTTTTCATCTCTATGCTCCATAAAACTTGTCATCACAATGCTCCATTCACTTCTCATCAAAATGCTCTCTCACCACAAATATCACAATGATCCATCACTAGTCATCACAATATTCTCTCACCCCTGTCATCACAATGCTCCATGACCCCTGCCATCACACTGTTCCACAGCCTTGTCATCACAAGGCTCCATGACACTTTTCATCACAATGCTCCAAGACCTCTGTAATCACAATTCTCCATGCCAATTTTTATCTCAATGCTCCATGAACACTGTCATCACAATGCACCATGCCCATCATCATAATGATTCATGCTATTGTCATCACAATGAAATCAATATGCTCCATGTCCTCTGTCATCACAATGCTCCAAATCCTTCTGATAACAATGTTCCATAACACTTGTCATCACATGCCCTATGACGCTCGTCATCACAATTATGCAAGGTCTTCTCATCACAATGCTCCATGACCTTTGTCACCACAATGCTCAATACACTTGGCATCACAATGCTCGCTGACACTTGTCATCAGTATGCTCCTTGAACACTGTCATGACAAGGCTCCATGCCTTTTTCATCACAATGATCCATTCCCTTTTCATCACAATGCTCCAAGACCCCTGTTATCACAATGCTCCGTGCCTCCAGTCATCACAATGCTTCATGACATTTGTCATCACAATGGTCCATGACCTCGTCACCCAAAGCTCGGTGACCTTTGTCACCACAATGCTCCATGAAATTTTTATCACAATGCTCTGTGACCCTTGTCATCACAAACTCCATGCCTTTGTCAGCACAATGCTCCATGACCCTTGTCATCAAAATGCTCGATGCGCGTGTCAGCACAATGCTCCATAACCCATGTCATCACAATGCACCACACACTTGTCAACACAATGCTCCTCATCCTTGTCATCAAAATGCTCCTTAAACCTTGTCATCACAATGCTCCATGCACTTCTCCTCAAAATGCGGTCTCACCAGTGATATCACAATGTTCCATCACTAGTCATCACAATACTCCCCCACACTTATCATCACAATATTCCATGACCCCTGTAATCACAATTCTCCATGCCCTTGTCATCACAAAGCTCCATGACGCATGTCATCAGAATGCTCCATGGCCTTCTCATCACAATGCTCCATGCCCTTGTCATCACATTGCTGCAACACCCCTGTAATCACAATGCTCCATGCCCTTGTCATCACAATGCGCCATGCCCACTGTCATCACAATAATCCATGAAACATGTCAGACCAATGATCCATGCCCCTGTCATCATATTGCTCCATGCCCTTGTCATCACAATGCTCCATGACCCCTGTCATCACAGTGCTCCGTGACTCCAGTCATCACAGAGATTCAGGACTTTTCTCATCACAATGGTCCATGCCCTCGTCACACAAGGCTCTGTGATCTTTGTCACCACAATGCTCCATGCAATTTTCATCACAATGCTCTCTGTCCCTTGTCATCACACTGCTCCATGCCTTTGTCAGCACAATGCTCCATGACACTAGTCATCAAAATGCTCCATGCGTTTGTCATCACAATGCTCCTTGACACATGTCATCACAATGTGCCATGTTCTTTTCATCACAATGCTCCACATCCTTTTCATTGCTATGCTCCATAAAACTTGTCATCACAATGCTCCATGCACTTCTCATCAAAATGCTCTCTCACCACATATATCACTATATTCCATCACTAGTCATCACAATACTCGATCACCCCTGTCATCATCATGTTCCATGACCACTGTCATCACAGTGCTACATGCCCTTATCATCACAATGCTCCATGACCCCTGACATCACAATGCTCCATAACGCCTGTCACAAAATGTTCCATGACCCATTTCATCACAATGCTTCATGACCCCTGACATCACAATGTTCCATAACCCCTGTCATCAAAATATTCCATGACGCTTTTATTCAAATTGCTCCATGACCCTGTCATCACAATGCTCCCTGCCCTTCTCATCACAATGCACCACGCACTTGTCATCAAAATGCCCCATGACATTTGTCATCACAAAGGTCCATGACCCTTGTCGACACAATGCTCCATTCCATTTTCATCACAATGCTCAATGAAATCTCTCATCACATTGCTCCCTGACCTTGTCATAACAATGCTCCATTACACTTGTCATAACAATGCTCCATGACACCTGCCATCACAATGTTCCACGGACTTGTCATCACAAGGCTCCATGACCCTTGTCATCACAATGCTCCAAGACCTCTGTAATCACAATACTCTATGCCACTTTTCATCTCAATGCTCCATGAACACTGTCATCACAATGCTCCATGCCCATCATCATAATGATTCATGCTATTGTCATCACAATGAAATTAAATGCTCAATGACCTCTGTCATAACAATGCACCAAACCCTTCTGATCACAATGTTCCATAACACTTGGCATCACAATGCCCCATGACGCTGGTCATCACAATTATCCATGGTCTTCTCATCACAATGCTCCATGATCTTTGTCATCACAATGCTCAATACACTTAGCATCACAATGCTCCCTGACAGTTGTCATCAGTATGCTCCTTGAACCCTGTCATGACAAGGCTCCATGCATTTTTCATCACAATGATCCATTCCCTTTTCATCACAATGCTCCAAGACCCCTGTAATCACAATGCTCCATGTCTTTGTCATCACAAAGCTCCATGACGCATGTCATCAGAATGCTGCATTGACTTCTCATCACAATGCTCCATGCCCTTGTAATCACATTGCTTCAAAACCCCTGTAATCTCAATGCTGCATGCACATTTTCATCAGAATGCTCCATGGCCTTGTCATCACAATGCTCCATGACCCTTGTCATCGCAATGTTCAAAGCCCTTGTCATCAAAATGCTCCATTACATTTGTCTTCACAATCCTCCATGACACTAGTTATCACAATGCTCCATGCCATTGTCATCACAATGGACAATGTCATATGTCATCACAATCCTCCCTGACACCTGTCTTCACAATACTCCATGACCTTGTCATCACAGTGTTCCATATCCTTGTGATCACAATGCGCCATGCCCACTGTCATCACAATAATCCATGAAACGTGTCAGACCAATGTTCCATGCCCCTGTCATCACATTGCTCCATGCCCTTGTCATCACAACGCTCCATGACCCCTGTCATCACAATGCTCCGTGACTCCAGTCATCACAATGCTTCATGACCTTTGTCCTCACAATGGTACATGCCCTCGTCACACAAGGCTCTGTGACCTTTGTCACCACAATGCTCCATGCCCTTGTCATCTCAAAGCTCCCTGCCCACTGTCATCACAATAATCCATGAAACATGTCAGACCAATGTTCCATGCCCCTGTCATCACATTGCTCCATGCCCTTGTCATCACAATGATCCATGTCCCCTCTCATCACAGTGCTCTGTGACTCCAGTCATTACAATTATTCATGACCTTTCTCATCACAATGGTCCATGCCCTTGTCACACAAGGCTCTGTGATCTTTGTCACCACAATGCACCATGAATTTTTCATCACAATGCTCTGTGTCCCTTGTCATCACAATTCTCCATTCCTTTGTCAGCACAATGCTCCATGACACTGGTCATCAAAATGCTCCATGCGCTTGTCAGCACAATTCTCCATGACACATGTCATCACAATGTGCCATAACCCCTGTCACAAAATGCTCAATTACCCATTTCATCAGAATGCTTCATGACCCCTGACATCACATTGTCCATAAACCCTGTCATCAAAATATTCTATGACACTTTTATTCAAATTGCTCCATGACACTGTCATCACAATGTTCCCTGCCCTTCTCATCACAATGCACCACGCCCTTGTCATCAAAATGCCCCATGACATTTGTCATCACAAAGCTCCATGACCCTTGGCATCACAATGCTCCATGACATTGTCATCACAATGCTCAATAAAATCTCTCATCACATTGCTCCATGCCCTTGTCATCACAATTCTTCATTACACTTGTCATAACAATACTCCATGACCCCTGCCATCACAATGCACCAAGACCTCTGTAATCACAATTCTCCATGGCACTTTTCATCTCAATGCTCCATGAACACTGTCATCGCAATGCACCATGCCCATCATCATAATGATTCATGCTATTGTCTTCACAATGAAATAAAAATGCTCGATGTACTCTGTCATCACAATGCTCCAAACCCTTCTGAAAACAATGTTCCATAACCCTTGTCATCACATGCCCCATGACGCTCGTCATCACAATTATGCAAGGTCTTCTCATCACAATGCTCCATGACCTTTGTCACCACAATGCTCAATATAATTGGCATCACAATGCTCGCTCACACTTGTCATCTGTATGCTCCTTTAACACTGTCATGACAAGGCTCCATGCCTTTTTCATCACAATGATCCATTCCCTTTTCATCACAATGCTCCAAGACCCCTGTTGTCACAATGCTCCGTGACTCCAGTCATCACAATGCTTCATGACCTTTGTCATCACAATGGTCCATGACCTCGTCACACAAAACTCTGTGACTTTTGTCACCACAATGCTCCATGAAATTTTTATCACAATGCTCTGTGACCCTTGTCAACACAAAGCTCCATGCCCTTGTCAGCACAATGCTCCATGACACTTGTCATCACAATGCTCGATGCGTGTGTCAGCACAATGCTCCATAACCCATGTCATCACAATGCACCATGCACTTGTCATCACAATGCTCCACATCCTTGTCATCAAAATGCTCCATAAACCTTGTCATCACAATGCCCCATGCACTTCTCCTCAAAATGCCTTCTCACCACTGATATCACAATGTTCCATCACTAGTCATCACAATACTCCCTCACCCCTGTCATCACAATATTCCATGACCCCTGTAATCACAATTCTCCATGCCCTTGTCATCACAAAGCTCCATGACGCATGTCATCAGAATGCTCCATGGCCTTCTCATCACAATGCTCCATGCCCTTGTCATCACAATGCTCCAACACCCGTGTAATCACAATGCTCCATGCTCCTTTTCATCTCAATGCTCCATGAACACTGTCATCACAATGCTCCGTGACTCCAGTCATCACAGTGCTTCATGACTTTGTCCTCACGATGGTACATGCCTTCGTCACACAAGGCTCTGTGACCTTTGTCACCACAGTGCTCCATGCCCTTGTCATATCAATGCTCCATGCCCACTGTCTTCACAATAATCCATGAAACTTCTCAGACCAATTTTCCATGCCCGTGTCATCATATTGCTCCATGCCCTTGTCATCACCATGCTCCACGACCCCTGTCATCACAGTGTTCCGTGACTCCAGTCATAACAATGATTCATGACCTTTCTCATCACAATGGTTTATGCCTTCTTCACACAAGGCTCTGTGATCTGTGTCACCACAATTCTCCATGAAATTTTCATCACAATGCTCTGTGTCCCTTGTCATCACAATGCTCCATGCCTTTGTCAGCACAATGCTCCATGACCCTTGTCATCACAATGCTCCAACACCTCTGTAATCACAATTCTCCATGCCACTTTTCATCTCAATGCTCCATGAACACTGTCATCACAATGCACCATGCCCATCATCATAATGATTCATGCTATTGTCATCACAATGAAATCAAAATGCTCCATGTCCTCTGTCATCACAATGCTCCAAACCCTTCTGATCACAATGTTCCATAACACGTGTCATCACATGCCCCATGACGCTCGTCTTCACATTTATGCAAGGTCTTCTCATCACAATGCTCCATGACCTTTGTCACCACAATGCTCAATACACTTGGCATCACAATAGTCGCTGACACTTGTCATCAGTATGCTCCATGAACACTGTCATGACAAGGCTCCATGCCATTTTCATCACAATTATCCATTCTGTTTTCATCACAATGCTCCAAGACCCCTGTTATCACAATGCTCCGTGACTCCAGTCATCACAATGCTTCATGACACTTGTCATCACAATGGTCCATGACCTCGTCACACAAAGCTCTGTGACCTTTGTCACCACAATGCTCCATGAAATTTTTATCACAATGCTCTGTGACCCTTGTCATCACAAAGCTCCTTGCCTTTGTCAGCACAATGCTCCGTGACCCTTTTCATCACAATGCTCGATGCGTGTGTCAGTACAATGCTCCATAACCCATGTCATCACAGTGCACCATGCACTTGAAATCACAATGCTCCACATCCTTGTCATCAAAATGCTCCATAAACATTGGCATCACAGTGCTCCATGCACTTCTCCACAAAATGCCTTCTCACCACTGATATCACAATGTTCCATCACTAGTAATCACAGTATTCTCTCAACCCTGTCATCACAATATTCCATGACCCCTGTCATCACATTTCTCCATGCCCTTGTCATCACAATGCTCCATGACCCCTGTCATCACAATGCTCCTTGCCTCCAGTCATCACAATGCTTCATGACCATTGTCCTAACAATGGTCCATGCACTCGTCACAAAAGGCTCTGTGACCTTTGTCACCACAATGCTCCATGCCCTTGACATCTCAATGCTCCATGCCCACTGTCATCACAATAATCCATGAAACTTGTCAGACCAATGTTCCATGACACTGTCATCATATTGCTCCATGCCCTTGTCCTCACAATGCTCCATGACCCCTGTCATCACAGTGCTCCGTGACTCCAGTCATCACAATGATTCATGACCTTTCTCATCACAGTGATACGTGCCCTCGTCACACAAGGCTTTGTGATCTTTGTCACCTTAATGCTCCATGAAATTTTCATCACAATGCTCTGTGTCCCTTGTCATCAGAATGCTCCATGCCTTTTTCAGCACAATGCTCCATGACACTTGTCATCATAATGCTCCATGCGCTTGTCATCACAATGCTCCATGACACATGTCATCACAATGTGCCATGCTCTTTTCATCACAATGCTCCACATCATTTTCATCGCTATGCTAAATAAAAATTGTCATCACAATGCTCCATGCACTTCTCATCAAAATGCTCTCTCACCACATATATCACAATGTTCCATCACTAGTCATCACATTACTCGCTCACCCTGTCATCACAATGTTCCATGACCACTGTCATCACAGTGCTACATGCCCTTATTATCACAATGCTCCATGACCCCTGACATCACAATGTTCCATAACCCCTTTCACAAAATGCTCCATGACCCATTTCTTCACAAGGCTTCATGACCACTGACATCACAATGTTCCATAACCCCTGTCATCAAAATATTCCATGACCCTTTTATTCAAATTGCTCCATGACTCTGTCATCACAATGCTCCCTGCCCTTCTCATCACAGTGCACCACGCCCTTGTCATCAAAATGCCCCATGACATTTGTCATCACAAAGTCATGACTCTTGGCATCACAATGCTCCATGCCTTTGTCAGCACAATGCTCCATGACACTTGTCATCAAAATGCTCCATGCCATTGTCATCACAATGCTCAATGAAATCTCTCATCACATTGCTCCATGCCCTTGTCATCACAATGCTCCATTACACCTGTCATAACAGTGCTCCATGACCCCTGCCATCACAATGTTCCACGGCCTTGTTATCACAGGCTCCATGACCCTTGTCATCACAATGCACCAAGACCTCTGTAATTACAATTCTCCATGCCCCTTTTCATCACAATGCTCCATGAACCCTGTCATCACAATGCTCTAAACCCTTCTGATCACAATGTCCCATAACACTTGTCATCACAATACCCCATGACGCTCATCATCACAATTATGCAAGGTCTTCTCATCACAATGCTCCATGACCCTTTTCCCCACAATGCTCAATACCCTTGTCATCACAATGCTCCGTGACACTTGTCATCAATATGCTCCTTGAACATTTTCATGACAAGGATCCATGCCTATTTCATCACAATGATCCATTGTCTTTTCATGACAATGCTCCAAGACCACTGTTATCACAGTGCTCTGTGATTTCAGTCATCACAGTCCTTCATGACATTTGTCATCACAATGGACCATGACCTTGTCACACAAAGCTCTGTGACCTTTGTCACCACATGGCTCCCTGAACTTTTAATCACAATGATCTGTGATCCTTGTCATCACAAAGCTCCATGCCTTTGTCAGCACAATGCTCCATGACCCTTGTCATCACAATGCTCGATGCGCGTGTCAGCACAATGCCCCATAACTCATGTCATCACAATGCGCCATGCACTTGTCATCAAAATGGTCCACATCCTTGTCATCAAAATGCTCCATAAACCTTGTCATCACAATGCTCCATGCACTTCTCTTCAAAATGCTCTATCACCACTGATATCACAATGTTCCATCACTAGTCATCACAATACTCCCTCACACCTGTCATCACAATGTTCCAAAGCCCCTGTCATCACAATGCTACATTCCCTTATCATCACAATGCTCTATGCCACCTGACATCACAATGTTCCATAACCCCTGTTATCAAAATGCTCCATGACCCTTTTCATCACAAAGCTCCATGACCACTGACATCACAATGTTCTATAACCTCTGTCATCAAAATATTCAATGACCCTTTTCATCAAATTGTTCCATGACCCAGTCATCACAATGCTCCCTGCCCTTCTCATCACAATGCACGACGCAGTTGTCATCAAAATGCTCCATGACCTTTGTCATCACAAAGGTCCATGACCCTTGGCATCACAATGCTCCATTCCATTGTCATCACAATGCTCCATGAACTCTCTCATCACATTGCTCCATGCACTTGTCATCCAAATCTCCATGACGCTTGTAATCACAATGCTCGATGCCCTTCTCATCACAATGATCCATGCCCTTGTCATTACAATCCTGCATGATCGATGTATCAGAGTGTTCCGTGCCCTTGTAATCACAATGCTCGATGCCCATACTCATCACAAAAATCCATGAAAATTTTCAGACCAATTCCCCATTCCCTTGTCATCACAAGCCTCGATGACACTTGGTATCAAAATGCTCCAAGAACCCTGTAATCACAATGCTCCATGCCCTTGACATCATAAAGCTCCATGATGCATGTCATCAGAAAGTTCCATGGCCTTCTCATGAAAATGGTCCATTCCCGTGTAATCACAATGTTCCAACACCACTGTAATTACAATGCTCCATGCTCCTTTTCATCTCAATGCTCCATGAACCCTGTCATCACAATGAACCGTGCCCATCACATAATATTTCATGCTATTGTCATCACAATAAAATCAAAATGCTCAATGACCACTGTCATCAAAATGCACCAAACCCTTCTGATCAAAATGTTCCATAACACTTCTCATCACAATGCCCCATGACGCTGGTCATCACAATGATCCATGCCCTTTTCATCACAATGCTCCAAGAACCCTGTAATCACAATGCTCTATGTGCTTGTCATCACAAAGCTCCATGACGCATGTCATCAGAATGCTCCATTGCCTTCTCATCACAATGCTCCATCACTAGTCATCACAATACTCCCTCACCCCTGTCATCACAATATTCCATGACCACTGTAATCACAATTCTCCATGCCCTTGTCATCACAAAGCTCCATGACGCATGTCATCTGAATGCTCCATGGACTTCTCATCACAATGCTCCATGCCATTGTCATCACAATGCTCCACACCCCTGTAATCACAATGCTCCATGCCCCTTTTCATCTCAATGCTCCATGAACCCTGTCATCACAATGCACCGTGCCCATCACCATAATATTTCATGATATTGTCATCACAGTGAAATCAAAATGCTCAATGACCTCTGTCATCACAATGCACCAAACCCTTCTGATCACAATGTTCCATAACACTTGTCATCACAATGCCCCATGACTCTGGTCTTAACAATTATCCATGGCCTTCTCATCACAATGCTCCATGATCTTTGTCATCACAATGCTCAATAAACTTATCATCACAATGCTCCGTTACACTTGTCATCAGTATGCTCCTTGAACCCTGTCATGACAAGGATCCATGCATTTTTCATCACAATGATCCATTCCCTTTTCATCACAATGCTCCAAATCCCCTGTAATCACAATGCTCCATGTCCTTGTCATCACAAAGCTCCATGATGCATGTGATCATAATGCTGCATTGCATTCTCATCAAAATGCTAAATGCCCTTGTAATCACATTGCTTCAAAACCCCTGTAATCTCAATGCTCCATGCACCTTTTCATCAGAATGCTCCATGCCCTTTTCATCACAATGTTCCATGACCCTTGTCATCGCAATGTTCCAAGCCCTTGTCATCAAAATGCTCCATTATCTTTGTCATCACAATCCTCCATGACACTTGGTATCACAATGCTCCATGCCATTGTCATCACAATGGACAATGACATATGTCATCACAATGCACCCTGACACATGTCTTCACAATACTCCATGACCTTGTCATCACAATGTTCCATGCCCTTGTCATCACAATGCGCCATGCCCACTGTCATCACAATAATCCATGAAACATGTCAGACCAATGTTCCATGGCCCTGTCATCACAATTCTCCATGCCCTTGTCATCACAATGCTCCAAGACCCCTGTAATCACAATGCTCCATGCCCTTGTCATCACAAAGTTCCATGACGCAGGTCATCAGAATGCTCCATGGCCTTCTCATCACAATGCTCCATGCCCTTGTCATCACAGTGCTCCAAGACCCCTGTAATCACAGTGCTCCATGCCCCTTTGTATATCAATGCTCCATGAACCCTGTCATCACCATGCACCATGCCCATCATCATAATGCTTCATGCTATTGTCATCACAATGCAATCAATATGCTCCATGACATCTGTCATCACAATGCTAAAAACCCTTCTGATCACAATGTTCCATAACACTTGTCATCACAATGCCCCATGACGCTCGTCATCACAATTATGAATGGTTTAATCATCACAATGCTCAATGACCTTTGTCACCACAATCCTCAATACACTTATCACCACAATGCTCCCTGACACTTGTCATCAGTATGCTCCATGAACCCTGTCATGAAAAGGCTCCATGCCTTTTTCATCACAATGATCCATTCCCTTTTCATCACAATGCTCCAAGACCCATGTAATCACAATGCTCCCTGCCCTTGTCATCACAAATCTCCATGACACATGTCCTCTGAATACTCCATGGCATTCTCATCACAATGCTCCATGCCTTTGGCATCACAATGCTCCAAGTTCACTGTCATCACAATGCTCCGTGACTACAGTCATCACAGTGCTTCATGACATTTGTCATCACAATGGTCCATGACCTCGTCACACAAGGCTTTGTGACCTTTGTCACCACAGTGCTCCATGAACTATTCATCACAATGCTCTATGACCCTTGTCATCACAAACCTCGATGCCATTGTCAGCACAATGCTCCATGACCCTTGTCAGCACAATGCTCGATGCGCGTGTAAGCACAATGCTCCATAACCCATGTCATCACAATGCTCCCTGCACTTCTCATCACAATGCACCACGCACTTGTTTTCATAATGCTCCATGACCTTTGTCATCACAAATCTCCATGACACTTGGAATCACAATGCTCCATTCCATTGTCATCACAATGCTCCATGAACCCTCTCATCACATTGCTCCATGCACTTGACATCACAAATCTCCATGAGGCTTGTCATCACAACACTCGATGCCCTTCTCAGCACAATGCTACATGTCCTTGTCATTACAATCCTGCATGATCTATGTATCACCGTGTTCCGTGCCCTTCTCATAACAATGCTTCATGACCCCTGCCTTCACAAGGTTCCATGGTCTTGTCATCACAAGCCTCCATGAACCTTATCATCACAATGCTCCAAGACCCCTCTAATCACATTGCTCCATGCCCTTGTCATCAAAAAGCTCCATGACGCAAGTCATCAGAATGCTCCATGGCCTTGTCATCACAATGCTCCATGCCCTTGTCATCACAATGCTGCAAGACCCCTGTAATCACAGTGCTCCATGCCCCTTTTCATCTCAATGCTCCATGAACTCTGTCATCACAATGCACCATGCCCATCACCATAATATTTCATGCTGTTGTCATCACAATGAAATCAAAATGCCCAATGACCTCAGTCATCACAATGCTCCAAACCCTTCTGATCACAATGTTTCATAACTCTTATCATCACAATGCCCCATGAGGCTGGTCATCACAATTATCCATGGTCTTCTCATCACAATGCTCCATGATCGTTGTCATCACAATGCTCAATACACTTATCTTCACAATGCTCCTTGAAATTTCTCATCAGTATGCTACTTGAACCGTGTTATGACAAGGCTCCATGCAATTTTCATCACAATTATCCATGTCCTTGTCATCACAAAGCTCCATGATGCATGTTATCAGAATGCTCCATGGCCTTCACATCACAATGCTCCATGCCCTTGTCATCACAATGCTACAAAACCCCTGTAATAACAATGCTCCATGCACCTTTTCATCAGAATGCTCCATGACACTTGTCATCACAAGGCTCCATGGTCCACTCATTACAATGCTCCAGGACCTTGTCATCACAGTGCTCCATTCCCTTGTCATCACAATGCTCCATGACCCCTGTCATCACAATAATCTATGTACATTTTCAGCCCAATGATCCATGACCTTCTCATCACAATGTTTCATGACCCATGTCATCACAATGCTCCATGACCACAGTCATCAAAATGCTCCATGACCCCTGTCATCACAATGGTGCATGCCCTCGTCATCAAAAGGCTCTGTGACATTTGTCACAATGCTCCATGAAATTTTCATGACAATGTTCTCTTACTCATGTCATCACTATGCTCCATGCCTTTGTCAGCACAATGCTCCATGACCCTTGTCATCACAATGCTCCATGTGCTTGTCCGCACAATGCGACATGACCTGTGTCATCACAATGTGACATGTGCTTGTCATCACAATGCTCCACAACCTTGTCATCACAGTGCTCCATAAACCTTGTCGTCACAATTCTCCATGCACTTCCCATCAAAAGGCTCTCCCATCACTGATATCATAATGTTCCATCACTAGTCATCACAATACTCCCTCACCCCTGTCATCACAATGTTCCATGACCCATGTCATCACAATGCTCAATGACACTTTTCATCACAATGCTCCCTGACCCCTGACATCACAATGTTCCATAACCCCTGTCATCAAAATGTCCCATGACACTTTTCATCAAATTGCTCCATGACCCTTTCATCACAATGCTCACTGCCCTCCTCATCACAGTGCACCACGCCCTTGTCATCAAAACCCTCCATGACCTTTGTCATCACAAAGCTCCGTGACCCTTAGCATCACAATGCTCCATGCCATTGTCATCAAAATGCTCCATGAACCCCCTCAACACATTGTTACATGTCCTTGTCATCACAGGCTCCATGATGCTTTTCATCACAATGCTCGATGCTCTTCTTAACACAAAGCTCCAAGGCTTGTCATTACAATCCTTCATGACCCATGTATCACAGTGTTCCGTGCCCTTGTCATCACAATGCTCCATGCCCCCTCTCATCACAATAATCCATGAAAATTTTCAGACCAATTCTCCATGCCCTTGTCATGAAAATGCTCCATTACCACTGTTATAACAATGCTCCATGAAAACTGCCATTACAGTGTTCCACGGCCTTCTCATCACAAGGCTCCATGACCCTTGTCATCACAATGCTCCAAGACCCCTGGAATCACAATGCTCCATGCCCTTGTCATCACAAAGCTCCATGACGCATGTCATCAGAATGCGCCTTCGCCTTCTCATCACAATGCTCCATGACCTGGTCATCGCAATGCTCCAAGACCACTGTAATCACAATGCTCCATGCCTCTTTTCATCTCAATGCTCCTTCAACCCTGTCATCACAATGCACCATGCCCATCATCATAATGCTTCATGCTACTTTCATCACAATGAAATCAAAATGCTCCATGACCTCTGTCATCACAATGCTCCAAACCCTTTTGATCACAATGTTCCATAACATTTGTCATCACAACGCCCCATGACGCTCATCATCACAATTATCCATGGTCCTCTATTCACAATACTCCATGACCTTTTTCATCACAATTCTCAATAAACTTGTCATCACAATGCTCCCTGACAATGGTCGTGAATATGCTCCTTGAAATCTGTCATGACAAGGCTCCATGCATTTTTCATCACAATGATCCATGCACTTTTCATCACAATACTCCAAGACTCCTGTAATCACAATGCTCCATGCCCTTGTCATCACACAGCTTCATGTAGCATGTCTTCAAAATGCTCGATGGCCTTCTCATCACCATGCTGCATGCCCTTTTCATCACAATGCTCCATTCACTTGTCATCAAAATGCTCCATGAACCCTGTCATCACAATGCACCATGCCCATCACCATAGTATTTCATGCTAATGTCATCACAATGAAATCAAAATGCTCAATGACCTCAGTCATCACAATGCACCAAACACTTCTGATCTAAATGTTCCATAACACTTGTCATCAAAATGCCCCATGACGCTGGTTATCACAATGATCCATGCCCTTTTCATCACAATGCTCCAAGACCCCTGTAATCACAAGGCTCCATGTCCTTGTCATCACAAAGCTCCATGACACATGTCATCAGAATGCTCCATTGCCTTCTCATCACAATGCTCCATGCCCTTGTCATCAGAATGCTTCAAAACCCCTGTAATCACAATGCTCCATGCACCTTTTCATCAGAATGCTCCATGACCCTTTTCCTCAAAATGCTCCATGACCCCTGACATCACAATGATTCATAACCCCTGTCATCACAATGTTCCATGACGCTTTTCATCAATTTGCTCCATGATCCTGTCATCACAATGCTCCCTGCCTTTCTCATCACTGTGCACCACAACCTTGTCATCAAAATGCTCCATGACATTTGTCATCAAAAAGCTCCATGACCCTTGGCATCACAGTGCTCCATGCCATTTCATCACAATGCTACATGTAACCTCTCATCATATTTCTCCATGCCCTTGTTAGCACAATGCTCCATGATACTTGTCATCACAATGCTCGATACTCTTCTCATCACAATGCTCTATGCCCTTGTCATTACAATCCTCCATGACACAGGTATCACAGTGTTCCGTTGCCTAATCATCACAATGCTCCATGCCGAATCTCATCACAATAATCCATGAAATTTTTAGACCAATGTTCCATGCCCTTGGCATAAAAATGCTCCATTACCCCTGTCATAACAATGCTCCATGACCCCTGCCAACACAATGTTCCACGGCCATGTCATCCAAGGCTCCATGGCCCTTGTCATCACAATGCTCCAACAGCCCTGTAATCACAAAGCTCCATGCCCTTGTCATCACAAAGATCCATGACGAATGTCATCAGAATGCTCCATTGCCTTCTCATCAAAATGCTCCGTGCCCTTGTCATAAGAATGCTTCAAAACCCCTGTAATCACAATGCTCCATGGACCTTTTCGTCAGAATACTCCATGACCCTTTTCCTCAAAATGCTCCATGACCCCTGACATCACAATGTTTCATAACCCCTGTCATCACAATGATCCATGACACTTTTCATCAATTTTCTCCATGACCCTGTCATCACAATGCTCCCTGCCTATCTCATCACAGTGCACCACAAACTTGTCATCAAAATGCTCCATGACATTTGTCATCACAAAGCTCTATGACCCTTGGCATCACAATGCTCCATGCCATTTCATCACAATGCTACATGTAACCTCTCATCACATTGCTCCATGCCCTTGTCAGCACAATGCTCCATGACACTTGTCATCACAAAGCTCGATACCCTTCTCATCACATAGCTCCATGCCCTTGTCATTACAATCCTCCATGACACATGTATCACAGTGTTCCATTCCCTAGTCATCACAATGCTCCATGCCGAATCTCATCACAATAATCCATGAAATTTTCAGCCCAATGATCCATGCCCTTGTCATCACAATGCTCCATTACCCCTGTCATAACAATGTTCCATGCCACCTGCCAACACAATGTTCCACGGCCATGTCATCCAAGGCTCCCTGGCCCTTGTCATCACAATGCTCCAAGACCACTGTAATCACAATGCTCCATGCCCTTGTCGTCACAAAGATCCATGACAGATGTCATCAGAATGCTCCATGGACATCTCATCACAATGATCCATGCCCTTGTAATCACAATGCTCCAAGACAACTGTAATCACAATGCTCCATGCCCCTATTCATCAGAATGCTCGATGAGACTTGTCATCACAGGATTCCATGGTTTTCTCATCACACTGCTCCAGGAACTTGTCATCGTAATGCTCCATTCCCTTGTCATCACAATGCTCCTTTACCCCTGTCATCGCAATACTCCATGAATATTTTCAGCCCAATGCTCCATGACCTTCCAATCACAATGCTCCATGACCCTTGTCAGCACATTGCTCCATGACCCCTCTCATCAGAATGCTCCATGTCCCATGTCATCAAAATTCTCCACGTCTTTGTCATCACAATGCACCATGACACTTCTTATCACAATGTTACATGATCTTGTCATCACAATTCTCCATGAACTTGTCACTGCAATGCTCTATGACCCCTCTTATAGCAAGCTCTATGCGTTTGTCATCACAATGCTTCACGACGTTGTCATCAAAATTCTCAATGGCCCTTGTCATCACAATGCTCCATGCCCTTGTCATCACAATGCTCCATGACCATTGTCATCACAATGTCCCAAGCCCTTGTCATCAAAATGCTCCATTACTTTTGTCATCTCAATCCTCCATGACACTTGGTATCACAATGCTCCATGCCATTGTCATCACAATGGACAATGACATATGTCATCACAATGCTCCCTGACACCTGTCTTCACAATACTCCATGACCTTGTCATCACCATGTTCCATGCCCTTGTCATCACAATGCGCCATGCCAATTGTCATCACAAATAATCGATGAAACTTGTCAGACCAATGTTCCATGCCCCTGTCATCACAATGCTCCATGCCCTTGTCATCACAATGCTCCATGATCCCTGTCATCACAATGCTCCCTGACTTCAGTCATCACAATGCTTCATGACCTTTGTCATCACAATGGTCCATGCCTTCGTCACACATGGCACTGTGACCTTTGTCACCACAATGCTCCATGCACTTGTCATCACAAAGCTCCATGACGCATGTCATCAGAATTCTCCTTTGTCTTCTCATCTCAATGCTCCTTGCCCTTGTCATCATAATCCTTCAAAACCCCTTTAATCACAATGCTCCATGCACCTTTTCATCAGAATGCTTCATGACCCTTTTCATCAAAATGCTCCATGACCCCTGACATCACAGTGTTCCATAACCCCTGTAATCAAAATGTTCCATGACACTTTTCATCAATTTGCTCCATGACCCTGTCATCACAATGCTCCGTGCACTTCTCATCACAATGCACCACGATATTGTCATCAAAATGCTCCATGACCTTTGTCATCACAAAGCTCCATGACCCTTGGCATCACAATGCTCCATGCCATTTCATCACAATGCTACATGAAACCTCTCATCCCATTGCTCCATGCTCTTGTCATCACAATGATCAATGACGCTTGTCATCACAATGCTCGATACTCTTCTCATCACAATGCTCCATGCCCTTTTCATTACAATCTCCCATGACACATGTATCACAGTTTTCCATGCCCTAGTCATCACAATGCTCCATGCCGAATCTCATCACAATAATCCATGAAATTTTCAGACTAATGTTCCATTCCCTTGTCATCACAATACTCCATTACCCCTGTCATAACAATGCTCCATGACCCCTGCCATCACAATATTCCACGGCCTTGTCATCCAAGGCTCCATGACCCTGGTCATCACTGTGCTGCAAGACCCCTGTAATCACAATTTTCCATGCCCTTGTCATCAAAAATATTCATGACACATGTTATCAGAATATTGCATGGCCTTCTCATCACAAAGCTCCATGCCCTTGTCATCACAATGCTCCAAGACCCCTGTAATCACAATGCTCCATGCCCCTTGTCGTTACAGTGCTCCATGACGCTCGTTATCACAATTATCCGTGATCTTCTCATCACAATGCCCCACGGTCTTGCCATCACAATGCTCCATGCCCTGGTCATCACAATGCTCCATGTCCCATGTCATCACAATTCTCCACGTCCTTGTCATCACAATGCTCCATGACATTTCTTATCACAATGTTACATGATCTTTTCATCACAATTCTCCATACACTTGTCATCACAATGCTCTATGACCCCTGTCATAGCAGGCTCCATGCGCTTGTCATCAAAATGCTTCACGACGTTGTCATCAAAATTCTCAATGGCCCTTGTCATCACAATGCTCCATGACCCTTGTCATCACAGTGTCCCAAGCCATTGTCATCAAAATGCTCCATTACCTTTGTCATCACAATCCTCCATGACACTTGGTATCACAATGCTCCATGCCATTGTCATCACAATGGACAATGACATATGTCATCACAATGCTCCCTGACACCTGTCTTCACAGTACTCCATGACCTTGTCATCACAATGTTCCATGCCCTTGTCATCACAATGCGCCATGCCCACTGTCATCACAATAATCCATGAAACATCTCAGACCAATGTTCCATGCCCCTGTCATCACAATGCTCCATGCCCTTGTCATCACAATGCTCCATGACCCCTGTCATCACAATGCTCCGTGACTCCAGTCATCACAATGCTTCATGACCTTTGTAATCACAATGGTCCATGCCCTCGTCACACAACGCTCTGTGACCTTTGTCACCACAATGTTCCATGCCCTTGTCATCACAATGCTCCATGCCCACTGTCATCACAATAATCCATGAAATTTGTCAGACCAATGATCCATGACCTCTTCACACAAGGCTCTGTGATCTTTGTCACCACAATGCTCCATGAACTTTTCATCACAATGATCTTTGTTCCTTGTCATCACGATGCTCCATGCCTTTGTCAGCACAATGCTCCATGACCCTTGTCATCACAAAGCTCCAAGTCCCCTGTAATCACAATGCTCTATGAATTTGTCATCACAAAGCTCCATGATGCATGTCATCAGAATGCTCCATGGCCTTCTCATCACAGTGCTCCATGCCATTGTCCTCACAGTTCCCCAAAACCCCTGTAATCACAATGCTCCATGCCCCTTTTCATCTCAATGCTCCATGCATCCCGTCATCACAATGCACCGTGCCCATCACCATAATATTTCTTGCTATTGTCATCACAATGAAATCAAATTGCTCAATGAACTCTGTCATCATAATGCACCAAACCCTTCTGATCACAATGTTCCATAACACTTGTCATCACAATGCTCCATGAAGCCTCTCATCACATTGCTCCATGCCATTGTCATTACAATACTCCATGACACATGTATCACAGTGTTCCGTGACCTAGTCATCACAATGTTCCATGCCGAATCTCATCACAATAATCCATGAAATTTTCAAACCAATGTTCCTTGCCCTTTTCATCACAATGCTCCCTTACCCCTGTCATAACAATGCTTCATGACCCCTGCCATCACAATGTTCTACGGCCTTGTCATCCTAGGCTCCATGACCCTTGTCATCACAGTGCTCCAAGACGTCTGTAATCACAATGATCCATGCCCTTGTGGTCACAATGATTCATAACGCATGTCATCAGAATGCTCCATGGCCTTCTCATCAAAATGTTCCATTCCCTTGTCATCACAATGCTCCAACACCCCTGTAATCAAAATGCTCCATGCCCCTTGTCATTACAGTGCTCCATGACGCTCGTCATCACAATTATCCGTGATCTTCTCATCACAATGCTACACGGTCTTGCCATCACAATGCTCCAAGACACTTCTCATCACAATGTTACATGCTCTTGTCATCACAGTTCTCTATGCACTTGTCATCGCAATGCTCCATGACCCCTGTCATAGCAAGCTCCATGTGCTTTTCATCACAATGCTTCAGGAACTTGTCATCAAAATTCTCAATGGCCCTTGTCATCACAATCCTCCATGCACTTGTCATCAAAATGCTCCATGACCCTTGTCATCACAATGTTCCAAACCCCTGTCATCACAATGCTCCATTAACTTTGTCATCACATTCCTCCATGACACTTGGCATCACAATACTCCATGCCATTGTCATCACAATGGACCATGACATATGTCATCACAATGCCCCCAGACACCTGTCTTGACAGTACTCCATGACCTTCTCATCACAATGCTCCATGCTCTTCTCATCAAAATGCGCCTTGCCCACTGTCATCACAATAAACAATGAAACTTGTCAGACCAATGCACCATGCCCCTGTCATCAGAATGCTCCATACCTTTGTCATCACAATGTTCCGTGACTCCAGTCATCACAATGCTTCATGACCTTTGTGATCACAATGGTACTTAACCTCGTCATCACAAGGCTCTGTGACAATTGTCACCAAAATGCTCCGTGAACTTTTCATCGCAATGCTCTGTGACTGTTGTCATCACAAGGTTCCATGAATTTGTCAGCACAATGCTCCATGACCCATGTCATCAAAATGCGCCATGCAATTGTCATCACAATGCTCCACAGCCTTGTCATCACAATGCTCCATAAACCTTGTCATCACAATGCTCCATAAACCTTGTCATCACAATGCTCCATGCACTTCTCATCAAAATGCTTTCTCACCACTGATATCACAATGTTCCATCAGTAGTCATCACAATACTCCCTCACCACTGTCATCAAAATTTTCCATGACCTCTGTCATCACAATGCCACATGCCATATCATCACAATGCTCCATGATCCCTGACATCAAAATATTCCATATCCTCTGTCATCAGAATGCTCCATCACCCTTTTCATCACCATGCTCCAAGACCCCTGACATCACAATGTTCCATAACCACTGTCATCTAAATGTTCCATGACACTTTTCATCAAATTGCTCCATGACCCTGTCATCACAATGCACCAGGTCCATCATCATAATGCTTCATGCTATTGTCATCCCAATGAAATCATTTTGCTCCATGACCCCTGTCATAAAAATGCTCCATGACCCTTTTCATCACAATGCTCCATGACTCCTGACATCACAGTGTTCCATAACCACTGTCATCAAAATATTCCATGATACTTTTCATCAAATTGCTCCATGACCCTCTCATCAAAATGTTCCCAGCCCTTCTCATCACAATGCACCACGACCTTGTCATCAAAATGCTCCATGAACTTTGTCATCACAAACTCCATGACCCTTGGCATCACAATGCTCCATGCCATTTTCATCACAGTGCTTCATGACCCCTGTAATCACAATGCTCCATGCACCTTTTCATCAGAATGCTGCATGAGACTTGTCATCACAAGGCTCCATGGTTTTCTCATCACAATGCCCCAGGACCTTGTCATCACAATGCCCCATTACCCTGTCATCACAATACTCCATGAACATTTTCAGTCCAATGCTCCATGACCTTCTTATCACAATGCTCCATAAACCTGTCATCACAATGCTCCATGACCACTGTCATCACAGAGCTCCATGACCCCTGACAACACAATGATATGGGAATCTTGTATTCAAAATACTCCATGACCCTTGTCATCACAATGCTCCATGCCCTTGTCATCACAATGCTCCATGAAGCCTCTCATCACATTGCTCCATGCCCTTGTCATTACAAACCTCCATGATCCATGTATCACAGTGTTCCGTGCCCTTGTCATCACAATGCTCTATGCCCACTCTCATCACAGTAATCCCTGAAAATTTTCAGACCAATGCTCGATACCCTTAACCATCACAATCCTCCATTGCCTATGTTATAACCATGCTCCATGAACCCTGCCATCACAATGTTCTAGGGTCTTGTCATCAGAAGGATCCAATACCCATGTAATCACAATGCTCCGTGCCCCTTTTCATCAGAATGCTCCATGAGAATTGTCACCAAAAGGCTCCATGGTCCTCTCATCACAATGCTCCAGTACCTTGTCATCACAATGGTCCATGCCCACTTCATCAAAAGGCTCTGTGAAATTTGTCACCACAATGCTCCATGAAAATTTCATCACAATGCTCTTTTACGCATGTCTTCACTATGCTCCATGCCTTTGTAGGCACAATGCTCCATGACGCTTGTCCTCACAATGCTCGATACTCTTCTCATCACAATGCTCCATGCCCTTGTCATTACAATCCTCTCTGACACATGTATCAAGTGTTCCGTGCCCTAGTCATCACAATGCTCCATGCCGAATCTCATCACAATAATCCATGAAATTTTCAGACCAATGTTCCATGCACTTGTCATCACAATGCTGCATTACACCTGTCATAACAATGCTCCATGACCCCTGCCATCACAATGTTCCACGGCCTTGTCATCCAAAGCTCCATGACCCTTGTCATCATAGTGCTCCAAGACCTCTGTAATCACAGTGCTCCATGCCCTTGTCGTCACAATGATTCATGACACATATCATCATAATGCTCCATGGCTTTCTCATGAAAATGCTCCATTCCCTTGTCATCACAATGCTCCAGGAACCCTGGATTCACAATGCCCCATGCCCCTTGTCATTACAGTGCTCCATGACGCTCGTCATCACAATTATCCGGGATCTTCTCATCACAATGCTCCACGGTCTTGCCATCACAATGCTCCATGCCCTGGTCATCACAATGCTCCATGTCCAATGTCATCACCATTCTCCACCTCCTTGTCATCACAATGCTCCATAACACTTCTTATCACAATGTTACATGATCTTGTGATCACAATTCTCCATGCACTTGTCATCGGAATGCTCTGTGATCCCTGTCATAGCAAGCTCCATGAGCTTGTCATCACAATGCTTCACGACATTGTCATCAAAATCCTCAATGGCCCTTGTCATCACAATGCTCCCGCCCTTGTAATCACAATGCTCCACGACCCTTGTCATCACAATGTTCCAAGCCCTTGTCATCAAAATGCTCCATTACCTTTGTCATCACAATCCTCCATGACACTTGGTATCACAATGCTCCATGCCATTGTCATCACAATGGACAATGACATATATCATCACAATGCTCCCTGACACCTGTCTTCACAATACTCCATAACCCTGTCATCACAATGTTCCATGCCCTTGTCATCACAATGCATCATGCCCACTGTCATCACAATAATCCATGAAACATGTCAGACCAATGTTCCATGCCCCTGTCATCACAATGCTCCATGCCATTGTCATCACAATGCTCCATGACCCCGGTCATCACCATGCTCCGTGACTCCAGTCATCACAATGCTTCATGGCCTTTGTCATCAAAGTGTTCCATGCCCTCGTCACACAAGTCTCTGTGACCTTTGTCACCACAATGCTCCATGTCCTTGTCATCACAAAGCTCCCTGACACATGTCATCAGAATGCTTCATTGCTTTCTCATCACAATGCTCCTTGCCCTTGTCATCACAATGCATCAAAACCCCTGTAATCACAATGCTCCACGCAACTTTTCATCAAAATGCTCCATGGCCCTTTTCATCAAATTGCTCCATGACCCTGTCATCAAAATGCTCCCTGCTCTTCTCATCACAATGCACCACGACCTTGTCATCAAAATGCTCCATGAACTTTGTCATCACAAACTCCATGACCCTTGGCATTACAATGCTCCATGCCATTTTCATCACAATGCTTCATGACCCCTGTAATCACAATGCTCCATGCACCTTTTCATCAGAATGCTCCATGAGACTTGTCATCACAAGGCTCCATGGTTTTCTCATCACAATGCCCCAGGACCTTGTCATCACAATGCCCCATTACTCTGTCATCACAATACTCCATGAACATTTTCAGCCCAATGCTCCATGACCTTCTTATCACTATGCTCCATGACCCTGTCATCACAATGCTCCATGACCACTGTCATCAGAGAGCTCCATGACCCCTGAAAACACAATGATCCGGGAATCTTGTCATCAAAATGCTCCATGACCCTTGTCATCACAGTGCTCCATGCCCTTGTCATCACAATGCTCCATGAAGCCTCTCATCACATTGCTCCATGCCCTTGTCATTACAAACCTCCATGATCCATGTATCACAGTGTTCCGTGCCCTTGTCATCACAATGCTCTATGCCCACTCTCATCACAGTAATCCATGAAAGTTTTCAGACCAATGCTCGATACCCTTGTCTTCACAATCCTCCATTGCCCATGTCATAATCATGCTCCATGAATCCTGCCATCACAATATTCTACGGTCTTGTCATCAGAAGGATCCAATACCCCTGTAATCACAAAGATCCATGCCCCTTTTCATCAGAATGCTCCATGAGAATTGTCACCAAAAGGCTCCATGGTCGTCTCATCACAATGCTCCAGTACCTTGTCATTACAATGGTCCATGCCCACTTCATCAAAAGGCTCTGTGAAATTTGTCACAACAATGCTCCATAAAAATTTCATCAAAATGCTCTTTTACCCATGTCTTCACTATGCTCCATGCTTTTGTCAGCACAATGCTCCATGACGCTTGTCATCACAATGCTCGATACACTTCTCATCACAATGCTCCATGCCCTTGTCATTACAATCCTCCATGACACATGTATCAAGTGTTCCGTGCCCTAGTCATCACAATGCTCCATGCCGAATCTCATCACAATAATCCATGAAATTATCAGACCAATGTTCCATGCCCTTGTCATCACAATGCTCCATTACCCCTGTCATAACAATGCTCCATGACCCCTGCCATCACAATGTTCCACGGCCTTGTCATCCAAAGCTCCATGACCCTTGTCATCATAGTGCTCCAAGATCTCTGTAATCACAATGCTCCATGCCCTTGTCATCACAATGATTCATGATGCATGTCATCAGAATGCTCCATGGCCTTCTCATGAAAATGCTCCATTCCCTTGTCATCACAATGCTCCAGGAACCCTGGATTCACAATGCTCCATGCCCCTTGTCATTACAGTGCTCCATGACGCTCGTCATCACAATTATCCGTGATCTTCTCATCACAATGCTCCACGGTCTTGCCATCACAATGCTCCATGCCCTGGTCATCACAATGCTCCATGTCCCATGTCATCACAATTCTCCAAGTCCTTGTCATCACAATGCTCCATGACACTTCTTATCACAATGTTACATGATCTTGTGATCACAATTCTCCATGCACTTGTCATCGGAATGCTCTATGATCCCTGTCATAGCAAGCTCCATGAGCTTGTCATCACAATGCTTCACGACATTGTCATCAAAATCCTCAATGGCACTTGTCATCACAATGTTCCAAGCCCTTGTCATCAAAATGCTCCATTACCTTTGTCATCACAATCCTCCATGACACTTGGTATCACAATGCTCCATGCCATTGTCATCACAATGGACAATGACATATGTCATCACAATGCTCCCTGACACCTGTCTTCACAATACTCCATAACCTTGTCATCACAATGTTCCATGACCTTGTCATCACAATGCACCATGCCCACTGTCATCACAATAATCCATGAAATATGTCAGACCAATTTCCATGCCCCTGTCATCACAATGCTCCATGTCCTTGTCATCACAATGCTCCATGACCACGGTCATCACAATGTTCCGTGACTCCAGTCATCACAATGCTTCATGACCTTTGTCATCACAATGTTCCATGCCCTCGTCACACAAGGATCTGTGACCTTTGTCAACACAATGCTCCATGTCCTTGTCATCACAAAGCTCCATGACACATGTCATCAGAATGCTCCATTGCTTTCTCATCACAATGCTCCTTGCCCTTGTCATCACAATGCTTCAAATCCCCTGTAAGCACAATGCTCCATGCACCTTTTCATCAGAATGCTCCATGGCCCTTTTCATCAAAATGCTCCATGACCCATTACATCACAGTGTTCCATAACCTCTGTCATCCAAATGATCCATGACACTTTTCATCAATTTGCTCCATGACCCTGTCTTCACAATGCTCCCTGCCCTTCTTATCACAATGCACCACGACCTTGTCATCAAAATGCTCCATGACCTTTGTCATCACAAAGCTCCATGACCCTTGGCATCACAATGCTCCATGCCATTTCATCACAATGCTCCATGAAACTTCTCATCACATTGCTCCATGCCGTTGTCAGCACAATGCTCCATGACGCTTGTCATCACAATGCTCGATACTCTTCTCATCACAATGCCTCATGCCCTTGTCACTACAATCCCCCTTGACACAGGTATCACAGTGTTCCGTGCCCTAGTCATCACAATGCTCCATGCCGAATCTCATCACAATAATCCATGAAATTTTCAGACCAATGTTCCATGCTCTTGTCATCACAATGCTCCATTACCCCTGTCATAACAATGCTCCATGACCCCTGCCATCACAATGTTCCACCGCCTTGGCATCCAAGGCTCCATGACCCTTGTCATCACAATGCTCCAAGACCCCTGTAATCACAATGCTCCATGCCCTTGTCATCACAAAGATCCATGACACATGTCATCAGAATGCTCCATGGCCTTCTCATCACAATGCTCCATGCCCTTGTCTTCACAATGCTCCAAGGCCCCTGTAATCACAATGCTCCATGCCCCTATTCATCATAATGCTACATGAGACATGTCATTAAAAGGCTCCATGGTCTTCTCAACACACTGCTCCAGGACCTTGTCATCACAATGCTCCATTCCCTTGTCATCACAAAGCTCCTTGACCACTGTCCTCACAATATTCCATGAATGATTTCAGGCCAATGCTCCATGACCTTCTCATCACAATGCTCCATGATACTTCTCATCAGTATGCTACTTGAACCCTGTCATGGCAAGGCTCCATTCAATTTTCATCACAATGATCCATGTCCTTGTCATCACAAAGCTCCATGATGCATGTCATCAGAATGCTCCATGGCCTTCACATCACAATGTTCCATGCCCTTGTCATCACAATGCTACAAAACCCCTGTAATCACAATGCTCCATGCACCTTTTCATCAGCATGCTCTATGACACTTGTCATAACAAGGCTCCATGGTCCTCTCATTACAGTGCTCCAGGACCTTGTCATCACAGTGCTCCATTCCCTTGTCATCACAATGCTCCATGACCCCTGTCATCACAATGGTGCATGCCCTCGTCATCAAAAGGCTCTGTGACATTTGTCACAATGCTCCATGAAATTTTCATGACAATGTTCTCTTACTCATGTCATCACTATGCTCCATGCCTTTGTCAGCACAATGCTCCATGACCCTTGTCATCACAATGCTCCATGTGCTTGTCCGCACAATGCGACATGACCTGTGTCATCACAATGCAACATGCGCTTGTCATCACAATGCTCCACAACCTTGTCATCACAGTGCTCCATAAACCTTGTCGTCACAATGCTCCATGCACTTCCCATCAAAAGGCTCTCCCATCACTGATATCATAATGTTCCATCACTAGTCATCACAATACTCCCTCACCCCTGTCATCACAATGTTCCATGACCTCTGTCATCACAATTCAATGACACTTTTCATCACAATGCTCCCTGACCCCTGACATCACAATTTTCCATAACCACTGTCATCAAAATGTCCCATGACACTTTTCATCAAATTGCTCCATGACCCTTTCATCACAATGCTCACTGCCTCCTCATCACAGTGCACCACGCGCTTGTCATCAAAACCCTCCATGACCTTTGTCATCACAAAGCTCCGTGACCCTTGGCATCACAATGCTCCATGCCATTGTCATCAAAATGCTCCATGAACCCTCTCAACACATTGTTACATGTCCTTGTCATCACAGGCTCCATGATGCTTTTCATCACAATGCTCGATGCTCTTCTTAACACAAAGCTCCAAGGCTTGTCATTACAATCGTTCATGACCCATGTATCACAGTGTTCCGTGCCCTTGTCATCACAATGCTCCATGCCCCCTCTCATCACAATAATCCATGAAAATTTTCAGACCAATTCTCCATGCCCTTGTCATGAAAATGCTCCATTACCACTGTTATAACAATGCTCCATGAAAACTGCCATTACAATGTTCCACGGCCTTCTCATCACAAGGCTCCATGACCCTTGTCATCACAATGCTCCAAGACCCCTGGAATCACAATGCTCCATGCCCTTGTCATCACAAAGCTCCATGACGCATGTCATCAGAATGCGCCTTCGCCTTCTCAACACAATGCTCCATGACCTGGTCATCGCAATGCTCCAAGACCCCTGTAATCACAATGCTCCATGCCCCTTTTCATCTCAATGCTCCTTGAACCCTGTCATCACAATGCACCATGCCCATCATCATAATGCTTCATGCTGTTGTCATCACAATGAAATCAATGTGCTCCATGACCTCTTTCATCACAATGCTCCAAACCCTTTTGATCACAATGTTCCATAACATTTGTCAACACAACGCCCCATGACGCTCATCATCACAATTATCCATGGTCTTCTATTCACAATACTCCATGACCTTTTTCATCACAATTCTCAATAAACTTGTCATCACAATGCTCCCTGACAATGGTCGTGAATATGCTCCTTGAAACATGTCATGACAAGGCTCCATGCATTTTTCATCACAATGATCCATGCACTTTTCATCACAATACTCCAAGACTCCTGTAATCACAATGCTCCATACCCTTGTAATCACAGAACTTCATGTAGCATGTCTTCAAAATGCTCCATGGCCTTCTCATCAGAATGCTCCATGTCCTTGTCATCACAGTGCTCCAAGACCGCTGTATTCACAATGTTCCATGCCCCTTTTCATCTCAATGCTCAATGAACTCTGTCATTCCAATGCACCATGCCCATCATCATAGTGCTTAAAGCTATTGTCGTCACAATGAAATCAAAATGCTCCATGACCTTTTCATCACAATGCTCCATTCCCTTGTCATCAAAATGCTCCATGAACCCTGTCATCACAATGCACCGTGCCCATCCCCATAATATTTCATGCTAATGTCATCACAATGAAATCAAAATGCTCAATGACCTCAGTCATCACAATGCACCAAACACTTCTGATCAAAATGTTCCATAACACTTGTCATCACAATGCCCCATGACGCTGGTCATCACAATGATCTATGCCCTTTAAATCACAATGCTCCAAGACCCCTGTAATCACAATGCTCCATGTCCTTGTCATTACAAAGCTCCATGACACATGTCATCAGAATGCTCCATTGCCTTCTCATCACAATGCTCCATGCACTTGTCATCACAATGCTTCAAAACCCCTGTAATCACAATGCTCCATGCACCTTTTCATCAGAATGCTCCATGACCCTTTTCCTCAAAATGCTCCATGACCCCTGACATCACAATGTTACATAACCCCTGTCATCACAATGTTCCATGACGCTTTTCATCAATTTGCTCCATGATCCTGTCATCACAATGCTCCCTGCCTTTCTCAACACAGTGCACCACAACCTTGTCATCAAAATGGTCCATGACCTTTGTCATCACAAAGCTCCATGACCCTTGGCATCACAATGCTCCATGCCATTTCATCACAATGCTACATGTAACCTCTCATCATATTTCTCCATTCCCTTGTCAGCACAATGCTCCATGACACTTGTCATCACAATGCTCGATACTCTTCTCATCACAATGCTCCCTGCCCTTGTCATTACAATCCTCCATGACACAGGTATCACAGTGTTCCATGGCCTAATCATCACAATGCTCCATGCCGAATCTCATCACAATAATCCATGAAATTTTTAGACCAATGTTCCATGCCATTGGCATCAAAATGCTCCATTACCCCTGTCATAACAATGCTCCATGACCCCTGCCAACACAATGTTCCACGGCCATGTCATCCAAGGCTCCATGGCCTTTGTCATCACAATGCTCCAACAGCCCTGTAATCACAATGCTCTATGCCCTTGTCCTCACAAAGATCCATGACACATGTCATCAGAATGCTCCATTGCCTTCTCATCAAAATGCTCCATGCCCTTGTCATCAGAAAGCTTCAAAACCCCTGTAAACACAATGCTCCATGGACCTTTTCGTCAGAATACTCCATGACCCTTTTCCTCAAAATGCTCCATGACCCCTGACATCACAATGTTTCATAACCCCTGTCATCACAATGTTCCATGACAATTTTCATCAATTTTCTCCATGACCCTGTCATCACAATGCTCCCTGCCTTTCTCATCACAGTGCACCATGTCATCAAAATGCTCCATGACCTTTGTCATCACAAAGCTCTATGACCCTTGGCATCACAATGCTCCATGCCATTTCATCACAATGCTAAATGTAACCTCTCATCACATTGCTCCATGCCCTTGTCAGCACAATGCTCCATGACACTTGTCATCACAAAGCTCGATACCCTTCTCATCACATAGCTCCATGCCCTTGTCATTACAATCCTCCATGACACATGTATCACAGTGTTCCATTCCCTAGTCATCACAATGCTCCATGCCGAATCTCATCACAATAATCCATGAAAATTTCAGACCAATGTTCCATGCCCTTGTCATCACAATGCTCCATTACCCATGTCATAACAATGCTCCATGCCACCTGCCAACACAATGTTCCACGGCCATGTCATCCAAGGCTCCATGACACTTGTCATCACAATGCTCCAAGACCACTGTAATCACAATGCTCCTTTCCCTTGTCGTCACAAAGATCCATGACCCATGTCAGCAGAATGCTCCATGGCCTTCTCATCACAATGCTCCATGCCCTTGTAATCACAATGCTCCAAGACCCCTGTAATCACAATACTCCATTCCCCTATTCATCAGAATGCTCCATGAGACTTGTCATCACAAGGCTCCATGGTCTTCTCATCACACTGCTCCAGGACCTTGTCATCACAAGGATCCATTCCCTTGTCATCACAATGCTCCTTGACCACTGTCATCATAATACTCCATGAACATTTTCAGGCCAATGCTCCATGACATTCTCATCACAATGCTCCATGACCCTTGTCATAGCAATGTTCCAAGCCCTTGTCATCAAAATGCTCCATTACATTGGTCATCACAAAGCTCCATGACGCATGTCATCAGAATGCTCCATTGCCTTCTCATCACAATGCTCCATGCCCTTGTCATCAGATTGTTTCAAAACCCCTGTAATCTCAATGCTCCATGCACATTTTCATCAGAATGCTCCATGCCCTTGTCATCACAATGCTCCATCACCCTTGTCAGAGCAATGTTCAAAGCCCTTGTCATCAAAATGCTCCATTACATTTGTCATCACAATCCTCAATGACACTTGGTATCACAATGCTCCATGCCATTGTCATCACAATGGACAATGACATATGTCATCACAATGCTCCCTGACACCTGTCTTCACAATACTCCATGACATTGTCATCACAATGTTCCATGCCCTTTTCATCACAATGCGCCATGCCCACTGTCATCACAATAATCCATGAAAAATATCAGACCAATGCTCCATGCCTCCGTCATCACAATGCTCCATGTCCTTGTCATCACAATGCTCCATGACCTCTGTCATCACAATGCTCCGTGACTCCAGTCATCACAATGCTTCATGACTTTGTCCTCACAATGGTCCATGACCTCGTCACACAATGCTCTGTGACCTTTGTCACTACAATGATCCATGCCCTTGTCATCTCAATTCTCCATGCCCACTGTTCTCACAGTAATCCATGAAACTTGTCAGACCAATGTTCCATGCCCCTGTCATCACATTGCTCCATGCCCTTGTCATCACAATGCTCCATGACCCCTGTCATCACAGTGCTCCGTTACTCCAGTCATCACAATGATTCATGACCTTTCTAATCTCAGTGGTCCATGCCCTCGTCAAACAAGGCTCTGTGATCTTTGTCACCACAATGCTACATGAAATTTTCATCACAGTGCTCTCTGTCCCTTGTCATCACAATGCTCCATGCCTTTGTCAGCGCAATGCTCCATGACACTTGTCATCAAAATGCTCCATGCGCTTCTCAGCACAATGCTCCCTGACAAATGTCATCACAATGTGCCATGCTCTTTTCATCACAATGCTCCACATCCTTTTCATCGCTATGCTCCATAAAACTTGTCATCACAATGTTCCATGCACTTCTCATCAAAATGCTCGCTCAGCACATATATCACAATGTTCCATCACTAGTCATCACAATACTCGCTCACCCCTGTCATCACAATGTTCCATGACCACTGTCATCACAGTGCTACATGCTCTTATCATCACAATGCTCAATGACCCCTGACATCACAATGTTCCATAACCCCTGTCATCAAAATGTTCCATGATACTTTTCATCAGTTTTCCCCATGACCCTGTCATCACAATGCTCCATGCCCTTCTCATCACAATGCACCATGACCTTGTCATCAAAATGCTCCTTGACCTTTGTCATCACAAAGATCAATGACATTTGGCATCACAATGCTCCTTGCCATTTCATCACAATGCTACATGTAACCTCTCATCACATTGCACCATGCCCTTGTCAGCACAATGCTCCATGAAACATGTCATCACAGTGCTCCGTGACTCCATTCATCACAATGGTCCATGTCCTCCTCATACAGGGCTCTGTGAACTTTTTCATCACAATGCTCCATGAAATTTTCATCACAATGCTCTGTGTCCCTTGTCATCACAATGCTCCACGCCTTTGTCAGCACAATGCTCCATGACACTTGTCATCAAAATGCTCCATGCGCTTGTCAGCACAATGCTCCATGAAACATGTCATCAAAATGTGCCATGCTCTTTTCATCACAATGCTCCACATCCTTTTCATCCCTATGCTCCATAAAACTTGTCATTACAATGCTCCATGAACTTCTCATCAAAATGCTCTCTCTCCACATATATCACAATGTTCCATCACTAGTCATCACAATACTCGCTCACCCCTGTCATCACAATGTTCCATGACCACTGTCATCACAGTGCTACATGCCCTTATCATCACAATGCTCCATGACCCCTGACATCACAATGTTCCATAACCCCTGTCATCAAAATATTCCATGACACTTTTCATCAATTTGCTCCATGATCCTGTCATCACAATGCTCCCTGCCCTTCTCATCAGAATGCACCACGACCTTGTCATCAAAATGCTCCATGACCTTTTTCATCACAAAGCTCCATGACCCTTGGCATCACAATGCTCCATGCCATTTCATCCCAATGCTACATGAAAGCTCTCATCACATTGCTCCATGCCCTTGTCAGCACAATGCTCCATGACGCCTGTCAGCACAATGCTCGAAACTCTTCTCATCACAATGCTCCAAGCCCTTGTCATTACAATCCTCCATGACACATGTATCACTGTGTTCCGTGCCCTAGTCATCACAATGTTCCATGCCGAATCTCATCACAATAATCCATGAAATTTTCAGACCAATGTTCCATGCCCTTGTCATCACAATGCTCCATTACCCCTGTCATAACAATGCTCCATGACCCCTGCCATCACAATGTTCCACCGCCTTGTCATCCAAGGCTCCATGACCCTTGTCATCACAATGCTCCAAGACCCCTGTAATCACAATGCTCCTTGCCCTTGTCGTCACAAAGATCCATGACCCATGTCATCAGAATGCTCCAAGGCCTTCTCATCACAATGCTCCATGCCCTTGTAATCACAATGCTCCAAGACCCCTGTAATCACAATGCTCCATGCCCATATTCATCAGAATGCTCCATGAGACTTGTCATCACAAGGTTCCATGGTCTTCTCATCACACTGCTCCAGGACCTTGTCATCACAAGGCTCCATTCCCTTGTCATCAAAATGCTCCTTGACCACTGTCATCACAATACTCCATGAACATTTTCAGGCCAATGCTCCATGACCTTCTCATCACAATGCTCCATGACACTTGTCATCACAATGCTCCAAGAACCCTGTAATCACAATGCTCCATGTCCTTGTCATCACAAAACTCCATGACACATGTCATCAGAATGCTCCACTGCCTTCTCATCACAATGCTCCATGCCCTTGTCATCACATTGCTTCAAAACCCCTGTAATCTCAATGTTCCATGCACCTTTTCATCATAATGCTCCATGCCCTTGTCATCACAATGCTCCATGACCCTTGTCATAGCAATGTTCCAAGCCCTTGTCATCAAAATGCTCCATTACATTTGTCATCACAATCCTCAATGACATTTGGTATCACAATGCTCCATGCCATTGTCATTCACAGTGGACAATGACATATGTCATCACAATGCTCCCTGACACCTGGCTTCACAATACTCCATGACATTGTCATCACAATGTTCCATGCCCTTGTCATCACAATGCGCCATGCCCACTGTCATCACAATAATCCATGAAAAATGTCAGACCAATGCTCCATGCCCCTGTCATCACAATGCTCCATGTCCTTGTCATCACAATGCTCCACGACCCCTGTCATCACAGTGCTCCGTTACTCCAGTCATCACAATGATTCATGACCTTTATCATCTCAATGGTCCATGCCCTCGTCACACAAGGCTCTGTGATCTTTGTCACCACAATGCTCCATGAAATTTTCATCACAATGCTCTGTGTCCCTTGTCATCACAATGCTGCATGCCTTTGTCAGCGCAATGCTCCATGACACTTGTCATCAAAATGCTCCATGTGTTTCTCAGCACAATGCTCCCTGACAAATGTCATCACAATGTGCCATGCTCTTTTCATTACAATGCTCCACATCCTTTTCATCGCTATGCTCCATAAAACTTGTCATCACAATGTTCCATGCACTTCTCATCAAAATGCTCTCTTACCACATATACCACAATGTTCCATCACTAGTCATCACAATACTTGCTCACCACTGTCATCACAATGTTCCATGACCACTGTCATCACAGTGCTACATGCTCTTATCATCACAGTGCTCCATGACCGCTGACATCACAATGTTCCATAACCACTGTCATCAAAATGTTCCATGATACATTTCATCAGTTTTCTCCATGACCCTCTCATCACAATGCTCCATGCCCTTCTCATCACAATGCACCACGACCTTGTCATCAAAATGCTCCTTGACCTTTGTCATCACAAAGATCCATGACACTTGGCATCACAATGCTCCTTGCCATTTCATCACAATGCTACATGTAACCTCTCATCACATTGCTCCATGCCCTTGTCAGCACAATGCTCCATGAAACATGTCATCACAATGTGCCATGCTCTTTTCATCACAATGCTCCACATCCTTTTCATCACTATGCTCCATAAAACTTGTCATCACAATGCTCCATGAACTTCTCATCAAAATGCTCTCTCACCACATATATCACAATGTTCCATCACTAGTCATCACAATACTCGCTCACCCCTGTCATCACAATGTTGCATGACCACTGTCATCACTGTGCTACATTCCCTTATCATCACAATGCTCCATGAACCCTGCCATCACAATGTTCCATAACCCCTGTCATCAAAATGTTCCATGACACTTTTCATCAATTTGCTCCATGACCCTGTCATCACAATGCTCCCTGCCCTTCTCATCAGAATGCACCACGACCTTGTCATCAAAATGCTCCATGACCTTTTTCATCACAAAGCTCCATGACCCTTGGCATCACAATGCTCCATGCCATTTCATCACAATGCTACATGAAAGCTCTCATCACATTGCTCCATGCCCTTGTCAGCACAATGCACCATGACCGCTGTCATCACAAGGCTAGATACTCTTCTCATCACAATGCTGCATGCCCTTGTCATTACAATCCTCCATGACACATGTATCACAGTGTTCCGTGCCCTAGTCATCATAATGTTCCATGCCGAATCTCATCACAATAATCCATGAAATTTTCAGACCAATGTTCCATGCCCTTGTCATCACAATGCTCCATTACCACTGTCATAACAATGCTCCATGACCCCTGCCATCACAATGTTCCACCGCCTTGTCATCCAAGGCTCCATGACCCTTGTCATCACAATGCTCCAAGAACCCTGTAATCACAATGATCCATGCCCTTGTCATCAAAAAGATCCATGACACATGTCATCAGAATGCTCCTTGGCCTTCTCATCACAATGCTCAATGCCCTTGTCATCACAATGCTCCAAGACCCCTATAATCACAATGCTCCATGCCCCAATTCATCAAAATGCTCCATGAGACTTGTCATCACAAGGCTCCATGGTCTTCTTATCACACTGCTCCAGGACCTTGTCATCATAAGGCTCCATTCCCTTGTCATCACAATGCTCCTTGACCACTGTCATCACAATACTCCATGAACATTTTCAGGCCAATGCTCCATGACCTTCTCATCACAATGCTCCATGACCTTCTCATCACAATGCTCCATACCCTTGTAATTACATTGCTTCAAAACCCCTGTAATCTCAATGCTCCATGCACCATTTCATCAGAATGCTCCATGCCCTTGTCATCGCAATGTTCCAAGAACTTGTCATCAAAATGCTCCATTACATTTGTCATCAGAATCCTCCATGACACTTGGTATCACAATGCTCCAGGCCATTGTCATCACAATGGACAACGACATATGTCATCACAATGCTCCCTGACACCTGTCTTCACAATACTCCATGACCTTGTCTTCACAATGTTCCATGCCCTTGTCATCACAATGCGCTATGCCCACTGTCATCACAATAATCCATGAAACATGTCAGACCAATGTTCCATGCCCCTGTCATCACAATGCTACATGCCCTTCTCATCACAATGCTCCATGACCCGTGTCATCACAATGCTCCGTGACTCCAGTCATCACAATGCTTCATGAATATTGTCCTCACAATGGTCCATGCCCTCGTCACACAAGGCTCTGTGACCTTTGTCACTACAATGCTCCATGCCCTTGTCATCTCATTGCTCCATGCCCACTGTCATCACATTAATCCATGAAACTTGTCAGACCAATGTTCCATGCCCCTGTCATCACATTGCTCCATGTCATTGTCAACACAATGCTCCATGACCACTGTCATCACAATGCTCCGTGACTCCAGTCATCACAAAGATTCATAAACTTTGTCCTCACAATGGTCCATGCCCTCGTCACACAAGGCTTTGTGATCTTTGTCACCACAATGCTCCGTGAAATTTTCATCACAATGCTCTGTGTCCCTTGTCATCACAATGCTCCATGCCTTTGTCAGCACAATGCTCCATGACACTTGTCATCAAAAGGTTTCATGCGCTTGTCAGGACAATGCTCCATTGACATGTCATCACTATGTGCCATGCTCTTTTCATGACAATGCTCCACATCCTTTTCATCGCTATGTTCCATAAAACTTGTCATCACAATGCTCCATGCACTTCTCATCAAAATGCTCTCTCACCACATATATCACAATGTTCCATCACTAGTCATCACAATACTCGCTCACCCCTGTCAGCACAATGTTCCATGACCACTGTCATCACAGTGCTACATGCCCTTATCATCACAATGCTCCATGAACCCTGACATCACAATGTTCCATAACCCCTCTCACAAAATGCTCCATGACCCATTTCTTCACAATGTTTCATGACCCCTGACATCACAATGTTCCATAACCCCTGTCATCAAAATATTCCATGACCCTTCTATTCAAATTGCTCCATGACCATGTCATAACAATGTTCCCTGCACTTCTCATCACAATTCACCACGCCCTTGTCATCAAAATGCCCCATGACCTTTGTCATCACAATGCTCCCTGACCCTTGGCATCACAATGCTCCATGCCATTGTCATCTCAATGCTCAATGAAATCTCTCATCACATTGCTCCATGCCCTTATCATCACAATGCTCCATTACACCTGTCATAACAATGCTCCATGACCCCTGCCATCACAATGTTGCACGGCCTAGTCATCACAAGGCTCCATGACCCTTGTCATCACGATGCTCCAAGAACCCTGTAATCACAGTGCTCCATGCCCTTGTCATCACAATGATCCATGACACATGTCATCAGAATGCTCCATGGCTTTCTCATCACAATGCTCAATGCCCTTGTCATCACAATGCTCCAAGACCCCTGTAATCACAATTCTCCATGCCCCAGTTCATCAAAATGCTCCATGAGACTTGTCAGCACAAGGCTCCATGGTCTTCTCATCACACTTTTCCAGGACCTTGTCATCATAAGTCTCCATTCCCTTGTCATCACAATGCTCCTTGACCACTGTCATCACAATACTCCATGAACATTTTCAGGCCAATGCTCCATGACCTTCTCATCACAATGCTACATGACCCTTGTCATCACAATGCTCGAAGAACCCTGTAATCACAATGCTCCATGTCCTTGTCATCACAAAGCTCCATGACGCATATCATCAGAATGCTCCATTGCCTTCTCATAACAATGCTCAATGCACTTGTCATCACATTGCTTCAAAACCCCTGTAATCTCAATGCTCCATGCACCTTTTCATCAGAATGCTCCATGCCCTTGTCATCACAATGCTCCATGACCATTGTCATCACAATGTTCCAAGCCCTTGTCATCAAAATGCTCCATTACATTTGTCATCACAATCTACAATGACACTTGGTATCACAATGCTCCATGCCATTGTCATCACAATGGACAATGACATATGTCATCACAATGCTCCCTGACACCTGTCTTCACAATACTCCATGACATTGTCATCACAATGTTCCATGCCCTTGTCATAACAATGCACCATGCCCACTGTCATCACAATAATCCATGAAACATGTCAGACCAATGCTCCATCCCCCTTTAATCACAATGATCCATGCCCTTGTCATTACAATGCTCCATGACCCCTGTCATCACAATGCTCCGTGACTCCATTCATCACAATGCTTCATGACATTTGTCATCACAATGGTCCATGCCCTCGTCACACAAGGCTCTGTGACCTTGTCACTACAATGCTCCATGCCCTTGCCATCTCAATGCTAAATGCCCACTGTCATCACAGTAATCCATGAAACTTGTCAGACCAATGTTCCATGACCCTGTCATCACATTGCTCCAAGCCATTGTCATCACAATGCTCCATGACCCCTGTCATCACAGTGCTCCGTTACTCCAGTCATCACAATGATTCATGACTTTTCTCATCTCAGTGGACCATGCCCTCGTCACACAAGGCTCTGTGATCTTTGTCACCACAATGGTCCATGAAATTTTCATCACAATGCTCTGTGTCCCTTGTCATTACAATGCTCCACGCCTTTGTCAGCACAATGCTCCATGACACTTGTCATCAAAAGGTTCCATGCGCTTGTCAGGACAATGCTCCATTGACATGTCATCACTATGTGCCATGCTCTTTTCATCACAATGCTCCACATCCTTTTCATCGCTATGTTCCATAAAACTTGTCATCACAATGCTCCATGCACTTCTCATCAAAATGCTCTCTCACCACATATATCACAATGTTCCATCACTAGTCATCACAATACTCGCTCAACCCTGTCAGCACAATGTTCCATGACCACTGTCATCACAGTGCTACATGCCCTTATCATCACAATGCTCCATGAACCCTGACATCACAATGTTCCATAACCCCTCTCACAAAATGCTCCATGACCCATTTCTTCACAATGTTTCATGACCCCTGACATCACAATGTTCCATAACCTCTGTCACAAAATTCTCCATGACCCATTTCATCACAATGCTTCATGACCCCTGACATCACAATGTTCCATAACCCGTGTCATCAAAATATTCCATTATATTTTATTCAAATTGCTCCATGACCCTGTCATCACAATGCTCCCTGCCCTTCTCATCACAATGCACCACGCCCTTGTCATCAAAATGCCCCATGACATTTGTCATCACAAAGCTCCATGACCCTTGGCATCACAATGCTCCATGCCATTGTCATCACAATGCTCAATGAAATCTCTCATCACATTGCTCCATGCCCTTGTCATCACAATGCTCCATTACACCTGTCATAACAATGCTCCGTGACCCCTGCCATCACAGTGTTCCACGGCCTTGTCATCACAAGGCTCCATGACCCTTGTCATCACAATGCTCCAAGACCTCTGTAATCACAATTATCCATGCCACTTTTCATCTCAATGCTCCATGAACACTGTCATCACAATGCACCATGCCCATCATCATAATGATACATGCTATTGTCATCACAATGAAATCAAAATGCTCCATGTCCTCTGTCATCACAATGCTCCAAACCCTTCTGATCACAATGTTCCATAACACTTTTCATCACATGCCCCATGACGCTCATCATCACAATTATGCAAGGTCTTCTCATCACAATGCTCCATGTCCTTTTTCACCACAGTGCTCAGTACACTTGGCATCACAATGCTCGCTGACACTTGTCATCAGTATGCTCCTTGAACCCTGTCATGACAAGGCTCCATGCCTTTTTCATCACAAAGATCCATTCCCTTTTCATCACAATGCTACAAGACCCCTGTTATCACAATGCTCCATGACTCAAGTCATCACAATGCTTCATGACATTTGTCATCACAATGGTCCATGACCTGGTCACACAAAGTTCTGTGACCTTTGTCACCACAAAGCTCCATGTCTTTGTCAGCACAAGGCTCCATGAGCATTGTCATCACAATGCTCGATGCGCATGTCAGCACAATGCTCCATAACCCATGTCATCACAATGCACCATGCACTTGTAATCACAATGCTCCACATCCTTGTCATCAAAATGCTCCATAAACCTTGTCATCACAATGCTCCTTGCACTTCTCCTCAAAATGCCTTCTCACCACTGATATCACAATATTCCATCACTAGTCATCACAATACTCCCTCACCCCTGTCATCACAATATTCCATGACCCCTGTAATCACAGTTCTCCATGCCCTTGTCATCACAAAGCTCCATGACGCATGTCATCAGAATGCTCCATGGCCTTCTCATCACAATGCTCAATGTCTTGGTCTTCAAAGTGCTCCATGTCCCTTGTCATCACATTTCTCCACGTCCATGTCATCACAATGCTCCATGACCCCTGTCATAGCAAGCTCCATGTGCTTTTCATCACAGTACTTCACGAACTTGTCATCAAAATTATCAGAAGCCCTTGTCATCACAATGCTCCATGCCCTTTTCATCACAATGCTCCAAGACCCCTGTAATCACAATGCTCCATGCCCCTTTACATCAGAATGCTCCATGAGACTTCTCATCACAGGGCTCCATGGGCTTCTCATCACAATGCTCCAGGATCTTGTCATCACAATGCTCCATGACCCCTTTCATCAGAATACTCCATGAACATTTTCAGCTCAATGCTCCATGATCTTCTCATCACAATGCTCCATGACCCCTGTCATCACTATGCTCCATGCTCCCTGATATCAAAATGATCCATGACCTCTTTCATCACAGTGCTCCAAACCCTTGAGATCACATTGTTCCATAACACTTGTCATCACAACGCTCCATGATGCCTGTCATCACAATACTCCATGCCCTTGTCATCACAATGCTCCATGACCTTTGTCATCACAATGCTCAATACACTTGTCATCACAATGCTCCCTGACACTTGTCATCAGAATGCTTCTCGAACCCTGTCATGAAGAGGCTGTATGCCTTTTTCATCACAATGCTCCATGCCCTTTTCATCACAATGCTCCACGCCATTGTCATCACAATACTCCACAAGCTTGTCATCAGAATGCTCCATGACACTTGTCATCACAATGCTCCATGACGCTTGTCATCACAGTGCTCCATGACACTTGTCATCAAAATGCTCCATGCCTTTGTCAACAAAATGCTTCATGACATTGTCATCATAATGCTCCATGCGCTTGTCATCACAATACTCCATTCCCATTGTCATCAAAATCCTTGGTGAACCTTCTGTTCACATTTCTTCATGCCCTTGTCATTACAATGCTCCATGCTCCTTGAAATCAAAATGATCCATGACCTCTGTCATTACAATGCTACAAACCCTTGTGATCACAATGTTCCATAAGACTTGTCATCACAATGCTCCATGATGCCTGTCATTACAATGCTGCATGAACTTTGTCATCACAATGTTAAATACACTTGTCAACACAATGCTCCCTGACACTTATCATCAGAATGCTCCTTGAACCCTGTAATGAAAAGGCTCCATTCCTTTTCCATAACAATTCTCCATGCCCTTTTCATCACAATGCTCCATGACAGTGTCATCACAATACTCCGCAAGCTTGTCATAAGAATGCTCCATGACCCCTGTCATCACAATGATCCATGACACCTGTCATCAAAATGCTCCATTTCCCTTGTCATTACAGTGCTCCATGACGCTCGTCATCACAATTATCCATGACCTTCTCATAACAATGCTCCACGGTCTTGCGATCACAATGCTCAATGCCCTGTTCATCACAGTGATCCATGTCCCTTGTCATCACATTTCTCCACGTCCATGTCATCACAATGCTCCATGACACCTGTCATAGCAAGCTCCATGTGCTTTTCATCACAGTGCTTCACGAACTTGTCATCAAAATTCTCAGTAGCCCTTGTCATCACAATGCTCCATGCCCTTTTCATCACAATGCTCCAAGACCCCTGTAATCACAATGCACCATGCCCCTTTTCATCAGAATGCTCCATGAGACTTCTCATCACAAGGCTCCATGGTCTTCTCATCACAATGCTCCAGGACCTTGTCTTCACAATGCTCCATGACCACTTTCATCAGAATACTCCATGAACATTTTCAGCTCAATGCTCCATGATCTTCTCATCACAATGCTCCATGACCCCTGTCATCACTATGCTCCATGCTCCTTGATATCAAAATGATCCATGACCTCTGTCATCACAGTGCTCCAAACCCTTGTGATCACATTGTTCCATAACACTTGTCATCACAATGCTCCATGATGCCTGTCATCACAATACTCCATGCCCTTGCCATCACAATGCTCCATGAACTTTGTCATCACAATGCTCAATACACTTGTCATCACAATGCTCCCTGACACTTGTCGTCAGAATGCTTCTCGAACCCGGTCATGAAGAGGCTGTATGCCTTTTTCATCACAATGCTCCATGCCCTTTTCATCACAATGCTCCACGCCATTGTCATCACAATACTCCACAAGCTTGTCATCAGAATGCTCCATGACACTTGTCATCACAATTCTCCATGACCCCTGTCATCACAATGCTCCAGGCCCCTTGTCATTACAGTTCTCCATGACGCTCGTCATCACAATTATCCATGGACTTCTCATCACAATGCTCCACCGTCTTGCCATCACAATGCTCCATGACACTTCAAATCACAATGTTACATGCTCTTGTAATCACATTCTCCATGAACTTGTCATCGCAATGCTACATGACCCCTTTCATAGCAAGCTCCATGTGCTTTTCATCACAGTGCTTCATGACCTTGTCATCAAAATTCTCAAAAGCCCTTGTCATCACAATGCTCCATGCCCTTTTCATCACAATGCTCCATGCCATTGTCATCAAAATACTCCACAAGCTTGTCATCAGAATGCTCCATGACCCTTGTCATCACAATGCTCCATGACCCCTGTCATCACAAAGCTCCATGACACCTGTCATCACAATTCTCCATGCCCCTTGTCATTACAGTTCTCCATGACGCTCGTCATCACAATTATCCATGGTCTTCTAATCACAATGTTCCACCGTCTTGCAATCACAATGCTCCATGACCCTTGAAATCACAATGCTACATGCTCTTGTAATCACATTCTCCATGCACTTGTCATCGCAATGCTCCATGACCCCTGTCATAGCAAGCCTCATGTGCTTTTCATCACAGTGCTTCACGAACTTGTCATCAAAATTCTCAAAAGCCCTTGTCATCACAATACTCCATGCCCTTTTCATCACAATGCTCCATGACCATTGTCATCAAAATGCTCCAAGCCCTTGTCATCACAATGCTCCATTACCTTTGTCGTCACAATCCTCCATGACAATTGGCATCACAATTCTCCATGCCATTGTCATCACAATGGAACATGACATATGCCATCACAATGAACCCTGACACCTGTCTTCACAATACTCCATGACCTTGTCATCACTATGCTCCATGACCTTGTCATCACAATGTGCCATGCTGACTGTCATCACAATAATCCATGAAACTTGCCAGACCAATGTTCCATGCCACTGTCATCACAATGCTCCATTCCCTTGTCATCATAATGCTCTGTGACTCCAGTCATCACAATACTTCATGACATTTTTCATCACAATGATCCATGCCCTCGTCATCACAAGGCTCTGTGAACTTTGTCACCACAATTCTCCATGATCTTTTCATCCCAATGCTCTCTGAGCCTTGTCATAACAACGCTCCATGCCTTTGTCAGCACAATGCTCCATGACCCTTGTTATCACAATGCTCCATGCGCTTGTCAGAACAATGCTCCATGACCCATGTCATCACAGTGTGCCATGCACTTGTCATCACAATGCTCCCCAAACTTGTCATCACAATGCTCCATAAACGTTCTCATCACAAAGCTCCATGCACTTCGAATCAAAATGCTCTCTCAACACTGATATCTCAATTTTCCATCACTAGTCATCACAATACTCCCTCACCCCTGTCATCACAATGTTACACGGCCTTGTCATCACAAGGCTCCATGACCCGAGTAATCACAATGCTCCATGCCATTTTCATCACAGTGATCCATGACCATTGTCATCAAAATGCTCCATTACATTTGTCATCACAATCATCCATGACACTTCTCATCACAATGCTCCATGCCGTTGTCATCACAATGCACCATGACATAGGTCATCACAATGCTCCCTGACACCTGACTTCACAATACTCCATAACCTTTTCTTCACAGTGTTCCATGCCCTTGTCATCACAATGTGCAATTCCCACTGTCATCACAATAATCCATGAAATTTTTCAGACCGATGCTCCATGCCCCTGTCATCACAATGATCCATGCACTTGTCATCACAATGCTCCATGACACCTGTCATCACAATGCTCCGTGTCTCCAATCATCACAATGCTTCAAGACTTTGTCATCAGAATGGTCCATGCCCTCATCATCACAAGTCTCTGTGACCTTTGTCACCACAATGCTCCATGAATATTTCATCACAATGCTCTGTGACCCTTGGCATCACAATGCTCCATGCACTTCTCATGAAAATGCTCTCTCACCACTGATATCACAGTGTTCCGTCACTAGTCATCACCATACTCCTTCACCCCTGTCATCACAATTTTCCATGACCCCTATCATCACAATGCTACATGCTGTTATCATCACAATGCACCACTCGCTTGTCATCAAAATGCTCCATGACCTTTGTCATCACAAAGCTCCATGACCCTTGGCATCACAATGCTCCATGCCATTATCTTACAATGCTTCATGAAGCCTCTCATCACATTGCTCCATTCCCTTATCATCGCAAAGCTCCATGACGCTTGTCATCACAATGCTCGATGCCCTTCTCATCACAATGCTCCATGATCTTGTCATTACAATCCTCGATGACCCATGTATCACAGTGTTCCGTGTCCTTTTCATCACAATGCTCCATGCCCACTATCATCACAATAATCCATGAAAATTTTCAGACAAATGCTCCATGCCCTTGTCATCACAAAGCTCCATGACGCATGTCATCAGAATGCTCGATGGCCTTCTCATTCACAATGCTCCATGCCCTTGCCATCACAATGCTCCCAGACACCTGTAATCACAATGCTCCATGTCCCTTTTCATCTCAATCATCCATGAACCCTGTCATCACACTGCACCATGCCCATCATCATAATGCTTCATGCTATTGTCATCACAATGAAATCAAAATGCTCCATGACCTCTGTCATCACAATGCTCCAAACCCTTGTGATCACAATGTTCCATAACACTTGTCATCACAACGCCCCATGACGCTTGTCTTCACAATTATCCATGGTCTTCTCATCACAATGTTCCATGACCTTTGTCATCACAATGCTCAATACACTTGTCATCACAATGCTCCCAGGCTCTTGCCATCAGTATGCTCCTTGAACACTGTCATGACAAGGCTCCATGCCTTTTTCATTACAATGATCCATGCCTTTTTCATCACAATACTCCAAGACCCGTGTAATCACAATGCTCCTTGCCCTGGTCATCACAAAGCTCCATGACACATGTCATCACAATGCTCCATGGACATCTCTCACAATGCTCCATGCCCTTGTAATTACAATGCTCCAAGACCCCTGTGATCACAATGCTCCATGCCGATTTTCATCAGAATGCTCCATGAGACTCTCATCACAAGGCTCCATGGTCTTCTCATCAGAGTGCTCCAGGACCTTGTCATCACAATGCTCCATGACCCATTTCATCAGAATACTCCATGAATATTTTCAGCTCAATGCTCCATGATCTTCTCATTACAATGCTCCATGACCCCTGTCATCACAATGCTCCATGCTCCTTGATATCAAAATGATCCATGACCTCTCTCATCACAGTGCTCCAAACCCTTGTGATCACATTGTTCCATATCACTTGTCATCACAACACTCCATGATGCCTTTCATCACAATACTCCATGCCCTTGTCATCACAATGCTACATGACCTTTGTCATCACAATGCTCAATACACTTGTCATCACAATGCTCCCTGACACTTGTCGTCAGAATGCTTCTCGAACCCTGTCATGGAAAGGCTCTATGCCTTTTTCATCACAATGCTCCATGCCCTTTTCATCACAATGCTCCATGCCATTGTCATCACAATACTCCACAAGCTTGTCATCAGAATGCTCCATGACCCTTGCCATCACAATGCTCCATGACCCCTGTCATCACAAAGCTCCATGACACCTGTCATCACAATTCTCCATGCCCCTTGTCATTACAGTTCTCCATGACGCTCGTCATCACAATTATCCATGGTCTTCTAATCACAATGTTCCACCGACTTGCAATCACAATGCTCCATGACCCTTGAAATCACAATGTTACATGCTCTTGTAATCACATTCTCCATGCACTTGTCATCGCAATGCTCCATGACCCCTGTCATAGCAAGCCTCATGTGCTTTTCATCACAGTGCTTCACGAACTTGTCATCAAAATTCTCAAAAGCCCTTGTCATCACAATGCTCCATGCCCTTTTCATCACAATGCTCCATGACCATTGTCATCACAATGCTCCAAGCCCTTGTCATCACAATGCTCCATTACCTTTGTCGTCACAATCCTCCATGACAATTGGCATCAAAATTCTCCATGCCATTGTCATCACAATGGAACATGACATATGCCATCACAATGAACCCTGACACCTGTCTTCACAATACTCCATGACCTTGTCATCACTATGCTCCATGAACTTGTCATCACAATGCGCCATGCTGACTGTCATCACAATAATCCATGAAACTTGCCAGACCAATGTTCCATGCCACTGTCATCACAATGCTCCATTCCCTTGTCATTACAATGCTCTGTGACTCCAGTCATCACAATACTTCATGACATTTTTCATCACAATGATCCATGCCCTCGTCATCACAAGGCTCTGTGAACTTTGTCACCACAATTCTCCATGATCTTTTCATCCCAATGCTCTCTGAACCTTGTCATAACAACGCTCCATGCCTTTGTCAGCACAATGCTCCATGACCCTTGTTATCACAATGCTCCATGCGCTTGTCAGAACAATGCTCCATGACCCATGTCATCACAGTGTGCCATGCACTTGTCATCACAATGCTCCCCAAACTTATCATCACAATGCTCCATAAACGTTCTCATCACAAAGCTCCATGCACTTCGAATCAAAATGCTCTCTCACCACTGATATCTCAATTTTCCATCACTAGTCATCACAATACTCCCTCACCCCTGTCACCACAATGTTACACGGCCTTGTCATCACAAGGCTCCATGACCCGAGTAATCACAATGCTCCATACCCCTTTTCATCTCAATGCTCCATGAACCCTGTCATCACAACGAACCATGCCCATCATCATAATGCTTCATGCTATTGTCATCACAATGAAATCAAAATGCTCCATGACCTCTGTCATCACAATGCTCCCAACCCTTGTGATCACAATGCTCCATAACACTTGTCATCACAACGCCCCATGAGGCTCGTCATCACAATTATCCATGCACTTCTCATCACAATGTGCCATGACCTTTGTCATCACAATGCTCAATACACTTGTCATCACAATGCTCCCTGACACTTGTCGTCAGTATGCTCCTTGAACCCTGTCATGACAAGGCTCCATGCCTTTTTCATGATAATGATCCATGCCTTTTTCATCACAATGCTCCAAGAACCCTGTAATCACAATGCTCCATGCCCTGGTCATCACAAAGCTCCATGACGAATGTCATCAGAATGCTCCTTAGACATCTCTCACAATGCTCCATGCCCTTTTCATCACAATGCTCCAAGACCCCTGTAATCACAATGCTCCATGCCCCTTTACATCAGAATGCTCCATGAGACTTCTCATCACAGGGCTCCATGGGCTTCTCATCACAATGCTCCAGGACCTTGTCATCACAATGCTCCATGACCCCTTTCATCAGAATACTCCTTGAACATTTTCAGTTCAATGCTCCATGATCTTCTCATCACAATGCTCCATGACCCCTGTCATCACTATGCTCCATGCTCCTTGATATCAAAATGATCCATGACCTCTGTCATCACAGTGCTCCAAACCCTTGTGATCACATTGTTCCATAACACTTGTCATCACAACGCTCCATGATGCCTGTCATCACAATACTCCATGTCCTTGTCATCACAATGCTCCATGATCTTTGTCATCACAATGCTCAATACATTTGTCATCACAATGCTCCCTGACACTTGTCATCAGAATGCTTCTCGAACCCTGTCATGGAAAGGCTCTATGCCTTTTTCACCACAATGCTCCATGCCCTTTTCATCACAATGCTCCAAGCCCTTGTCATTACAATGCTCCATTACCTTTGTCATCAAAATCCTCCATGACACTTGGCTTCACAATGCTCCATGCCATTGTCATCATAATGCACCATGACATATGTCATCACAATGCTCCCTGACACCTCTCTTCACAATACTCCATGACCTGGTCATAACAATCCTCCATGCCCTAGTCATCACAATGTGCCATTCCCACTATCATCACAATAATCCATGAAACTTGTCAGACCAATGCTCCATGCCCCTGTCATCACAGTGCTCCATGCCCTTGTCATGAGAATACTCCGTGACTCCAGTCATCACAATGCTTCATGACCTTTGTCATCACAGTGGTCCATGCCCTCGTCATCACAGGGCTCTGTGAACTTTGTCTCCATAATTCTCCCTGAACTTTTCATCACAATGCTCTGTGACCCTTGTCATCACAATGTTCCATGCCTTTGTCAGCAGAGTGCTCCATGACCCTTGTCATCACAGTGCTCCATGCAATTGTCCGAACAATGCTCCATGACCCATGTCTTCACAATGTGCCATGCGCTTGTCATCACAATGTTCCACTACTTTGTCATCACAATGCTCCATAAAACTTGTCATCACAAAGCTCCATGCACTTCTCATCAAAATGCTCTTTCACCACTGATATCAAAATGTTTCATCACTAGTCATTACAATACTCCCTCACCACTGTCATGACAGTGTTCCACGGCCTTGTCATCACAAGGCTCCATGACCCTTGTCATCACAATGCTCCAAGACCCCTGTAATAACAATGCTCCATGCTCTTGTCATCACAAAGATACATGACGCATGTCATCAGACAGCTCTATGGCTTTCCCATCAAAATGCTCCATGCCCTTTTCATCACAATGCTCCAAGACACCTGTAATCACAATGTTCCATGCCCCTTTTCATCTCAGTGCCCCATGAACTCTGTCATCACAATGAACCATGCCCATCATCATAATGCTTCATGCTATTGTCATCACAATGAAATCAGAATGCTCAATGACCTCTGTCATCATGATGCTCCAAACCCTTGTGTTCACAATGTTCCATAACAGTTGTCATCACAACTCCCCGTGAGGCTCATCATCACAATGATACATTGTCTTCTCATCACAATGCTCCATGAAGTTTGTCATCACAATGCTCAATACACTTGTCATCACAATGCTCCCTGACACTTGTCGTCAGTATGCTCCTTGAACCCTCTCATGACAAGGCTCCATGCTTTTTCATCACAATCATCCATGCTCTATTCATCTCAATGCTCCAAGCCCCTTTTCATCAGAATGCACCATGATACTTGTCATCACAAGGCTCCATGGTATTCTCCACACAATGCTCCAGGACCTTGTCATCACAATGCTCCATTCCATTGGCATCACAATGCTCCATTACCCCTGCCATCACAATGCTCAATGATTATTGTCAGCCCAATGCTCCATGAACTTCTGATCACAATGCTCCATGACCCCTGTCATCACAATGCTCCATGACCCCAGTCATCACAATGCTCCATGACCACTGTCATCACAACGCTCCATGACACCAGACAACACAATGATCCGGGACTATTGTCATCAAAATGCTCCATGACACTTGTCATCACAAGGATTCATGCCCTTGCCATCCCAATGCTCCAAGACCCCTGTAATCACAATGCTCCATGACGCTTGTCATCACAGTGCTCCATGACCCTTTTAATCAAAATGTAACATGCATTTGTCATCACAATGCTCAATACACTTGTCATCACAATGCTCCCTGACACTTGTCATCAGAATGCCCCTTGAACACTCTCATGAAAAGGCTCCATGCCTTTTTCATCACAATGCTCCATGCCCTTTTCATCACAATGCTCCATGACATTGTCATCACTTTACTCCACAAGCTTGTCATCAGAATGCTCCATGACCCTTGTCATCACAATGCTCCATGACCCCTGTCATCACAATGCTCCACGCCATTGTCATCACAATGGACCATGACATATGTCATCACAATGCTCCCGGAACCCTGTCTTCACAATTCTGCATGACCTTGTCATCACAATGCTCCATGCCCTTGTCATCACAGTGCGCCATGCGCACTGTCATCACAATAATCCATGAAACTTGTTAGACCAATGCTCCATGCCCCTGTCATCACAATGCTCCACGCACTTGTCATGACAATGCTCAATGACCCCAGTCATCACAATGCTCCGTGACTCCGGTCATCACACTGCTTTATGACTTTTGTCATCACAATGGTCCATGCCCCCGTCATCACAAGGCTCTTTGACCTTTGTTACCACAGTGCTCCATGAACTTTTCATCATAGTGGTCTGTGACCCTTGTCATCACAATGCTCCATGCCTTTCTCAGCAGAATGCACCATGACCATTGACATCACAGTGCTCCATGCCCGTCTCAGCACAGTGCTCCATGACCCTTGTCATCACAATGCTCTAAGCCCATTTAATCACAATGCTCCATTACCTTTGTCATCACAAACCTCCATGACAATTGGCATCACAATGCTCCAAGGCATTGTCATCACAATGGGCCATGACATATGTCTTCACAATGTTCCCAGACAACTGTCTTCACAATACTGCATGACCTTGTCATCACAATGCTCCATGCCTTGTCATCACAATGCGCCATTCCCAATGTCATTGCAATAATGCATGAAGCTTGTAAGACCAATGTCCCATGCCCCTGTCATCACAATGCTCCATGCCCTTGTCATCACAATGCTTCATGAGCCGTCATCACAATGCTCCGTGACTCCTGTCATCACAATGCTTCATGACCTTTCTCATCACAATGGTCCATGCCCTCGTCATCACAAGTCTCTGTGACTTTTGTCACCACAATGCTCCATGAACTTTTCATCACAATGCTCTCTGACCCTTGTCATCACAATGCTCTATGCGTTTCTCAGCACAATGTTCTATGACTCTTGTCATCACAATGCTCCATGAGCTTCTCAGCACAATGCTCCATGACCCATGTCATCACAATGTGCCATGTGCTTGTCATCACAATGCTCCACATCCTTGTCATCAAAATGCTGCATAAACCTTGTCTTCACAGTGTTCCATGCACTTCTCATCAAAATGCTCTCTCACCACTGATATCACAATGTTCCATCACTAGTCATCCCTATACTCCATCACCCCTGTCATCACAATGTTCCATGGCCCCTGTCATGTAAATGCTACATGCACTTATCATCACAATATTTGATGACCCCTGACATCACAATATTCCATAACCCCTGTCATCAAAATGCTCCATGACCCTTTTCATCACACTGCTACATGACCCCTGACATCACAGTATTCTATAACCCCTGTAATCAAAATATTCCATGACACTTTTCATCAAATTGCTCCATGAACCTGTCATCAAAATGCTCCCTGCCCTTCCCTTCACAAAGCACCATGCCCTTGTCATCAAACTGCTCCATGACATTTGCCATCACAAAGCTCCATAACCCTTGGCATCACAATGCCATTGTCATCACAATGCTCCATGAACCCTCTCATCAAATTGCTCCATGCACTTGTCATCACAAAGCTCCATGACGCTTGTGATACCAATGCTCGATGCCCATCTCATCACAATGCTCCATGCCCACTCTCAACAGAATAATCCATGAAACTTTTCAGACCAATGCTGATGCCCTTGTCATCACAATGCTCCGTTACCCCTGTCATAACAATGCTCCATGAAACCTGCCATCACAAGGTTCCACGGCCTTGTCATCACAAGACTCCATGACCCTTGTCATCACAATGCTCCAAAACCCTGTAATCACAATGCTCCATGCACTTGTCATCACAAAACTCCATGACGCATGTCATCAGAATGCTCCATGGCCTTCTTATTCACAATGCTCCATGCCCTTGTCATCACAATGCTCCAAGACACCTTTAATCACAGTGCTCCATGCTCCTTTTCATCTCAATGCTCCATGAACCCTGTCATCACAATGCACTATGCCCATCATCATAATGCTTCTTGCTATTGTTATCACAATGAAATAAAAATGCTCCATGACTTCTGTCATCACAATGCTCCAAACCATTGTGATCATAATGTTCCATAACATTTGTCATAACAATGCCCCATGATGCTCCTCATTACAGTTATCCATGGTCTTCTCATCACACTGCTCCATGAACTTTGTTATCACAATGCTCAATACAGTTGTCATCACAATGCTCCCTGACACTTGTCATCAGTATGCTCCTTGAACACTGTCATGACAAGGCTCCATGCCATTTTCATCACAATGCTCCAAGACCCCTGTAAGCACAATGCTCCTTGCCCTTGTCATCAAAATACTCCACAAGTTTGTCATCAGAATGTTCCATGACCCTTGTCATCACAATGCTCCATGACCCCTGTCATCACAATGCCCCATGAAACCTGTCATCACAATGCTCCATGAATATTTTCAGACCAATGCTCTTTGATCTTCTCATCACAATGCTCCCTGACCCATGTCATCACAATGCTCCATGCTCCTTGAAATTAAAATGATCCATGACCTCTGTCATCACAATGCTCCAAACCATTGTGATCAAATTGTTCCACAACACTTGCCATCACAACGCTCCATGATGCCTGTCATCACAATACTCCATGCCCGTGTCACCACAATGCTCCATGCACTTTGTCATCACAATGCTCAATACACTTGTCATCACAATGCTCCCTGACACTGGTCGTCAGAATGCTCCTTGAACCCTGTCATGAAAAGGCTCCATGCCTTTTTCATCACAAAGCTCCATGCCATTGTCATCACAATACTCCACAAGCTTGTCATCAGAATGTTCCATGACCCTTGTCATCACAATGCTCCATGACCCATGTCATCACAATGCTCCATGACACTTGTCATCACAATGCTCCATGCACTTGTCAGCACAGTGCTCCATGACACATGTCATCACAATGTGCCATGCTCTTTTCATCCAAAGCTCCACATCCTTTTCATCACTATGCTCCATAAAACTTGTCATCACAATGCTCCATGCACTTCTCATCAAAATGCTCTCTCACCACATATATCACAATGTTCCATCACTAGTTATCACAATACTCGCTCACCCCTGTCATCACAATATTCCATGACCACTGTCATCACAGTGCTACATGCACTTATCATCACAATGCTCCATGACCCCTGACATCACAATGTTCCATAACCCCTGTCACAAAATGCTCCATGACCCATTTCATCACAATGCTTCATGACCCCTGACATCACAATATTCCATAACCACTCTCATCAAAATATTCCATGACCTTTTTATTCAAATTGCTCCATGACCCTGTCATCACAATGCTCCCTGCCCTTCTCATCACAATGCACCACGCACTTGTCATCAAAATGCCCCATGACATTTGTCATCACAAAGCTCCATGACCCTTGGCATCACAATGCTCCATGCCATTGTCATCACAATGCTCAATGAAATCTCTCATCACATTTTTCCATGCCCTTGTCATCACAATGCTCCATTACACCTGTCATAACAATGCTCCATGACCCCTGCCATCACAATGTTCCACGGCCTTGTCATCACAAGGCTCCATGACCCTTGTCATCACAATGCTCCAAGACCTCTGTAATCACAATTCTCCATGCCACTTTTCATCTCAATGCTCCATGAACACTGTCATCACAATGCACCATGCCCATCATCATAATGATTCATGCTATTGTCATCACAATGAAATCAAAGTGCTCCATGTCCTCTGTCATCACAATGCTCCAAACCCTTCTGATCACAATGTTCCATAACACTTGTCATCACATGCCGCATGACGCTCGTCATCACAATTATGCAAGGTCTTCTCATCACAAAGCTCCATGACCTTTGTCACCACAGTGCTCAATACACTTGGCATCACAATGCTCGCTGACACTTGTCATCAGTATGCTCCTTGAACACTGTCATGACAAGGCTCCATGCATTTTTGATCACAATAATCCATTCCCTTTTCATCAAAATGCTCCAAGTCCCCTGTAATCACAATGCTCCATGTCCTTGTCATCACAATGCTCCATGACGCATGTCATCAGAATGCGCCATTGATTTCTCATCACAGTGCTCCATGCCCGTGTAATTACATTGCTTCAAAACCACTGTAATCTCAATGCTCCATGCACCTTTTGATAAGAATGCTCCATGACACTTTTCATCAAAATGCTCCATGAACCCTGACATCGCAATGTTCCATAACTCCTGTCATCAAAATATTCCATGACACTTTTCATCAATTTGCTCCATGACCCTCTCATCACAATGCTCCCTGCCCTTCTCATCATAATGCACCACGACCTTGTCATCAAAATGCTCCATGACCTATGTCATCACAAAACTCCATGACCCTTGGCATCACAATGCTCCATGACATTTCATCACAATGCTACATGAAACCTCTCATCATATTGCTCCATGCCCTTTTCACCAAAATGCTCCATGACACTTGTCATCACAATGCTCGATGCTCTTCTCATCACAATGCTCCATGCCCTTGTCATTAAAATCCTCCATGACACATGTTTCACAGTGTTCCATGCCCTAGTCATCACAGTGTTCCATGCCGAATGTCATCACAATAATCCATGAAATTTTCAGACCAATGTTCCATGCCCTTGTCATCACAATGCTCCATTACCCCTGTCATAACAATGCTCCATGACCCCTGCCATCACAATGTTCCACCGACTTGGCATCCAAGGCTCCATGACCCTTATCATCACAGTGCTCCAAGACCCCTGTAATCACAATGCTCCATGCCACTGTCATCACAAAGATCCATGACACATGTCATCAGAATGCTCCATGGCCTTCTCATCACTATGCTCCATGACCTTGTCATCACAATGTTCCAAGACCCCTGTAATCACAATGCTCCATGACACCTGTCATCACAATGCTCCATGCCCCTTTTCATTACAGTGATCCATGACGCTCTTCATCATAATTATCCATGATCTTTTCATCACAATGCTCCACGGTCTTGCTATCACAATTCTCCATGACCTGTTCATCACAATGCTCCATGCCACATGTCATTACAATTCTCCACGTCCTTGTCATCACAATGCTTCGTGACACTTCTCATCACAATGTTACATGATCTTGTCATCACAATTCTCCATGCATTTGTCATCACAATGCTCCAAGACCCCTGTTATCACAATGCTCCGTGACTCCAGTCATCACAATGCTTCATGTCATTTGTCATTACAGTGGTCCATGACCTCGTCACACAAAGCTCTGTGACCTTTGTCACCACAATGCTCCATGAAATTTTTATCACAATGCTCTGTGACCCTTGTCATCACAAAGCTCCATGCCTTGTCAGCACAATGCTCCATGACCCTTGTCATCACAATACTCGATGTACGTGTCAGCACAATGCTCCATAACCCATGTCATCACAATGCACCATGCACTTATCATCACAATGCTCCACATCCTTGTCATCAAAATGCTCCATAAACCTTGTCATCACAATGCTCCATGCACTTCTCCTCAAAATGCTTTCTCACCACTGATATCACAATGTTCCATCACTAGTCATCACAATACTCCCTCACCCCTGTCATCACAATATTCCATGACCCCTGTAATCACAATTCTCCATGCCCTTGTCATCACAAAGCTCCATGACGCATGTCATCAGAATGCTCCATGGCCTTCTCATCACAATGCTCCATGCCCTTGTCCTCACAATGCTCCAACACCCCTGTAATCACAATGCTCCATGTCCCTTTTCATCTCAATGCTCCATGAACCCTGTCATCACAATGCACCGTGCCCATCACCATAATATTTCATGCTATTTTCATCACAATGAAATCAAAATGCTCAATGACCTCTGTCATCACAATGCACCAAAACCTTCTGATCACAATGTTCCATAACCCTCGTCATCACAATGCCCCATGAGGCTGGTCATCACAATTATCCATGGTCTTCTCATCACAATGCTCCATGATCTTTGTCATCACAATGCTCAATACACTTATCATCACAATGCTCCCTGACAGTTGTCATCAGTATGCTCCTTGAACCCTGTCATGACAAGGCTCCATGCATTTTTCATCACAATGATCCTTTCACTTTTCATCACAATGCTCCAAGACTCCTGTAATCACAATGCTCCATGTCCTTGTCATCACAAAGCTCCATGACGCATGTCATCAGAATACTCCATTGCGTTCTCATCACAATGTTCCATGCCTTTGTAATCACATTGCTTCAAAACCCCTGTAATCTCAATGTTCCATGCACCTTTTCATCAGAATGCTCCATGCCCTTGTCATCACAATGCTCCATGACCATTGTCATCGCAATGTTCCAAGCCCTTGTCATCACAATGCTCCATGCCCTTGTCATCACAATGCTCCATGCACTTGTTTTCACAATGCTCCATGACCCCTGTCATCACAATGCTCCGTGACTCCAGTCATCACAATGCTTCATGACCTTTGTCCTCACAATGGTCCATGCCCTCGTCACAAAAGGCTCTGTGACCTTTGTCACCACAATGCTCCATGCCCTTGTCATCTCAATTCTCCATTCCCACTGTCATCACAATAATCCATGAAACTTGTCAGACCAATGTTCCATGCCCCTGTCATCAGATTGCTCCATTCCCTTGTCGTCACAATGCTCCATGACCCATGTCATCAAAATGCTCCGTGACTCCAGTCATCACAAAGATACATGACTTTGTCCTCACAATGGTCCATGCCCTCTTCACACAAGGCTCTGTGATATTTGTCACCACAATGCTCCACAAAATTATCATCACAATGCTCTGTGTCCCTTGTCATCACAGTACTTCATGCCTTTGTCAGCACAATGCTCCATGACACTTGTCATCACAATGCTCCATGCACTTGTCAACAAAGTGCTCCATGACACATGTCATCACAATGTGCCATGCTCTTTTCATCCAAAGCTCCACATTCTTTTCATTGCTATGCTCCATAAAACATGTCATTACAGTGCTCCATGCACTTCTCATCAAAATGCTCTCTCAACACATATATCACAATGTTCCATCACTAGTCATCACAATACTCCCTCGCCCCTGTCATCACAATGTTCCATGACCACTGTCATCACAGTGCTACATGCACTTATCATCACAATGCTCCATGACCCCTGACATCACAATGTTCCATAACCCCTGTCACAAAATGCTCCATGACCCATTTCATCACAATGCTTCATGACCCCTGACATCACAATGTTCCATAACCACTCTCATCAAAATATTCCATGACCTTTTTATTCAAATTGCTCCATGACCCTGTCATCACAATGCTCCCTGCCATTCTCATCACAATGCACCACGCACTTGTCATCAAAATGCCCCATGTCATTTGTCATCACAAAGATCCATGACCCTTGGCATCAAAATGCTCCATGCCATTGTCTTCACAATGCTCAATGAAATCTCTCATCACATTGTTCCATGCCCTTGTCATCACAATGCTCCATTACACCTGTCATAACAATGCTCCATGACCCCTGCCATCACAATGTTCCACGGCCTTGTCATCACAAGGCTCCATGACCCTTGTCTTCACAATGCTCCAAGACCTCTGTAATCACAATTCTCCATGCCACTTTTCATCTCAATGCTCCATGAACACTGTCATCACAATGCACCGTGCCCATCATCATAATGATTCATGCTATTGTCATCACAATGAAATCAAAATGCTCCATGTCCTCTGTCATCACAATGCTCCAAACCCTTCTGATCACAATGTTCCATAACACTTGTCATCACATGCCCCATGAAGCTCATCATCACAATTATGCAATGTCTTCTCATCACAAAGCTCCATGACCTTTGTCACCACAGTGCTCAATACACTTGGCATCACAATGCTCGCTGACACTTGTCATCAGTATGCTCCTTGAACACTGTCATGACAAGGCTCCATGCATTTTTGATCACAATGATCCATTCCCTTTTCATCAAAATGCTCCAAGACCCCTGTAATCACAATGCTCCATGTCCTTGTCATCACAATGCTCCATGACACATGTCATCAGAATGCTCCATTGCTTACTCATCACAATGCTCCAGGCCCTTGTAATCACATTGCTTCAAAACCACTGTAATCTCAATGCTCCATGCACCTTTTCATCAGAATGCTACATGACCCTTTTCATCAAAATGCTCCATGACCCATGACATCGCAATGTTCCATAACTCCTGTCATCAAAATGTTCCATGACACTTTTCATCAATTTGCTCCATGACCCAGTCATCACAATGCTCCGTGACTCCAGTCATCACAATGCTTCATGACCTTTGTCCTCACGATGGTCCATGACCTCGTCACACAAGGCTCTGTGATCTTTGTCACCACAATGCTCCATGCCCTTGTCATCTCAATGCTTCATGCCCACTGTCATCACAATAATCCCTGAAACTTGTCAGACCAATGGTCCATGCCCCTGTCAATTCATTGCTCCATGCCCTTGTCATCACAATCCTCCACGACCCCTGTCATCACAATGCACTGTGACTCCAGTCATCACAAAGTTTCATGACCTTTGCCCTCACAATGGTCCATGCCCTCGTCACACAAGGCTCTGTGATCTTTGTCACCACAAAGCTCCATGAAATTTTCATCACAATGCTCTTTGTCCCTTGTCATCACAATGCTCCATGCCTTTGTGAGCACAATGCTCCATGACACTTGTCATCAAAATGCTCCATGTGCTTTTCAGCACAATGCTCCATGACACATGTCATCACAATGTGCCATGCTCTTGTCATCACAATGCTCCACATCCTTTTCATCTATATGCTCCATAAAACTTGTCATAACAATAATCCACGAACTTCTCATCAAAATGCTCTCTCACCACATATATAACAATGTTCCATCACTAGTCATCACAATACTCCCTCACACCTGTCATCACAATGTTCCATGACCTCTGTCATCACAGTGCTCCATGCCCTTATCATCACAATGCTCCATGACCCCTGACATCACAATGTTCCATAACCCCTGTCACAAAATGTCCCATGACACATTTCATCACAATGCTTCATGACCCCTGACATCACAATGTTCCATAACACCTGTCATCAAAATATTCCATGACCCTTTTATTCAAATTGCTCCATGAACCTGTCATCACAATGGACAACACCCTTGTCATCAAAATGCCCCATGACATTTGTCATCACAAAGCTCCATGACCCTTGGCATCACAATGCTCCATGCCATTGTCATCACAATGCTCAATGAAACCTCTCATCACATTGCTCCATGCCCTTGTCATCACAATGCTCCATTACACCTGTCATAACAATGCTCCATGACCCCTGCCATCACAATGTTCCACGGCCTTGTCATCACAAGGCTCCATGACCCTTGTCCTCACAGTGCTCCAAGACGTCTGTAATCACAATTCTCCATGGCGCTTTTCATCTCAATGCTCCATGAACACTGTCATCACAATGCACCATGCCCATCATCATAATGATTCATGTTATTGTCATCACAATGAAATCAAAATGCTCCATGTCCTCTGTCATCACAATGTTCCAATCCCTTCTGATCACAATGTTCCATAACACTTGTCATCACATGACCCATGACGCTCGTCATCACAATTATGCAAGGTCTTCTCATCACAATGCTCCATGACCTTTGTCACCACAAAGCTCAATACACTTGGCATCACAATGCTCGCTGACACTTGTCATCAGGATGCTACTTGAACGCTGTCATGACAAGGCTCCATGCATTTTTCATCACAATGATCCATTCCCTATTCATCACAATGCTCCAAGACCCCTGTAATCACAATGCTCCATGTCATTGTCTTCACAAAGCTCCATGACGCATGTCATCAGAATGCTCCATTGCCTTCTCATCAAAATGCTCCATGCCCTTGTAATCACATTGCTTCAAAACCCCTGTAATCTCAATGCTCCATGCACCTTTTCATCAAAATGATCCATGACCCCTGACATCGCAATGTTCCATAACCCCTGTCATCAAAATGTTCCATGACACTTTTCATCAATTTGCTCCATGGCCCTGTCATCACAATGCTCCCTGCCCTTCTCATCACAATGCACCACGAACTTGTCATCAAAATGCTACATGACCTTTGTCATCACAAAGCTCCATGACCCTTTGCATCACAATGCTCCATGCCATTGTCATCACAATGCGCAAAGAAATCTCTCATCACATTTCTACATGCCTTTGTCATCACAATGCTCCATTACACCTGTCATAACAATGATCCATGACCCCTGCCTTCACAATGTTCCACGGCCATGTCGACACAAGGCTCCATGACCCTTGTCATCACAATGCTCCAAGACCTCTGTAATCAAAATTCTCCATGCCACTTTTCATCTCAATGCTCCATGAACACTGTCATCACAATGCACCATGCCCATCATCATAATGATTCATGCTATTGTCATCACAATGAAATCAAAATGCTCCATGTCCTCTGTCATCACAATGCTCCAAACCCTTCTGATCACAATGTTCCATAACACTTGCCATCACATGCCCCATGACGCTCGTCATCACAATGATGCAAGGCCTTCTCATCACAAAGTTCCATGACCTTTGTCACCACAATGCTCAATACACTTGGCTTCACAATGCTCGTTGACACTTGTCATCAGTATGCTCCTTGAACACTGTCATGACAAGGCCACATGCATTTTTCATCACAATGATCCATTCCCTTTTCATCACAATGCTCCAATACACTGTTATTCACAATGCTCCGTGACTCCAGTCATCACAATGCTTCATGACATTTGTCATCACAATGGTCCATGACCCTTGTCATCACAATGCTCGATGCGCATGTCAGCACAATGCTCCATAACCGATGTCATCACAATGCACCATGCACTTGTCATCACAATGCTCCACATCCTTGTCATCAAAATGCTCCATAAACCTTGTCATCACATTGCTCCATGCACTTCTCCTCAAAATGCTTTCTCACCGCTGATATCACAATGTTCCATCACTAGTCTTCACAATACGCCCTCACCCCTGTCATCACAATATTCCATGACCCCTGTAATCACAATTCTCCATGCCCTTGTCATCACAAATCTCCATGACACATGTCATCAGAATGCTCCATGGCCTTCTCACCACAATGCTCCATGCCCTTCTCATCACAATGCTCCAACACCCCTGCAATCACAATGCTCCATGCCCCTTTTCATCTCAATGCTCCATGAACACTGTCATCACAATGCACCGTGCCCATCACCATAATATTTCATGCTATTGTCATCACAATGAAATCAAAATGCTCAATGACCTTTGTCATCACAATGCACCAAACCCTACTGATCACAATGTTCCATAACACTTGTCATCACAATGCCCCATGAGGCTGGTCATCACAATTATCCATGGTCTTCTCATCACAATGCTCCATGATCTTTGTCATCACAATGCTCAATACACTTTTCATCACAATGCTCCCTGACAGTTGTCATCAGTATGCTCCTTGAACACTCTCATGACAAGGCTCCATGCATTTTTCATCACAATGATCCATTCTCTTTTCATCACAATGCTCCAAGACCCCTGTAATCACAATGCTCCATGTCCTTGTCATCACAAAGCTCCATGACGCATATCATCAGAATGCTCCATTGCCTTCTTATCACAATGCTCCATGCCCTTGTCATCACATTGCTCCAAAATCCCTGTAATCTCAATGCTCCATGCACATTTTCATCAGAATGCTCCATGCCCTTGTCTTCACAATGCTCCATGACCCTTGTCATCGCAATGTTCCAAGCCCTTGTCATCAAAATGCTCCATTACCTTTGTCATCACAATCCTCCATGACACGTGGTATCACAATGCTCCATGCCATTGCCATCACAATGGACAATGACATATGTCATCACAATGCTCCCTGACACCTGTCTTCACAATACTCCCTGACCTTGTCATCACAATATTCCATGCCCTTGTCCTCACAATGCGCCATCCCCACTGTCATCACAATAATCCATGAAACATGTCAGACCACAGTTCCATGCCCCTGTCATCACAATGCTCCATGCCCTTGTCATCACAATGCTCCATGACCCCTGACATCACAATGCTCCATGACTCCAGTCATCACAATGCTTCATGATCTTTGTCCTCACAATGGTCCAGGCCCTCATCACACAAGGCTCTGTGACCTTTGTCACCACAATGCTCCATGCCCTTGTCATCACAATGCTCCCTGACCCCTGTTATCACAATGCTCTGTGACTCCAGTCATCACAATGCTTCATGACCTTTGTCCTCACAATGGTCCATGCCCTCGTCATACAAGGCTCTGTGACCTTTGTCACCAAAATGCTCCATGCCCTTGTCATCTCAATGCTCCATGCCCATGTCATCACAATAATCCATGAAACTTGTCAGACCAATGTTCCATGCCCCTGTCATCACATTGCTCCATGCCCTTGTCACCACAATGCTCCATGACTCTTTTCATCACTATGCTCGATACCCTTCTCATCACAATGCTCCATGCCCTTGTCATTACAATCCTCAATGACACATGTATCACAGTGTTCCGTGCCCTAGTCATCACAATGTTCCATGCCGAATCTCATCACAATTATCCATGAAATTTTCAGACCAATGTTCCATGCCCTTGTCATCAAAAGGCTCCATTACTCCTGTCATAACAATGCTCCATCACAACTGCCATCACAATGTTCCACCGCCTTGGCATCCAAGGCTCCATGACCCTTGTCATCACAATGCTCCAAGACCCCTGTAATCACAATGCTCCATGCCCCTGTCATCACAAAGATCCATGACACCTGTCATCAGAATGCTCCATGGCCTTCTCATCATTATGCTCCATGACCTTGTCATCACAATGCTCCAAGACCCCTGTAATCACAATGCTCCATGCCCCTATTCATCAGAATGCTCCATTAGACTTGTCATCACAAGGCTGCATGGACTTCTCATCACACTGCTCCAGGACCTTGTCATCAAAATGCTCCATTCCCTTGTCATCACAATGCTCCTTGACCACTCTAATCACAATACTCCATGAACATTTTCAGGCCAATGCTCCAAGACCTTCTCATCACAATGCTCCATTACCCTTGTCATCACAAATCTCCATGACCCCACTCATCACAATGCTCCATGACACCTGTCATCACAATGCTCCATGCCCCTTGTCATTACAGTGATCCATGACGCTCTTCATCATAATTATCCATGGTCTTTTCATCACAATGCTCCACGGTATGCTATCACAATTCTCCATGCCCCGTTCATCACAATGATCCATGTCCCAAGTCATTACAATTCTCCAAGTCCTTGTCATCACAATGCTTTTTGACATTTCTCATCACAATGTTACATGATGTTTTCATCACAATTCTCCATGCACTTGTCATCACAATGCTGTATGACCACTGTCATAGCAAGCTCCATGTGCTTGTCATCACAATGCTTCACGACGTTGTCATCTAAATTCTCAATGGCCCTTGTCATCACAATGCTCCTTGCCCTTCTCATCACAATGCTCCATGAACCTAGTCATCACAATGTTCCAAGCCCTTGTCATCAAAATGCTCCATTACGTTTGTCATGACAATCCTCCATGACACTTGGTATCACAATGCTCCATAACATTGTCATCAAAATGGACAATGACATATGTCATCACAATGCTCCCTGACAACTGTCTCCACAATACTCCATGACCTTGTCGTCACAATGTTCCATGCCCTTGTCATCACAATGCGCCATGCCCACTCTCATCACAATAATCCACAATCTTGTCAGAGCAATGCTCCATGACCCCTGTCATCACAATGCTCCGTGACTCCAGTCATGACAATGCTTCATGACCTTTGTCATCACAGTGGTCCATGTCCTCTTCAAACAAGGATCTGTGATCTTTTACACCACAATGCTCCATGAATATTTCATCACAATGCTCTGTGTCCCTTGTCATGAAAATGCTCCATGCCTTTGTCAACACAATGCTCCATGCCCCTGTCATCACAATGCTCCATGCCCACTGTCATCACAATAATCCATGAAACTTGCCAGACCAATGTTCCATGCCCCTGTCTTCACATTGCTCCATGCCCTTGTCATCACAATGCTCCATGACCCCTTTCATCACAATGCTCCGTGACTCCAGTCATCACAATGCTTCATGACCTATCTCATCACTATGGTCCATGCCCTCGTCACACAAGGCTCTGTGATCTATTTAACCACAATGCTCCATGAATATTTCTTCACAATGCTCTGTGTCCCTTGTCATCAAAATGCTCCATGCCTTTGTCAGCACAATGCTCCATGACACTTGTCATCAAAATGCTCCATGTGCTTGTCAGCACAATGCTCCATGACCCCTGTCATCACAATGCTCCATGACTCCAGTCATCACAATGCTTCATGACCTTTGTCCTCACAGTGGTCCATGCCCTCGTCACACAAGGCTCTCTGACCTTTGTCACCACAATGCTCCATGCCCTTGTCATCACAATGTGCCATGCTTACGGTCATCACAATAATCCATGAAACATGTCAGACCAATGTTCCATGCCCCTGTCATCACATTGCTCCATGCCCTTGTCATCACAATGCTCCATGACCCCTTTTATCACAATGCTCCTTGACTCCAGTAATCACAAAATTTCATTACCTTTGTCCTCACAGTGTTCCATGCCCTCGTCACACAAGGCTCTGTGACCTTTGTCACCACAATGCTCCATGAATATTTCATCACAATGCTCTGTGTCCCTTGTCATCACAATGCTCCATGCCTTTGACAGCACAATGCTCCATGACACTTGTCATCAAAATGCTCCATGCGCATATCAGCACAATGCTCCATGACACATTTCATCACAGTGTGCCATGCTCTTTTCATCACAAGGCTACATATCCTTTTCATCGCTATGCTTCATAAAACTTGTCATCAAAATGCTCCATGCACTTCTCATCAAAATGCTCTCACAACATATATCACAGTGTTCCAACACTAGTCATCACAATACTCTCTCACCCCTGTCATCACAATGTTCCATGATCACTGTCATCACAGTGCTCCATGCCCTTATCATCACAATGCTCCATGACCACTGACATCACAATGTTCCATAACCCCTGTCACAAAATGCTCCATGACCCATTTCATCACAATGCTTCATGACCCCTGACATCACCATGTTCCATAACCACTGTCATCAAAATATTCCATGACACTTTTATTGAAATTGCTCTATGACCCTGTCATCACAATGCTCCCTACCCTTCTCATCACAATGCACCACGCCCTTGTCATCAAAATGTCCCATGACATTTGTCATCACAAAGCTCCATGACCCTTGGCATCACAATGCTCCATGCCATTGTCATCACAATGCTCAATGAAATCTCTCATCACATTGCTCCATGACCTTGTCATCACAATGCTCCATTACACCTGTCATAACAATGCTCCATGACCCCTGCCATCACAATGTTCCACGGCCTTGTCGTCACAAGGCTCCATGACCCTTGTCATCACAATGCTCCAAGACCTCTGTAATCACAATTCTCCATGCCACTTTTCATCTCAATGCTCCATGAACACTGTCATCACAATGCACCATGCCCATCATCATAATGATTCATGCTATTGTCATCACAATGAAATCAAAATGCTCCATGTCCTCTGTCATCACAATGCTCCAAACCCTTCTGATCACAGTGTTCCATAACACTTGTCATCACATGCCCCATGATGCTCGTCATCACAAAAATGCAAGGTCTTCTCATCACAATGCTCCATGACCTTTGTCACCACAATGATCAATACACTTGGCATCACAATGCTCGCTGACACTTGTCATCAGTACGCTCCTTGAACACTGTCATGACAAGGCTCCATGCGATTTTCATCACAGTGATCCATTCCCTTTTCATCACAATGCTCCAAGACCCCTGTTATCACAATGCTCCGTGACTCCAGTCATCACAATGCTTCATGACATTTGTCATCACAATGGTCCATGACCCCATCAAACAAAGCTCTGTGACCTTTGTCACCACAATGCTCCATGAAATTTTTATCACAATGCTCTGTGACCCTTGTCATCACAAACCTCCATGCCTTTGTCAGCACAATGGTCCATGGCCCTTGTCATCACAATGCTCGACGCGCGTGTCAGCACAATGCTCCATAACCCTTGTCATCACAATGAACCGTGCACTTGTCATCACAATGCTCCACATTTTTGTCATCAAAGTGCTCCATAAACCTTGTCATCTCAATACTCCATGCACTTCTCCTCAAAATGCCTTCTCACCACTGATATCACAATGTTCCATCACTAATCATCACAATACTCCCTCACCCCTGTCATCACAATATTCCATGAACCCTGTAATCACAATTCTCCATGCCCTTGTCATCACAAAGCTCCATGATGCATGTCATCAGAATGCTCCATGGCCTTCTCATCACAATGCTCCATGCCCTTGTCATCACAATGCGCCAACACCCCTGTAATCACAGTGCTCCATTCCCCTTTTCATCTCAATGCTCCATGAACCCTGTCATCACAATGCACCGTGCCCATCACAATAATATTTCATGCTATTGTCATCAAAATGAAATCAAAATGCTCAATGACCTCTGTCATCACAATGCACCAAACCCTTCTGATCACAATGTTCCATAACACTTGTCATCACAATGCCCCATGACGCTGGTCATCACAATTTTCCATGGTCTTCTCATCACAATGCTCCATGATCTTTGTCATCACAATGCTCAATACACTTATCATCACAATGCTCCCTGACAGATGTCATCAGTATGCTCCTTGAACCCTGTCATGACAAGGCTCCATGCATTTTTCATCACAATGATCCATTCCCTTTTCATCACAATGTTCCAAGACCCCTGTAATCACAATGCTCCATGTCCTTGTCATCACAAAGCTCCATGACGCATGTCATCAGAATGCTCCATTGCCTTCTCATCACAATGCTCCATGCCCTTGTAATCACATTGCTTCAAAACCCCTGTAATCTCAATGCTCCATGCACCTTTTCATCAGAATGCTCCATGACCTTTTCCCAAAATGCTCCATGACCCCTGACATCGCAATGTTCCATAACCCCTGTCATCAAAATGTTCCATCAACTTTTCATCAATTTGCTCCATGACCCTGTCATCACAATGCTCCCTGCCCTTCTCATCACAATGCACCACGACCTTGTCATCAAAATGCTCCATGACCTTTGTCATCACAAAACTCCATGACCCTTGGCATCACAATGCTCCATGCTATTTCATCACAATGCTACATGAAAGCCCTCATCATATTGCTCCATGCCCTTGTCACCACAATGCTCCATGACACTTGTCATCACAATTCTCCATGCCCTTGTCATTACAATCCTCCATGACACATGTATCACAGTGTTCCGTACCCTAGTCATCACAATGTTCCATTCTGAATCTCATCACAATAATCCATGAAATTTTCAGACCAACGTTCCATGCCCTTGTCATCAAAATGCTCCATTTCCCCTGTCATAACAATGCTCCATGACCCCTGCCATCACAATGTTCCACCGCCTTGGCATCCAAGGCTCCATGACCCTTGTCATCACAATGCTCCAAGACCCCTGTAATCACAATGCTCCATGCCCCTGTCATCACAAAGATCCATGACACATGTCATCAGAATGCTCCATGGCTTTCTCATCACAATGCTCCATGCCCTTGTCATCACAATGCTCCATTCCCTTGTCATCACAATACTCCATGAATATTTTCAGGCCAATGCTCCATGACGTTCTCATCACAGTGCTCCATGACCCTTGTCATCACAATGCTCCATGACCCCTCTCATCACAATGCTCCATGACACCTGTCATCACAATGCTCCATGTCCCTTGTCATTGCAGTGATACATGACGCTCTTCATCATAATTATACCTGGTCTTTTCATGACAATGCTCCACGGTCTTGCTATCACAATTCTCCAAGCCCTGTTCATCACAATGCTCCATGTCCCAAGTCATTACAATTCTCCACGTCCTTGTCATCACAATGTTTCGTTACACTTCTCATCACAATGTTACATTATCTTGTCATCACAATTCTCCATGCACTTGTCATCGCAATGCTGTAAGACCACTGTCCTAGCAAGCTCCATGCAATTGTCATCACAATGCTTCACGACGTTGTCATCAAAATTCTCAATGGCCCTTGTCATCACAATGCTCCATGCCCTTGTCATCACAATGCTCCATGAACCTAGTCATCACAATGTTCCAAGCCCTTGTCATCAAAATGCTCCATTACCTTTGTCATCACAATCCTCCATGACACTTGGTATCACAATGCTCCATGACATTGTCATCACAATGGACAATGACATATGTCATCACAATGCTCCCTGACACCTGTCTTCACAATACTCCATGACCTTGTCATCACAATGTTCCATGCCCTTGTCATCACAATGCGCCATGCCCACTCTCATCACAATAATCCATAATCTCGTCAGAGCAATGCTCCATGACCCCTGTCATCACAATGCTCTGTGACTCCAGTCATCACAATGTTTCATGACCTTTGTCATCACAGTCGTCCATGTCCTCTTCAAACAAGGCTCTGTGATCTTTTTCACCACAATGCTCCATGAATATTTCATCACAATGCTCTGTGTCCCTTGTCATCAAAATGCTCCATGCCTTTGTCACCACAATGCTCCATGCCCTTGTCATCTCAATGTTCCATGCCGAATGTCATCACAATAATCCATGAAACTTGTCAGACCAATGTTCCATGCCCCTGTCATCACATTGCTCCATGCACTTTTCGTCACAATGCTCCATGACCGCTTTCATCACAATGCACCGTGACTCCAGTCATCACAAAGATTCATGACCTTTCTCATCACAATGGTCCATGCCCTCGTCACACAAGGCTCTGTGATCTTTGTCACCACAATGCTCCATGAAATTTTCATCACAGTGCTCTGTGTCCCTTGTCATCACAATGCTCCATGCCTTTGTCAGCACAATGCTCCTTGACACTTGTCATCAAAATGCTCCATGCGCTTGTCAGCACAATGCTCCTTGACACATGTCATCACAATGTGCCATGCTCTTTGCATCACAATGCTCCACATCCTTTTCATCGCTATGCTCCATAAAACTTCTCATCACAATGCTCCATGCACTTCTCATCAAAATGCTCTCTCACCACATATATCACAATGTTCCATCACTAGTCATCACAATACTCGCATACCCCTGTCATCACTATGTTCCATGACCACTGTCACCACAGTGCTCCATGCCCTTATCATCACAATGGTCCATGACCCCTGACATCACAATGTTCCATAACCCCTGTCACAAAATGGACCATGACACATTTCATCACAATGATTTATAACCCTTGATATCACACTGTTCCATAACCCCTGTCATCAAAATATTCCATGACACTTTTATTCAAATTGCTCCATGACCCTGTCATCAAAATGCTCCCTGCCCTTCTCATCACAATGTACCACGCACTTGTCATCAAAATGCCCCATGACATTTGTCATCACAAAGCTCCATGACCCTTGGCATCTCAATGCTCCATGCCATTGTCATCACAATGCTCAATGAAATCTCTCATCACATTGCTCCATGCCTTTGTCATCACAATGCTCCATTACACCTGTCATAACAATGCTCCATGACCCCTGCCATCACAATGTTCCACGGCCTTGTCATCACAAGGCTCCATGACCCTTGTCATCACAATGCTCCAAGACCTCTGTAATCACAATTCTCCATGCCACTTTTCATCTCAATGCTCCATGAACACTGTCATCACAATGCACCATGCCCATCATCATAATGATTCATGCTATTGTCATCACAATGAAATCAAAATGCTCCATGTCCTCTGTCATCACAATGCTCCAAACCCTTCTGATCACTATGTTCCAGAACACTTGACATTACTTGCCCCATGACGCTCTTCATCACAATGATGCAAGGTCTTCTCATCACAATGCTCCATGAACTTTGTCACCACAATGCTCAATACACTTGGCATCACAATGCTCGCTGACACTTGTCATCAGTATGCTCCTTGAACACTGTCATGACAAGGCTCCATGCCTTTTTCATCACAATGAACCATTCCCTTTTCATCACAATGCTCCAAGACCCCTGTTATCACAATGCTCCGTGACTCCAGTCATCACAATGCTTCATGACATTTGTCATCACAATGGTCCATGACCTCATCACAAAAAGCTCTGTGACCTTTGTCACCACAATGCTCCATGAAATATTTATCACAATGTTCTCTGACCCTTGTCATCACAAAGCTCCATGACTTTGTCAGCACAATGCTCCATGACCCTTGTCATCACAATGCTCTATGCGCGTGTCAGCACAATGCTCCATAAACCATGTCATCACAATGCACCATGCACTTGTCATCACAATGCTCCACATCCTTGTCATCAAAATGCTCCATAAACCTTGTCATCACAATGCTCCATGCACTTCTCCTCAAAATGCCTTCTCACCACTGATATCACAATGTTCCATCACTAATCATCACAATACTCCCTCAACCCAGTCATCACAATATTCCATGACCCCTGTAATCACAATTCTCCATGCCCTTGTCATCACAAAGCTCCATGACGCATGTCATCACAGTGCTCCATGGCCTTCTCATCACAATGCTCCATGACCCATGTCATCACAATGCGCCATGCGCTTGTCAGACAATACTCCACATCCTTATTATTGCTCTGCTCCATAACACTTGTCATTACAATGCTCCATGCACTTCTCATCAAAATGCTCTCTCAACACATATATCACAATGTTACATCACTAGTCATCACAATACTCCCTCACCCCTGTAATCACAGTGTTCCATGACCATTGTCATCATAGTGCTACATGCCCTTATCATCACAACGCTCCATGACCCCTGACATCACAATTTTCCATAACCCCTGTCACAAAATGCTCCATGACCCATTTCATCACAATGCTTAATGACCACTGAAATCACAATGTTCCATAACCCCTGTCATCAAAATATTCCATGACAATTTTCATCAAATTGCTACATGACCCAGTCATCACAATGCTCCCTGTCCTTCTCATCTCAATGCACCTTGCCCTTGTCATCAAAATGCCCCATGACCTTTGTCATCACAAAGCTCCATGACACTTGGCATCACAATGCTCCATGCCATTGTCATCACAATGCTCAATGAAATCTCTCATCACATTGCTCCATGCCCTTGTCATCACAGTGCTCCATTACACGTGTCATAACAATGCTCCATGACCCTGCCATCACAATGTTCCACGGCCGTGTCATCACATGGCTCCATGACCCTTGTCAGCAGAATGCACCAAGACCTCTGTAATCACAATGCTCCATGACCTTCTCATCACAATGCTCCATGACGCATGTCATCAGAATGCTCCATTGCCTCCTCAGCACAATACTCCATGCCCTTGTCATCACAATGTTCCATAACCCCTCTTATCAAAATGTTCCATGACACTTTTCATCAATTTGCTCCACGACCCTCTCATCACAATGCTCCCTGAACTTCTCATCACAATGCACAACGACCTTCTCATCAAAATGCTCCATGACCTTTGTCATCACAATGCACCACGCGTTTGTCATCAAAATTCCCCAAGACCATTGTCATCACAAAGCTCCATTACCCCTGTCATAACAATGATCAATGACCCCTGCCATCACAAGGTTCCACGGCCTTGTCATCACAAGCCTCGATGACCCTTGTCATCACAATGCTCCAAGACCCCTGTAATCACAATGCTCCATGCCCTTGTCATCACAAAGCTCCATGACGCATGTCATCAGTATGCTCCATGGCCTTCTCATCACCATGCTCCATGCCCTTGTCATCACAATGCTCCAACAGCCCTGTAATCACAATGCTCCATGCCCATTTTCATCCCAATGCTCCATGAACCCTGTCATCACAATGCACCGTGTCCATCACCATAATATTTCATGCTATTGTTATCACAATGAAATCAAAACGCTCAATGACCACTGTCATCACAATGCACCAAACCCTTCTGATCACAATGTTCCATAACAACTTGTCATCACAATGCCCCATGAGGCTGGTCATCACAATTATCCATGGATTTCTCACCACAATGCTCCATGATCTTTGTCATCACAATGCTCAATACACTTATCATCACAATGCTCCCTGACAGTTGTCATCAGTATGCTCCTTGAACCCTGTCATGACAAGGCTCCATGCATTTTTCATCACAATGATCCATTCCCTTTTCATCACAATGCTCCAAGACCCCTGTAATCACAATGCTCCATGTCCTTGCCATCACAAAGCTCCATGACGCATGTCATCAGAATGCTCCATTGCTTTCTCATCACAATACTCCATGCTCTTGTCATCACAATGGCTCAAAACCCCTGCAATCTCAATGCTCCATGCACCATTCCATCAGTATGCTCCATGACCCTTGTCATCACAAGGCTCCATGGCCCTCTCATCACAATGCTCCAGGACCTTCTCATCACATTGCTCCATTCCCTTCTCATGACAATGCTCCATGACCCCTGTCATCACAGTACTCCATGAGTAATTTCAGCCAAATGCTCCATGACGTTCTCATCACAAAGCTCCATGACCCATGTCATCACAATGCTACATGATCACAGTCATCAAAATGATCCATGCCCCTTGTCATCAGAATGTTCCATGTGCTTGTCATCCCAATGCTCCATGAACCCTGTAATCAAAATGCTCCTTGACGCTTGTCGTCACAGAGCTCCATGACACTTGTCATCACAATTATCCATGCCTTTGTCAGCAAAATGCTACATGACCTTGTCATCACAATGCTCCATGCAATTGTCATCACAATTCTCCTTTACCTGTGTCATCACAATCATCCGTGACCCTTGGGATCACATTGTTTCATGCCCTTGTCATCACAATGCTCCGTGATTCTTGAAATCAAAATGATCCATGACCTGTGTCATCACAGTGCTCCAAACTCTTGTGATCACAATGTTCCATAACAATTGTCATCACAACGCTCCATGATGCCTGTCATCACCATACTCCATGCCCTTGTCATCAAAATTCTCCATGAACTTTGTCATCACAATGCTCAATACACTTGTCATTACAATGCTCCCTGACACTTTTCGTCAGAATGCTCCTTGAACCCTGTCATGAAAAGGCTCCATGCCTTTTTCATCACAATGCTCCATGACCTTTTCCTCACAATGCTCCATGCCATTGTCATCACAATACTCCACAAGATTGTCATCAGAATGCTCCATGATCCCTGTCATCACAATGCTCCATGACACCTGTCATCACAATGCTCCATGCCCCTTGTCATTACAGTGCTCCATGACGCTCGTCATCAAAATTATCCATGGTCTTCTCATCACAATGCTCCACGGTCTTGCCATCACGATGCTCAAAGACACTTCTCATCACAATGTTACATGCTCTTGTCATCACAGTTCTCCATGCACTTGTCATCGCAATGCTCCATGACCCCTGTCATAGCAAGCTCCATGTGTTTTCATCACCATGCTTCAGGAACTTGTCATCAAAGTTCTCAATGGCCCTTGTCATCACAATCCTCCATGCCCTTGTCATCAAAATGCACCTTGACCCTTGCCATCACATTGCTCCAAACCCCTGTCATCACAATGCTCCATTAACTTTGTCATCACATTCCTCCATGACACTTGGCATCACAATACTCCATGCCATTGTCATCACAATGGACCATGACATATGTCATCACATGCCCCCAGACCCCTGTCTTCACAGTACTCCATGACCTTCTCATCACAATGCTCCATGCTCTTCTCATCAGAACGCGCCTTGCCCACTGTCATCACAATAAACAATGAAACTTGTCAGACCAATGCACCATGCCCCTGTCATCAGAATGCTCCATACCCTTGTCATCACAATGTTCCGTAACTCCAGTAATCACAATGCTTCATGACCTTTGTCATCACAATGGTACTTAACCTCATCATCACTAGGCTCTGTAACCATTGTCACCACAATGCTCCATGAACTTTTCATCACAATGCTCTGTGACCGTTGTCATCACAAGGTTCCATGAATTTGTCAGCACAATGCTCCATGACCCTTGTCATCACAATGCTACATGCGCTTCTCAGCACAATGCTCCATGACCCATGTCATCAAAATGTGCCATGCAATTGTCAACACAATGCTCCACAGCCTTGTCATCACAATGCTCCATAAACCTTGTCATCACAATGCTCCATAAACCTTGTCATCACAATGCTCCATGCACTTCTCATCAAAATGCTTTCTCACCACTGATATCACAATGTTCCATCAGTAGTCATCACAATACTCCCTCACCACTGTCATCACAATTTTCCATGACCTCTGTCATCACAATGCCACATGTCATATCATCACAATGCTCCATGACCCCTGACATCAAAATATTCCATATCCTCTGTCATCAGAATGCTCCATCACCCTTTTCATCACAATGCTCCAAGACCCCTGACATCACAATGTTCCATAACCACTGTCATCAAAATGTTCCATGACGCGTTTCATCAAATTGCTCCATGACCCTGTCATCACAATGCACCATGTCCATCATCATAATGCTTCATGCTATTGTCATCACAATGAAATCAATATGCTCCATGACCTCTGTCATCAACATGCACCAAACCCTTGTGATCACAATGTTCCATAACCATTGTCATCACAATGCACCATGACGCTCATCATCACAATTATCCATGGTCTTCTCAATACAGTGCTCCATGACCTTTGTCATCACAACGCTCAAAACACTTGTCATCACAATGCTCCCTGACACTTGTCATCAGTATGCTCCTTGAACCCTGTCATGACAAGGCTCCATGCCTTTTTCATCACAATGATCCATACCATTTTCTTCGCAATGCTCCAAGAAACCTGTAATCACAATTCTCCCTGACCTTTAATCACAAAGCTCCATGATGCATGTCATCAGAATGCTCCATGGCCTTCTCATCACATTGCTCCATGTCCTTGTCATCACAGTGCTCCAAGACCCCTGTCATCTCAATGTTCTGTGACTCCAGTCATCACAAGTCTTCATGACATTTGTCATCACAATGGTCCATGTCCTCGTCACACAGGGCTCTGTGACCTTTCTCACCACAATGCTCCATGATCTTTTCATCACAATGCTCTGTGATCCTTGTCATCACCATGCTCCATGCCTTTGTCAGCACAATGCTCCATGACCGTTGTCATCACAATGCTCCATGCGCTTGTGAGCACAATGCTCCACAACCCATGTCATCACAATGCGCCATGCGCTTGTCATCACAGTGCTCCACATCCTTGTCATTACAGTGCTCCAAAAACCTTGTCATCACAATGCTCCATGCACTTCTCATTAAAATGCTCTCTCCCCCCTGTCATCACAATGTTCCGTGATCCGTGTCATGACAATGCTACATGACCTTACCATCACAATGCTCCATGAACCCTGACATCACAAAGTCCCATAACCCCTGTCATCAAAATGCTCCATGACCCTTTTCATCACAATCCTCCATGACCCCTGACATCACAATGTTCCATAACCACTGGCATCAAAATATTCCATGATACTTTTCATCAAGTTGCTCCATGACCCTGTCATCAAATGCTCCCTGCCCTTCTCATCACAATGCACCACGACCTTCTCATCAAAATGCCCCATGAACTTTGTCATCACAAACTCCATGATCCTTGGCATCACAATGCTCCATGCCATTTTCATCACAATGTTTCATGACCCCTGTAATCACAATGCTCCATGCACATTTTCATCAGCATGCTCCATGAGACTTGTCATCACAAGGCTCCATGGTTTTCTCATCACAATGCCCCATAACCTTGTCATCACAGTGCCCCATTACCCTGTCATCACAATACTCCATGAACATTTTCAGCCCAATGCTCCATGACCTTCTTATCACAATGCTCCATGACCCTGTCATCACAATGTTCCATGACCACTGTCATCACAGAGCTCCATGACCCATGACAACACAATGATATGGGAATCTTGTATTCAAAATGCTCCATGACCCTTGTTATCACAATGCTCCATGCCCTTGTCATCACAATGCTCCATGAAGCCTCTCATCACATTGCCCCATGCCCTTGTCATTACAAACATCCATGATCCATGTATCACAGTGTTCCGTGCCCTTGTCATCACAATGCTCTATGCCCACTCTCATCACAGTAATCCATGAAAGTTTTCAGACCAATGCTCGATGCCCTTGTCATCACAATCCTCCATTGCCCATGTCATAACCATGCTCCATGAACCCTGCCATCACAATGATCTACGGTCTTGTCATTACAAGGATCCAATACCGCTGTAATCACAATGCTCCATGCCCCTTTTCATCAGAATGCTCCATGAGAATTGTCACCAAAAGGCTCCATGGTCCTCTCATTACAATGCTCCAGTACCTTGTCATCACACTGGTCCATGCCCACTTAATCAAAAGGCTCTGTGAAATTTGTCACCACAATGATCCATGAAAATTTCATCACAATGCTCTTTTACCCATGTCTTCACTATGCTCCATGCCTTTGTCAGCACAATGCTCCATGACGCTTGTCATCACAATGCTCGATACACTTCTCATCACAATGCTCCATGCCCTTGTCATTACAATCCTCCATGACACATGTATCAAGTGTTCCGTGCCCTTGTCATCACAATGCTCCATGCCGAATCTCATCCCAATAATACATGAAATTTTCAGACAAAATTTCCATGCACATGTCATCACAATGCTCCATTACCCCTGTAAAAACAATGCTCCATGACCCTTGCCATCACAATGTTCCACGGCCTTGTCATCCAAAGCTCCATGACCCTTGTCATCATAGTGCTCGAAGACCTCTGTAATCACAATGCTCCATGCCCTTGTCGTCACAATGATTCATAACGCATGTCATCAGAATGCTCCATGGCCTTCTCATGAAAATGCTCCATTCCCTTGTCATCACAATGCTCCAGGAACCCTGGATTCACAATGATCCATGCCCCTTGTCATTACAGTGCTCCATGACGCTCGTCATCACAATTATCCGTGATCTTCTCATCACAATGCTCCACGGTCTTGAAATCACAATGCTCCATGCCCTGGTCATCACAATGCTCCATGTCCCATGTCATCACAATTCTCCACGTGCTTGTAATCACAATGCTCCATGACACTTCTTATCACAATGTTACCTGATCTTGTCATCACAATTTTCCATGCACTTGTCATTGGAAGGCTCAATGATCCCTGTCATAGCAAGCTCCATGAGCTTGTCATCACAATGCTTCACGACATTGTCATCAAAATTCTCAATGACCCTTGTCATCACAATGCTCCATGCCCTTGTAATCACAATGCTCCATGACCCTTGTCATCACAATGTTCCAAGCCCTTGTCATCAAAATGCTCCATTCCCTTTGTCATCACAATCCTCCATGACACTTGGTATCACAATGCTCCATGCCATTGTCATCACAATGGACAATGACATATGTCATCACATTGCTCCCCCTGACACATGTCTTCACAGTACTCCATAACCTTGTCATCACAATGTTCCATGCCCTTGTCATCACAATGCACCACGGCCACTGTCATCACAATAATCCATGAAACATGTAAGACCAATATTCCATGCCCCTGTCATCACAATGCTCCATGCCCTTGTCATCACAATGCTCCATGACACCAGTCATCACAATGCTTCATGACCTTTGTCATCACAATGTTCCATGCCCTCGTCACACAAGGCTCTGTGACCTTTTTCACCACAATGCTCCATGTCCTTGTCATCACAAAGCTCCATGACGCATGTCATCAGAATGCTCCATTGCCTTCTCATCACAATGCTCCTTGCGCTTGTAATCACAATGCTTCATAACCACTGTAATCACAATGGTCCATGCAACTTTTCATCAGAATGCTCCATGACCCATTTCATCAAAATGCTCCATGACCCATGACATCACAATGTTCCATAACCCCTGTCATCAAAATGATCCATGACACTTTTCATCAATTTGCTCCATGACCTTGTCATCACAATGCTCCCTACCCTTCTCATCACAATGCACCACGACCTTGTCATCAAAATGCTCCATGACATTTGTCATCACAAAGCTCCATGCCATTTCATCACAATGCTACATGAAACCTCTCATCACATTTCTCCATGCCCTTGTCAGCACAGTGCTCCATGACGCTTGTCATCACAATGCTCTATACTCTTCTCATCACAATGCTGCATGCACTTGTCACTACAATCCTCCATGACACAGGTATCACAGTGTTCCGTGCCCTAGTCATCACAATGCTCCATGCCGAATCTCATCACAATAATCCATGAAATTTTCAGACTAATGTCCCATGCCCTTGTCATCACAATGCTCCATTACCCCTGTCATAACAATGCTTCATGACCACTGCCATCACAATGTTCCACGGCCTTGTCATACAAGGCTCCATGACCCTTGTCATCACAGTTCTCCATGACCCCTGTAATCCCAATGCTCCATGACTTTTTAGTCACAAAGATTCATGACGCATGTCATCAGAATGCTCTGTGGCCTTCTCATCACAATGCTCCATGCCCTTGTCATCACAATGCTCCAAGAACCCTTTAATCACAATGCTCCATGCCCCTTGTCATTACAGTGCTCCTTGACGCTCGTAATCACAATTATCCGTGATCTTCTCATCACAATGCTCCACGGTCTTGCCATCACAATGCTCCATGCTCTGGTCATCACAATGCTCTATGACCCCTGTCATAGCAAGCTCCATGCGCTTGTCATCACAATGCTTCACGACGTTGTCATCAAAATTCTCAATGGCACTTGTCATCGCAATGCTCCATGACTCCAGTCATCACAATGCTCCATGACCTTTGTCACCACAATGCTCCAGGCCCTTGTCATCACAATGCTCCATGACAACTGTCATCACAATATTCCATGAAACTTGTCAGACCAATGATACATGCCCTCTTCAGACAAGGCTCTGTAATCTTTGTCACCACAATGCTCCATGAACTTTTCATCACAATGCTCTTTGTCCCTAGTCATCACAATGCTCCATGCCTTTGTCAGCACAATGCTCCATGACACTTGTCATCATAATGCTCCATGCGCTTGTCAGCACAATGCTCCTTGACCTATGTCATCACAATGTGTCATGTGCTTGTCATCACAATGCTCCACATGCTTTTCATCACTATGCTCCATAAAACTTGTCATCACAATGCTCCATGCACTTCTCATCAAAATGCTCTCTCAACACATATAACACAATGTTCCATCAGTAGTCATCACAATACTCCCTCACCCCTGTCATCACAATGTTCCATGACCGCTGTCATCACAGTGTTACATGCCCTTATCATCACAATGCTCCATGACACCTGACATCACAATGTTCCATAACCCCTGTCACAAAATGCTCCATGACCCATTTCATCACAATGCTTCATGACCCCTGACATCACAATGTTCCATAACCCCTGTCATCAAAATATTCCATGACACTTTTCATCAAATTGCTCCATGACGCTGTCATCACAATGCTCCCTGCCATTCTCATCACAATGCACCACGCACTTGTCATCAAAATGCCCCATGACCTTTGTCATCACAAAGCTCCATTAACCCTGTCATAACAATGATCCATGACCCCTGCCATCACAAGGTTCCACGGCCTTGTCATCACAAGCCTCCATGACCCTTGTCATCACAATGCTCCAAGAACCCTGTAATCACAATGCTCCATGCCCTTGTCATCACAAAGCTCCATGACGCACGTCATCTGAATGCTCCATGGCCTTCTCATCACAATGCTCCATGCCCTTGTCATCACAATGCTCCAACAGCCCTATAATCACAATGCTCCATGCCCCTTTTCATCTCAATGCTCCATGATCCCTGTCATCACAATGAACTGTGCCCATCATCATAATATTTCATGCTATTGTCATCACAATGAAATCAAAATGCTCAATGACCTCTGTCATCACAATGCACCAAACCCTTCTGATCACAATGTTCCATAACACTTGTCATCACAATGCCCCATGAGTCTGGTCATCACAATTATCCATGGATTTCTCATCACAATGCTCCATGATCTTTGTCATCACAATGCTCAATACACTTATCATCAAAATGCTCCCTGACTGTTGTCATCAGTATGCTCCTTGAAACCTGTCATGACAAGGCTCCATGCATTTTTCATCACAATGATCCATTCCCTTTTCATCACAATGCTCCAAGACCCCTGCAATCACAATGCTCCATGTACTTGTCATCACAAAGCTCCACGACGCATGTCATCAGAATGCTCCATTGCCTTCTCATCACAATACTCCATGCCCTTGTCATCACAATGCTTCAAAACCCCTGTAATCACAATGCTCCATGAACCTTTTCATCAGAATGCTCCATGACCCTTTCCATCAAAATGCTCCATTACCCCTGACATCACAATGTTCCATAACCCCTGTAATCAAAATGTTCCATGACACTTTTCATCAATTTGCTCCATGACCTTGTCATCACAATACTCCCTGCCATTCTCATCACAATGAACCACGACCTTGTCATCAAAATGCTCCATGACGTTTGTCATCACAAAGCTCCATGACCCTTGGCATCACAATGCTCCATGACATTTCATCACAATGCTACATGTAACCTCTCATCACATTGCTCCATGCCCTTGTCAGCACAATGCTCCATGACGCTTGTCATCACAATGCTCGATACTCTTCTCATCACAATGTTCCATGCCCTTGTCATTACAATCCCCCATAACACATGTATCACAGTGTTCCGTGCCCTAGTCATCACAATGCTCCATGCCGAATCTCATCACAATAATCTATGAAATTTTCAGACCAATTTCCATGCCCTTGTCATCACAATGCTCCTTTACCCCATCATAGAAATGCTCCATAACCCCTGCCATCACAATGTTCCACGGCCTTGTCATCCAAGGCTCCATGACCCTTGTCATCACAGTGCTCCAATACCCATGTAATCACAATGCTCCATGCTCTTGTCATCACAAAGATTCATGACGCATGTCATCAGAATGCTCCGTGGCCTTCTCATCTCAATGATCCATGCCCTTGTCATCACAATGCTCCAAGACCCCTGTAATCACAATGCTCCATGCCCCTTGTCATTACAGTGCTCCATGATGCTCGTCATCACAATTATCCGTGATCTTCTCATCACAATGCTCCACGGTCTTGCCATTACAATGCTCCAAGACCCGGTCATTACAATGCTCCAAGACCCATTCATCACAATGCTCCATGTCCCATGTCATCACAATTCTCCACGTCCTTGTCATCACAATGCTCCATGACACTTCTTATCACAATGTTACATGATATTTTCATCACAATTCTCCATGCACTTGTCATCGCAATGCTCTATGACTCTTGTCATAGCAAGCTCCATGCGCTTGTCATCACAATGCTTCAAGACGTTGTCATCAAAATTCTCAATGGCACTTGTCATTGCAATGCTCCATGACACTTGTCATCAAAACGTCCCAAGCCCTTGTCATCAAAATGCTCCATTACCTGTGTCATCCCAATCCTCCATGACACTTGGTATCACAATGCTCCATGCCATTGTCATCACAATGCTCCGTGACTCCAGTCATCACAATGCTTCATGACCTTTTTCACCACAATGCTCCATGCCCTTGTCATCACAATATTCCATGAAACTTGTCAGACAAATGATCCATGCGCTCTTCACACAAGGCTCTGTAATCTTTTTAACCACAATGCTCCATGAACTTTTCATCACAATGCTCTTTGTCCCTAATCATCAAAATGCTCCATGCGCTTGTCAGCACAATGCTCCACATGTTTTTCATCGCTATGCTCCTTAAAACTTGTCATCACAATGCTCCATGCACTTCTCATCAAAATGCACTCTCAACACATATAACACAATGTTCCATCAGTAGTCATCACAATACTCCCTCACCCCTGTCATCACAATGTTCCATGACCCCTGTCATCACAGTGCTACATGCCCTTATCATCACAATGCTCCATGACCCCTGACGTCACAATGTTCCATAACCCCTGTCACAAAATGCTCCATGACCCATTTCATCACAATGCTTCATGACCCCTTACATCACAATGTTCCATAACCACTGTCATCAAAATATTCCATGACACTTTTCATGAAATTGCTCCATGACACTGTCATCACAATGCTCCCTGCCCTTTTCATCACAATGCACCACGCCCTTGTCATCAAAATGCCCCATGACCTTTGTCATCACAAAGTTCCATTATCGCTGTCATAACAATGATCCATGACCCCTGCCATCACAAGGTTCCACGGCCTTGTCATCACAAGCCTCGATGACCCTTTTCATCACAATGCTCCAAGACCCCTGTAATCACAATGCTCCATGCCCTTGTCATCACAAAGCTCCATGACGCATGTCATCTGAATGCTCCATGGCCTTCTCATCACAATGCTCCATGCCCTTGTCATCACAATGCACCAACAGCCCTATAATCACAATGCTCCATGCCCCTTTTCTTCTCAATGCTCCATGAACCCTGTCATCACAATGCACCGTGCCCATCACCATAATATTTCATGCTATTGTCATCACAATGAAATCAAAATGCTCAATGACCTCTGTCATCACAATGCACCAAACCCTTCTGATCACAATGTTCCATAACACTTGTCATCACAATGCCCTATGACGCTGGTCATCACAATTAACAGTGGACTTCTCATCACAATGCTCCATGATCTTTGTCATCACAATGCTCAATACACTTATCATCACAATGCTCCCTGACAGTTGTCATCAGTATGCTCCTTGAACCCTGTCATGACAAGGCTCTATGCATTTTTCATCACAATGATCCATTCCCTTTTCATCACAATGCTCCAAGACCCCTGTATTCACAATGCTCCATGTCCTTGTCATCACAAATCTCCATGACGCATGTCATCAGAATGCTCCATTGCCTTCTCATCACAATACTCCATGCCCTTGTCATCACAATGCTTCAAAACACTTGTAATCACAATGCTCCATACACCTTTTCATCAGAATGTTCCATGACCCTTTTCATCAAAATGCTCCATTACCCCTCACATCACAATGTTCCATATCCCCTGTTATCAAAATATTCCATGACACTTTTCATCAATTTGCTCCTTGAACTTGTCATCACAATGCTCCCTGCCCTTCACATCACAATACACCACGACCTTGTCATCAAAATGCTCCATGACCTTTGTCATCACAAAGCTCCATGACCCTTGGCATCACAATGCTCCATGCCATTTCATCACAATGCTACATGAAACCTCTCACCACAATGCTCCATGCCCTTGTCATTACAATCCTCCATGATGCTTTTCATCACAATGCTCGAAACTCTTCTCATCACAATGCTCCATGCCCTTGTCATTACAATCCTCCATGACACATGTATCACAGTGTTCCGAGCCTTAGTCATCACAATGCTCCATGCCGAATCTCATCACAATAATCCATGAAATTTTCAGACCAATGTTCCATGCCCTTGTCATCACAATGCTCCATTACCCCTGTCATAGCAATGCTCCATGACCCCTGCCATCACAATGATCCACGGCCTTGTCATCCGAGGTTACATGACCCTTGTCATCACATTGCTCCAAGACCCCTGTAATCACAATGCTCTATGCCCTTGTCTTCACAAAGATCCTTGACTCATCTCATCAAAATGCTTCATGGCCTTCTCATCACAATGCTCCATGCACTTGTCATCACATGCTCCAAGACCCCTGTAATCACAATGCTCCCTGCCCTTCTCATCACAATGCACCACGCACTTGTCATCAAAATGCTCCATGAACTTTATCATCACAAAGGTCCATGACCCTAGCATCACAATGCTCCATTCCATTGTCATCACAATGCCCCATGAACCCTCTCATCACATCGCTCCATGCACTTTTCATCCCAAATCTCGATGACGCTTGTCATCACAATGCTCGATGCATTTCTCATCATAATGCTCCATGCCATTGACATTACAATCCTGCATGATCTATGTATCACAGTGTTCCATGCCCTTGTCATCAGAATGCTCCATGCCCACTCTCATCACAATAATCCATAAAAATTTTCAGACGAATGCCCCATGCACTTGTCATCACAATGTTCCATTGCCCCTGTCATAACAATGCTCCATGACCAATGCCATCACAATGATCAACGGCCTTGTCATCACAAGCCTCCATGACCCTTGTCATCACAGTGCTCCAAGAACCCTGTAATCACAATGCTCCAGGCCCTTGTCATCACAAAGCTCCATGACGCATGTCATCTGAATGCTCCATGGCCTTCTCATCACAATGCTCCATGCCCTTGTCATCACAATGCTCCAACAGCCCTATAATCACAATGCTCCATGCCCCTTTTCATCTCAATGCTCCATGAGCCCTGTCATCACAATGAACTGTGCCCATCACCATAATATTTCATGCTATTGTCATCAAAATGAAATCAAACTGCTAAATGACCTCTGTCATCACAATGCACCAAACCCTTCTGATCACAATGTTCCATAACACTTGTCATCACAATGCCCCATGAGGCTGGTCATCACAATTATCCATGGATTTCTCATCACAATGCTCCATGATCTTTGTCATCACAGTGCTCAATACACTTATCATCACAATGCTCCCTGACTGTTGTCATCAGTATGCTCCTTGAAACCTGTCATGACAAGGCTCCATACATTTTTCATCACAATGATCCATTCCCTTTTCATCACAATGCTCCAATACCCCTGCAATCACAATGCTCCATGTACTTGTCCTCACAAAGCTCCATGACGCATGTCATCAGAATGCTCCATTTCCTTCTCATCACAATACTCCATGCCCTTGTCATCACAATGCTTCAAAACACTTGTAATCACAATGCTCCATGAACCTTTTCATCAGAATGCTCCATGACCCTTTTCATCAAAATGCTCCATTACCCCTGACATCACAATGTTCCATAACCCCTGTAATCAAAAGGTTCCATGACACTTTTCATAAATTTGCTCCATGACCCTGTCATCACAATGCTCCCTGCCCTTCTCATCACAATGCACCACGACTTGTCATCAAAATGCTCCATGACGTTTGTCATCACAAAGCTCCATGACCCTTGGCATCACAATGCTCCATGCCATTTCATCACAATGCTACATGAAACCTCTCATCACATTGCTCCATGCCCTTCTAATCACAATGTTCCATGCCCTTGTCTTTACAATCCTCCATGACACATGTATCACAGTGTTCCGTGCACTAGTCATCACAATGCTCCATGCCTAATCTCATCACAATAATACATGAAATTTTCAGACCAATGTTCCATGCCCTTGTCATCACAATGCTCCTTTACCCCTGTCATAGAAATGCTCCATGACCCCTGACATCACAATGTTCCACGGCCTTGTCATCCAAGGCTCCATGACCCTTGTCATCACAGTGCTCCAATACCCATGTAATCACAATGCTCCATGCCCTTGTCGTCACAAAGATTCATGACGCATGTCATCAGAATGCTCCGTGGCCTTCTCATCACAATGATCCATGCCCTTGTCATCACAATTCTCCAATTCCCCTGTAATCACAATGCTCCATGCCCCTTGTCATTAGAGTGCTCCATGACGCTCGTCATCACAGTCATCCGTGATCTTCTCATCACAATGCTCCACGGTCTTGCCATTACAATGCTCCATTCCCCGGTAATCACAATGCTCCATGTCCCATGTCATCAAAATTCTCCACGTCCTTGTCATCACAATGCTCCATGACACTTCTTATCACAATGTTACATGATATTTTCATCACAATTCTCCATGCACTTGTCATCGCAATGCTCTATGACCCCTGTCACAGCAAGCTCCATGTGCTTGTCATCACAATGCTTCACGACGTTGACATCAAAATTCTCAATGGCACTTGTCATCGCAGTGCTCCAAGACCCTTGTCATCACAACGTCCCAAGCCCTTGTCATCAAAATGCTCCATTACCATTGTCATCACAATCCTCCATGACTCTTGGTATCACAATGCTCCATGCTCTTGTCATCACAATGCTCCATGCCCACTGTCATCACAATATTCCATTAAACTTGTCAGACAAATGATCCATGCCCTCTTCACACAAGGCTCTGTAATCTTTGTCACCACAAGGCTCCATGAACTTTTAATCACAATGCTCTTTGTCCCTAGTCATCACAATGCTCCATGCCTTTGTCAGCACAATGCTCCATGACACTTGTCATCAAAATGCTCCATGCGCTTGTCAGCACAATGATCCTTGACCTATGTCATCACAATGTGCCATGCGCTTGTCATCACAATGCTCCACATCTTTTTCATCGCTATGCTCCATAAAACTTGTCATCACAATGCTCCATGCACTTCTCATCAAAATTCTCTCTCAACACATATAACACAATGTTCCATCACTAGTCATCACAATACTCCCTCACCCCTGTCATCACAATGTTCCATGACCCCTGTCATCACAGTGCTACATGCCCTTATCATCACAATGCTCCATGACCCCTGACATCACAATGTTCCATAACACCTGTCATAAAATGCTCCATGACCCATTTCATCACAATGCTTCATGACCCCTTACATCACAATGTTCCATAACCCCTGTCATCAAAATATTCCATGACACTTTTCATGAAATTGCTCCATGACACTGTCATCACAATGCTCCCTGCCCTTCTCATCACAATGCACCACACCATTGTCATCAATATGCCCCATGACCTTTGTCATCACAAAGTTCCATTATCCCTGTCATAACAATGATCCATGAACCATGCCATCACAAGGTTCCATGGCCTTGTCATCACAAGCTTCGATGACCCTTTTCATCACAATGCTCCAAGACCCCTGTAATCAAAATGCTCCATGCCCTTGTCATCACAAAGCTCCATGACGCATGTCATCTGAATGCTCCATGGCCTTCTCATCACAATGCTCCATGCCCTTGTCATCACAATGCACCAACAGCCCTATAATCACAATGCTCCATGCCCCTTTTCTTCTCAGTGCTCCATGAACCCTGTCATCACAATGCACCGTGCCCATCACCATAATATTTCATGCTATTGTCATCACAATGAAATCAAAATGCTGAATGACCTCTGTCATCACAATGCACCAAACCCTTCTGATCACAATGTTCCATAACACTTGTCATCTCGATGCCCTATGACGCTGGTCATCACAATTATCCATGGACTTCTCATCACAATGCTCCATGATCTTTGTCATCACAATGTTCCATGACGCTTGTCATCACAATGTCAGAAGCCCTTGTCATCAAAATCCTCCATTACCTTTGTCATCACAATCCTCCATGACACTTGGTATCACAATGTTCCATGCCATTTTCATCACAATGGACAATGACATATGTCATCACAATGATCCCTGACACCTCTCTTCACAATACTCCATGACCTTGTCATCACAATGTTCCATGCCCTTGTCATCTTAATGAGCCATGCCCAATGTCATCACAAGAATACATGAAATATGTCAGACCAATGTTCCATGCCCCTGTCATCGCAATGCTCCATGCCCTTGTCATCACAATGCTCCATGACCCCTGTCATCACAATGCTCCGTGACACCAGTCATCACAATGCTTCATGACCTTTGTCATCACAATGGTCCATGCCTTCGTCACCCAAGGCTCTGTGACCTTTGTCACCACAATGCTCCATGTCCTTGTCATCACAAAGCTCCATGACGCATGTCATCAGAATGCTCCTTTGCCTTCTCATCAAAATGCTCCTTGCCCTTGTCATCACAATTTTTCAAAACCCCTTTAATCACAAGGCTCCATGCACCTTTTCATCAGAATGCTCCATGACCCTTTTCATCAAAATGCTCCATGTCCCATGACATCACAATGTTCCATAACACCTGTCATCAAAATGTTCCATAACACTTTCCATCAATTTTTCCATGACCCTGTCATCACAATGCTCCCTGCCCTTCTCATCAAAATGCATCACGACCTTGTCATCAAAATGCTCCATGACGTTTGTCATCACAAAGCTCCATGACACTTGGCATCACAATGCTCCATGCCATTTCATCAAAAAGCTACATGAAACCTCTCATCACATTGCTCCATGTCCTTGTCAGCAGAATGCTCCATGTCGCTTGTCATCACAATGCTCGATACTCTTCTCATTACAATGCTCCATGCCTTTGTCATTACAATCCTCCATGACACATGTATCACAGTGTTCCGTGCCTTAGTCATCACAATGCTCCATGAACATTTTCAGCCCAATGCTCCATGACCTTCTCATCAAAATGCTCCATTCCCTTGTTATCACAATGCTCCAAGACCCCTGTAATCACAATGCTCCATGCCCCTTGTCATTACAGAGCTCCATGACGCTCATCATCACAATTATCCGTGATCTTCTCATCACAATGCTCCACGGTCTTGCCATCACAATGCTCCATGCCCTGGTCATCACAATGCTCCATGTCCCATGTCATCAGAATTCTCCACGTCCTTGTCATCACAATGCTCCTTGACACTTCTTATCACAATGTTACATGATATTTTCATTACAATTCTCCAGGCACTTGTCATCGCAATGCTCTATGACCCCTGTCATAGCAGGCTCCATGCGCTTGTCATCAAAATGCTTCACGACGTTGTCATCAAAATTCTCAATGGCCCTTGTCATCACTATGCTCCATGACACTTGGTATCACAATGCTCCATGCCATTTTCATCACAATGGACAATGACATATGTCATCACAATGCTCCCTGACACCTGTCTTCACAGTACTCCATGACCTTGTCATCACAATGTTCCATTCCCATGTCATCACAATGCACCTTGACCACTGTAATCACAATACTCCATGAACATTTTCAGCCCAATGCTCCATGACCGTCTCATCAAAATGCTCCATTACCCTTGTCATCATAATGCTCCATGATGCTTGTCATCACAATGTCCTAAGACCTTGTCATAATAATGCTCCGTTACCTTTGTCATCACAATCCTCCATGACACTTGGTATCACAATGCTCTATTCCATTGTCATCACAATGGACAATGACATATGACATCACAATGATCCCTGACACCTGTCTTCACTGTACTCCATGACCTTGTCATCATAATATTCCATGCCCTTGTCATCACAATATGCCATGCACACTGTCATCACAATAATCCATGTAACTAGTCAGACCAATGTTCCATGCCCCTGTCATCACAATGCTCCATGCCCCTGTCATCACAATGCTCCAGGCCCCTGTCATCACAAAGATCCATGACACATGTCATCAGAATGCTCCATGGCCTTCTCATCACAGTGCTCCATGACACCTGTCATCACAATGCTCCATGCTCCTTGTCATTACACTGATCCATGACGCTCTTCATCATAATTATCCATTGTCTTTTCATCACAATGCTCCACGGTCTTGCCATCACAATTCTCCATGCCCTGTTCATCACAGTGCTCCATGTCCCAAGTCATTACAATTCTCCACGTCCTTGTCATCACAATTCTTCATGACACTTCTCATCACAATGTTATATGATCTTGTCATCACATTTCTCCATGCACTTGTCATCACAATGCTCTATGACCACTTTCATAGCAAGCTCCATGCAATTGTCATCACAATGCTTCACGACGTTGTCATCAAAATTCTCAATGGCCCTTGTCATCACAATTATCCATGCCCTTGTCATCACAATGCTCCATGACCCTTGTCATCACAATGTTCCAAGCCCTTGTCATCACAATGCTCCCTGACGCTTCTCATCACAATGTCCCAAGCCCTTGTCATCAAAATGCTCCATTAACTTTGTCATCACAATCCTCTATGACACTTGGTATCACAATGTCCCATGCCATTGTCATCACGATGGACAATGACATGTCATCACAGTGCTCCCTGACACCTGTCTTCACAATACTCCATGACCTTGTCATCACAATGCTCCATGCCCTTGTCATCACAATGGGCCGAGACACCTGTAAGCACAATGCTCCATGCCCCTTTTCATCTCAATGCTCCATGAACCGTGTCATCACAATGCACCATGCCCATCATCATAATGCTTTATGCTATTATCATCAAAATGAAATCAATATGCTCCATGACCTCTGTCATCACAATGCTCCAAACACTTGTGATCACAATGTTCCATAACACTTGTCATCACAACGCCCAATGATGCTCATCATCACAGTTATCCTTGGGCTTCTATTCACAGTACTCCATTACCTTTGTCATCACAATGCTCAGTACACTTGTCATCACAATGCTCCCTGACACTTGACATCAGTATGCTCCTTGAACCCTGTCATGACAAGGCTCCATGCATTTTTCAACACAAGGATTCATGCCCTTTTCCTCACAATGCTCCAAGACCCCTGGAATCACAATGCTCCATGCCATTGTCATCACAAAGCTTCATGACACATGTCTTCAGAGTGCTCCATGGCCTTCTCATCACCATGCTCCATGCCCTTTTCATCACAATGCTCCATTCCCATGACATGAAAATACCCCATGACCCCTGTCATCACAATACTCCATGAACATTTTCAGCCCAATGCTCCATGACCCCTCTCATCACAATGACCCGTGACTCCAGTCATCACAATGCTTCATGACCTTTGTCATCTCAATGGTCCATGCCATTGTCACACAAGGCGCTGTGACATTTGTCACCACAATGGTCATTAACTTTTCATCACAATACTCTGTGACACTTGTCATCAAAATGCACCATGCCTTTGTCGGCACAGTGCTCCATGACCCATGTCATCACAATGCGCCTTGTGCTTTTCATCACAAATCTCCATGAGGCTTGTCATCACAACGCTCGATGCACTTCTCATCACAATGCTCCATGACCTTGTAATTACATTCCTGCATGAAATATGTATAACAGTGTTCCATGCCCTTTTCATTACAATTCTCCATGCCCTTGTCATCACAATGCTCCATGACCTTTGTCATCACGGTGCTCCAAACCATTGTCATGAAAATGCTCCATTACCTTTGTCATCACAATCCTCCATGACTCTTGGCATCACAATGCTCCATTCCATTGTCATCACAATGGACCATGACATATTTCATCACTATATTCCCTGACACCTGTCTTCACAATACTCCATGACCTTGTCACCCCAATGCTCCATGCCCTTGTCATCACAATGAGCCATGCCCACTGTCATCACAATAATCCATGAAACTTGTCAGACCAATGTGCCATGGCCCTGTCATCACAGTGTTCTATGCCCTCGTCATCACAATGCTCCATGAACCCTGTCATCACAATGCACCGTGACTCCAGTCATCACAATGCTTTATGACATTTGTCATCACAATGTTCCATGCCCATGTCACACAAGGCTCTGTGACCTTTGTCACCACAATGCTCCATGTTCTTGTCATCACAATGTGCCATGCCCACTGTCATCACAATAATCCATGAAACTTGTCAGACCAATGTTCCATGCCCCTGTCATCACAATGCTCCATGCCCTTGTCATTAAAAGGCTCTGTGACATTTGTCACCACAATTCTCCATGAAATTTTCATCACAATGTTCTCTTACTCATGTCATAACTATGCTCCATGCCTTTGTCAGCACAATGCTCCATGACACTTGTCATCACAATGCTCCATGCGTTTGTCCACAAAATGCCCCATGACCTGTGTCATCACAATGCGACATGTGCTTGTCATCACAATGCTCAACAACCTTGTCATCACAGTTCTAGATAAACCTTGTTGTCACAATGCTCCATGCACTTCCCATCAAAATGCTCTCCCATCACTGATATAATAATGTTCCATCACTAGTCATCACAATACTCCCTCACCCCTGTCATCACAATGTTCCATGACCCCTGTCATCACAATGCTCCATGACCCTTTTCATCACAATGCTCCCTGACCCCTGACATCACAATGTTCCATAACCCCTGTCATCAAAATGTCCCATGACACTTTTCATCAAATTGCTCCATGACGCTTTCATCACAATGCTCACTGCCCTTCTCATCACAGTACACCACGCCCTTGTCATCAAAACCCTCCATGACGTTTGTCATCACAAAGCTCCGTGACCCTTGGCATCACAATGCTCCATGAACCCTCTCATCACATTGTTACATGTCCTTGTCATCACAGGCTCCATGATGCTTTTCATCACAATGCTCGATGCTCTTCTTAACACAAAGCTCCAAGGCTTGTCATTACAATCCTCCATGACCCATGTATCACAGTGTTCCGTGCCCTTGTCATCACAATGCTCCATGCCCCCTCTCATCACAATAATCCATGAAAATTTTCAGACCAATGCTCCATGCCCTTGTCATGAAAATGCTCCTTTACCCCTGTTATAACAATGCTCCATAAAAGCTGCCATTACAATGTTCCACGGCCTTCTCATCACAAGGCTCCATGACCCTTGTCATCACAATGATCCAAGACACCTGTAATCACAATGCTCCATGCCTTTGTGAACACAAAGCTCCATGACACATGTCATCAAAATGCGCCTTCGCCTTCTCATCACAATGCTCCATGACCTGGTCATCGCAATGCTCCAAGACACCTGTAATCACAATGCTCCACGCCACGTTTCATCTCAATGCTCCATGAACCCAGTCATCACAGTGCACCATGCCCATCATCATAATGTTTCATGCTATTGTCATCACAATGAAATCAAAATGCTCCATGACCTCTCTCATCACAATGCTCTAAACCCTTGTGATCACAATGTTCCATAACACTTGTCATCACAACGCCCCATGACGCTCATCATCACAATTATCCATGGTATTTTATTCACAATACTCCATGGCCTTTGTCATCACAATGCTCAATAAACTTGTCATCACAATGCTCCCTGACAGTGGTCGTCAATATGCTCCTTGAAACTTGTCATGACAAGGCTGCATGCATTTTTCATCACAATAATCCTTGCACTTTTCATCACAATACTCCAAGACCACTGTAATCACAATGCTCCATGCCCTTGTCATCACAATGCTTAATGAAGCATGTCTTCAAAATGCTCCATTGCCTTCTCATCAACATGCTCCATGCCATTTTCATCACAATGCTCCATTCCCTTGTCATCAAAATGCTCCATGACCAGTGTCATCACAATACTCCATGAATATTTACAGCCCAATGCTCCATGACCTTCTCTCCACAATGCCCCATGAACCCAGTCATCACTATGCTCCATGACCACTGTCATCACAACGATCAATGACCCCTGACAACACAATGATCCTGGACACTTGTCATCAAAATGCTCCATGACACTTGTCATCACAATGATCCATTCCCTTGTCATCACAATGCTCCATAACCCTTGTCATCACAAGGCTCCAAGCCCTTGTCATCACAATGCTCCATTATATTTGTCATCAAATTTCTCCATGACACTTGGCATCACAGTGCTCCATGCCATTGTCATCACAATGGATCATGACATATGTCACCACAATGCTCCCTGACACCTGTCTTCACAATAATCTATGACCTTGTCATAACAATGTTTCATGCCCTTTTTATCACAATGCACCATGCCCACTGTCATCACAATAATCCAAGAAATTTATCAGACCAATGCCCCATGAACCCTGTCATCCCAATGCTCCATGACCCATTTAATCAGAATGCTCCATGACGCTTTTCATCACAGAGCTCCATGACCCTTGTCATCACAATGCTCCATGACACCTGCCATCACAATACTCCATGAATATTTTCAGCCCAATGCTCCATGACCTTCTCATCACAATGCTCCAAGATCCTTTTAATCACAATGCTCCTTGCCCCTTTTCATCTCAATGCTCCATGAACCCTGTCATCACAATGATCCATGCCCATCATCATAATGCTTCATGCTATTTTCATCACAATGAAATCAAAATGCCCCATGACCTCTATAATCACAATGTTCCAAACCCTTGTGATCACAATGTTCCATAACAGTTGTCATCACAACGCCCCATTACGCTCGTCATGACAATTATCAATGGTGTTCTCATCACAATGCTCCATGACATTTGTCATCACAATCCTCAATACACTTGTCATCACAATGCTCCATGAGCTTGTCAGCATACTGCTCCATGACCGATGTCATCACAAGGTGCCATGCGCTTGTCAACACAATGCTTCACATCTTTGTCGTCACAATGCACCATAAAACTTGTCATCACAATACTCCATGCACTTCTCAAGAAAATGCTCTCTCACCACTGATATCACAATGTTCCATCACTAATCATCACAACACTCCCTAACCCCTTTCATCACAATGTTCCATGACACCAGTCATCACAATGCTACATGCCCTTATCGTCACAATGTACCACTCCCTTGTCATCAAAATGCTACATGACCTTTATCATCACAAAGCTCCATGACCCTTGGCATCACAATGCTCCATGCCATTGTCATCACAATTCTCCATGAAGCCTCTCATCATATTGCTCCATGCCCTTGTCATCACAAAGCTCCAAGACGCTTGTCATCACAATGCTCAATGCCCTTCTCATCACAATGCTCCATGCCCTTGTCATTACAATCCTCCATGACCCATGTATCTAAGTGTACCTTGCCCTTGTTATCATAATGCTCCATGCACACTCTCATCACAATAATCCATGAAACTTTTCAGACCAATGCTCCATGCCCTTGTCATCACAATGCTCCATTACTCCTGTCATAACAATGCTCCATGACCCCTGCCATCACAAGGTTCCACGGCCTTGTCATCACAAGACTCCATGACACTTGTCATCACAATGCTCCAAGACCCTGTAATCACAATGCTCCATGCCCTTGTCATCACAAAGCTCCATGAGGCATGTCATCAGAATGCTTCATGGCCTTCTCATTCACAATGCACCATGCACTTGTCATCACAATGCTCCATGACCTCTGTCATCACAATGCTCCATGACCACAGTCATCACAACGATCCATCACCCCTGACAACACAATGATCTGGGACTCTTGTCATCAAAATGCTCCATGACACTTGTCATCACAATGATCCATGCCCTTGTTATCCCAATGCTCCATGACCCCTGTAATCACAATGTTCAGTGATGCTTGTCATCACAGTGCTCCATAACCCTTGTCATCAAAATGTTCCATGCATTTGTCAGCAAAATGCTTCATGAACTTGTCATCACAATGCTCCATTCCCATTGTCATCAAAATCCTCGATGAAACTTGGGTTCACATTGCTTGATGCCCTTGTCATCACAATGTGCAATGGTCCTTGAAGTGAAAATGATCCATGACCTCTGTCATCACAATGCTCCATGCCCACTGTCATAGAAATAATCCATGAAATTTGTCAGACCAATGCTCCATGCCCCTGTCATCACAATGCTCCATGCCCTTGTAATCACAATGCTCCATTGCCCCTCACATCATAATGTTCCTTGACTCCAGTCATCACAATGCTTTATGACCTTTGTCAACACAATGGTCCATCCCCTCGTCATGACAATGCTCTGTAACACTTGTCATCACAATGCTCCATGCCTTTGTCAGTACAATGCTCCATGACCCTTTTCATCACAAAGCTCCATGTGCTTCTCAACACAATGCTCCGAGACACATGTCATCACAATGTGCCATGCACTTGTCATCACAATGCTCCACAACCTTGTCATCAAAATGCTCCATAAACCTTTTTATCACAATGCTCCATGCACTTCTCATCTAAATGCTCTCTCACCACTGATATCACAATGTTCCATCACTAGTCATCACAATACTCCCTCACCCCTGTCATCACAATGTTCCATGACCCCTGTCATCAAAATGCTACATGCCCTTATCATCACAATGCTCCATGACCACTGACATCACAATGTTCCATGACCCCTGTCATCAAAATGTTCCCTGACCCTTTTCATCAAATTGCTCCATGACCCTCTCATCACAATGCTCCCTGCCCATCTCATCACAATGCACCACGCACTTGTCATCAAAATGCTCCATGACCTTTGTCATCACAAAGCTCCATGACCCTTGGCATCACAATACTCCATGCCATTGTCATCACAATGCTCCATGAACACTCTCATCACATTGCTCCTTGCCCTTGTCATCAGAATGCTCAATGGCCTTTTCATCACAATGCTCCATGCAATTGTCATCATAATACTCCACAAGCTTGTCGTCCGAATGCTCCATGAACCTTGTCATCACAATGCTACATGATCCCTGTCATCACAATGATCCATGACACCAGTTATCACAATGCTCCATGCCCCTTGTCACTACAGGGCTCCATGACGCCCGTCATCACAATTATTCATGGTCTACACATCACAATGCTCCCCAGTCTTGCCATCACAATGCTCCATGCCCTGGTCATCAGTATTCTCCACGTCATTGTCATCACAATGCTCTTTGACATACCTCATCACAATTTTACATGTTCTTTTCATCAAAATTCTAAATGCCCTTGTCATTGCAATGCTCCATGACCCCTGTTCTAGCAAGCTTCATGTGCTTGTCATCACAATGCTTCATGAGTTTGTCATCAAAATTGTCAGTGGCCCTTGTCATCACAAAGCTCCAAGCCCTTGTCATCACAATGCTCCATTACCTTTGTCATCACAATCCTCCATGACACTTGGCATCACAATGCTCCATGCCATTGTCATCACAATTGTCCATGACATAGGTCATCACAATGCTCTCTGACACCTGTTTACACAATTCTGCATGACGTTGTCTTCACCATGCTCCATGCCCTTGTGATCACAAGGAGCCATGCCCATTGCCATCACAATAATCCATGAAACTTGTCAGACCAAAGCTCCATGCCTCTGTCATCACAATGCTCCATGCCATTGTCATTACAATGATCCATGACTCCAGTCATCAAAATGCTTCATGACCTTGGTCATCACAATGTTCCATGCCATCGTCATCACAAGGCACTATGACATTTGTCACCACAATGCTCTATGAACTTTTCATCAAAATGCTTTGTGACACTTGTCATCACAATGCTCCTTGCCTTTCTCAGCACAATGCTCCATGAAACTTGTCATCACAATGCTCCATGCCCTTGTCAGCACAGTGCTCCATGACTTTGTCATCACAATGCTCCAAGCCCTTGTCATCACAATGCTCCATTTCCTTGTCATCACAATCCTCCATGACACTTGGAATCACAATGCTCCATGCCATTGTCATCACAACGGGCCATGACTTATGTCTTCACAATGCTCCCTGACACCTGTCTTCATAATACTGCATGACATTGTCATCACAATGCTCCGTGCCATTGTCATCACAATGCGCCATTCCCACTGTCATCACAATAATCCATGAAACTTGTAAGACCAATGTTCCATGCCCCTGTCATCACAATGCTCCATGCCCTTGTCATCACAATGCTCCATGACCCCTGTCATCACAATGCTCTGTGACTCCAGTCATCACAATGCTTCATGATCTTTCTCATCAAAATGGTCCATGCCCTCGTCATCACAAGTCTCTGTGACCATTGTCACCACAATGCTCCATGAACTTTTCATCACAATGCTCTGTGACCGTTGTCATCACAATTCTCTATGCCTTTCTCAGCACAATGCTCCATGACCCTTGTCATCACAATGCTCCATGTTCTTCTCAGCACAATACTCCATGACCCACGTCATCACAATGCGCCATGTGCCTGTCATCAGAATTCTCCACATCCTTTTCATCACAATGCTGCTTAAACCTTGTCTTTACAGTGCTCCATGCACTTCTCATCAAAAAGCTCTCTCACCACTGATATCACAATGTTCCATCACTAGTCATCACAATACGCCCTCACCCCTGTCATGACAATGTTCCTCGGCCTTGTCATCATAAGGCTCCATGACCATGGTCATCACAATGCTCCAAGACCCCTGTAATAACAATGCCCCATGCTATTGTCATCACAAAGCTCCATGACGCATGTCATCAGAATGCTCCATTGCCTTCTCATCACAATGCTCCATGCCCTTTTCATCACAAAGCTCCAACACCCCTGTAATCACAATGCTCCATGACCCTTTTCATCTCAATGCTCCATGAACCCTGTCATCACAATGCACCGTGCCCATCACCATAATATTTCATGCTATTGTCATCACAATGAAATCAAAATGCTCCATGACCTCTGTCATCACAATGCTCCATGCCTTTCTCAGCACAACACTCAATGACATTTGTCATCACAATGCTCCATGCCTTTTTCAGCACAATGCTCCATGACATTTGTCATCACAATGCTACATGCCCTTGTCAGCACAATGCTCCATGACCCATGTCATCACAGTGTGCCATGTGCTTGTCATCACAGTGCTCCCCAACCTTGTCATCACAATGCTCCCTAAAACTTGTCATCACAAAGCTCCATGAACTTCACATCAAAATGCTGTCTCACCACTAATATCATAATTTTCCAAAACTAGTCATCACAATATTCCCTCTCTCCTGTCATCACAATGTTTCATGGCATTGTCATCACAAGGCTCCATGACCCAAGTAATAACAATGTTCCATGCCAATTTTCATCTCAATGCTCCATGAACCTTGTCATAAAAATGTTCCGTGCATCTGTCAGCAAAATGCTACATGACCTTGTCATCACAATGCTCCATGTGCTTGTCATCACAGTACTCCATTCCGATTTTCATCAAAATCCTCGATGAAACTTGGGTTCACATTGCTTCATGCCATTGTCATCACAATGCTCCACGGTCGTTGAAATGAAAATGTTCCATGCCCTCTCTCATCACAATGCTCCAAACCCTTGTGATCACAATGTTCCATAACCCTTGTCATCACAACGCTCCATGATGCCTGTCATCACAATGCTGCATGAAATTTGTCATCACAATGCTCAATACACTTGTCATCACAATGCTCCCTGACACTTGTCGTCAGAATGCTCCTTGAAACCTGTCATGAAAAGACTCCATGCCTTTTTCATCACAATGTTCCATGCCCTTTTCATCACAATTCTCCATGCCCTTCTCATCACAAAGCTCCATGACGCATGTCATAAGAATGCTCCATGGCCTTCTCATCACAATGCTCCACGCCCTTTTCATCACAAAGCTCCAACACCCCTGTAATCACAATGCTCCATCACACTTTTCATCTCCATGCTCCATGAACCCTGTCATTACAGTGCACCGTGCCCATTACCATAATATTTCATGCTATTGTCATCACAATGAAATCAAAATGCTCAATGACTTCTGTCATCACAATGCACCAAACCCTTCTGATCACAATGTTCCATAACACTTGTCATCACAATGCCCCATGATGCTGGTCATCACACTTATCGATGGTCTTCTCATCACAATGCCCCATGATCTTTGTCATCACAATGCTCAATACACTTATCATCACAATGCTCCCTGACAGTTGTCATCAGTATGCTCCTTGAACCCTGTCATGACAAGACTCCATGCATTTTTCATTACAATGATCCATTCCCTTTTCATCACAATGCTCCAAGACCCCTGTAATCACAATGCTCCATGTCCTTGTCATCACAAAGCTCCATGACGCATGTCATCAGAATGCTCCATTGCCTTCTCATCACAATGCTCCATGCCCTTGTAATCACATTGCTTCAAAACCCCTGTAATCTCAGTGCTCCATGCACTTTTCATCAGAATGCTCCATGCCCTTGTCATCACAATGCTCCATGACCCTTGTCATCGCAATGTTCCAAGCCCTTGTCATCAAAATGCTCCATTACCTTTGTCATCACAATCCTCCATGACATTTGGTATCACAATGCTCCATGCCATTGTCATCACAATGGACAATGACATATGTCTCACAATGATCCCTGACACCTGTCTTCACAATACTCCATGACCTTGTCATCACAATGTTCCATGCCCTTGTCATCACAATGCGCCATGCCCACTGTCATCACAATAATCCATGAAACATGTCAGACCAATGTTCCATGCCACTGTCATCACAATGCTCCATGCCCTTGTCATCACAACGCTCCATGAACCCTGTCATCACAATGCTCCGTGACTCCAGTCATCACAATGCTTCATGACCTTTGTCCTCACAATGGTCCATGCCCTCGTCACACAATGCTCTGTGACCTTTATCACCACAATGCTCCATGCCCTTGTCATCTCAATTCTCCTTGCCCACTGTCATCACAATAATCCATGACACTTGTCAGACCAATGTTCCATGCCCCTGTCATCACAATGTTCCATGCCCTTGTCATCACAATGCTCCAAGACCCCTGTCATCACAATGCTCCATGACTCCAGTCATCACAATGATTCATGACTTTTGTCCTCACAATGGTCCATGCCCTCGTCACACCAGGCTCTGTGATCTTTGTCACCACAATACTCCATGAAATTTTCATCAAATTGCTCTGTGGCCCTTGTCATCACAATGCTCCATGCCCTTGTTATCACAATGCGCCATGCCCACTGTCATCACAATAATCCATGAAACATGTCAGACCAATGTTCCATGCCCCTGTCATCACAATGCTCCATGACCCCTGTCATCACAAGGCTCCGTTACTCCAGTCATCAGAATACTTCATGACCTTTGTCCTCACAATGATCCATGCCCTGGTCACACAAGACTCTGTGACCTTTGTCACCACAATGCTCCATGCCCTTGTCATCTCAATGCTCCATGCCCACTGTCATCACAATAATCCATGAAACTTGTCAGACCAATGTCCCATGCCCCTGTCATCATATTGCTCCATGACCCTGTCTTCACAATGCTCCATGACCCCTGTCATCACAGTGCTCCGTGAGTCCAGTCATCACAATGATTCATGACCTTTCTCATCACAATGGTCCATGCCCTCGTCACACAAGGCTCTGTGATCTTTGTCACCACAATGCTCCATGAAATTTTCATCACAATGCTCTGTGTCGCATGTCATCAAAATGCTCCATTCCTTTGTCATCAAAATGCTCCATGACCCTTGTCATCACAATGTTCCAAACCCCTGTCATCACCATGCTCCATTAACTTTGTCATCACATTCCTCCATGACACTTGGCATCACAATACTCCATGCCATTGTCATCACAATGGACCATGACATATGTCATCACAATGCCCCCAGAACCCTGTCTTGACAGTACTCCATGACCTTCTCATCACAATGCTCTATGCTCTTCTCATCAGAATGTGCCTTGCCCACTATCATCACAATAAACAATGAAACTTGTCAGACCAATGCACCATGCCCCTGTCATCAGAATGCTCCATACCCTTGTCATCACAATGTTCCGTGACTCCAGTCATCACAATGCTTCATGACCTTTGTCATCACAATGGTACTTTACCTCGTCATCACAAGGCTCTGTGACAATTGTCACCAAAATGCTCCATGAACTTTTCATCGCAATGCTCTGTGACTGTTGTCATCACAATGTTCCATGAATTTGTCAGCACAATGCTCCATGACCCTTGTCATCACAATGCTCCATGCGCTTCTCAGCACAATGCTCCATGACCCATGTCATCAAAATGCGCCATTCAATTGTCATCACAATGCTCCACAGCCTTGTCATCACAATGCTCCATAAACCTTGTCATCACAATGCTCCATAAACCTTGTCATCACAATGCTCCATGCACTTCTCATCAAAATGCTTTTTCACCACTGATATCACAATGTACCATCAGTAGTCATCACAATACTCCCTCACCACTGTCATCAAAATTTTCCATGACCTCTGTCATCACAATGCCACATGCCATATCATCACAATGCTCCATGACCCCTGACATCAAAATATTCCATATCCTCTGTCATCAGAATGCTCCATCACCCTTTTCATCACAATGCTCCAAGACCCCTGACATCACAATGTTCCATAACCACTGTCATCTAAATGTTCCATGACATTTTTCATCAAATTGCTCAATGACCCTGTCATCAAATTGCACCATGTCCATCATCATAATGCTTCATGCTATTGTCATCACAATGAAATCAATATGCTCCATGACCTCTGTCATCAAAATGCTCCAAACCCTTGTGATCACAATGTTCCATAACCATTGTCATCACAATGCACCATGACGCTCGTCATCGCAATTATCCATGGTCTTCTCATCACTGCGCTCCATGACATTTGTCATCACAACGCTCAATACACTTGTCATCACAATGCTCCCTGACACTTGTCATCAGTATGCTCCTTGAACCCTGTCATGACAAGGCTCCATGCCTTTTTCATCACAATGATCCATACCATTTTCATCACAATGATCCAAGACCTCTGTAATCACAAAGCTCCATGACCTTTAATCACAAAGCTCCATGATGCATGTCATCAGAATGCTCCATGTCCTTCTCATCACAATGCTCCATGTCCTTGTCATCACAGTGCTCCAAGACCCCTGTCATGTCAATGTTCTGTGATTCCAGTCATCACAAGGCTTCATGACATTTGTCATCACAGTGGTCCATGTCCTCGTCACACAGGGCTCTGTGACCTTTCTCACCACAATGCTCCATGAACTTTTCATCACAATGCTCTGTGATCCTGGTCATCACCATGCTCCATGACCCTTGTCATCACAATGCTCCATGCGCTTGTAAGCACAATGCTCCATAACCCATGTCATCACAATGCACCATGATCCCAGTCATGACAATGCTACATGACCTTATCATCACAATGCTCCATGAACCCTGACATCACAATGTTCCATAACACATGTCATCAAAATGCTCCATGACTCTTTTCATCACAATGCTCCATGACCCCTGACATCACAGTGTTCCATAACCACTGTCATCAAAATATTCCATGATACTTTTCATCAAATTGCTCCATGACCCTGTCATCAAAATGCTCCCTGCCCTTCTCATCACAATGCACCACGACCTTGTCATCAAAATGCTCCATGAACTTTGTCATCACAAACTCCATGACCCTTGGCATCACAATGCTTCATGACCTCTGTAATCACAATGCTCCATGCACCTTTTCATCAGAATGCTCCATGAGACTTGTCATCACAAGGCTCCATGGTTTTCTCATCACAATGCCCCAGGACCTTGTCATCACAATGCCCCATTACCCTGTCATCACCATACTCCATGAACATTTTCAGCCCAATGCTCCATGACCTTCTTATCACAATGCTCCATGACCCTGTCATCACAATGGTCCATGACCACTGTCATCACAGAGCTCCATGACCCCTGACAACACAATGATATGGGAATCTTATATTCAAAATGCTCCCTGACCATTGTCATCACAATGCTCCATGCTCTTGTCATCACAATCCTCCGTGAAGCCTCTCATCACATTGCTCCATGCCCTTGTCATTACAAACCTCCATGATCCATGTATCACAGTGTTCCGTGCCGTTGTCATCACAATGCTCTATGCCCACTCTCATCACAGTAATCCATGAAACTTTTCAGACCAATGCTCGATACCCTTGTCATCATAATCTTCCATTGCCCATGTCATAACCATGCTCCATGAACCCTGCCATCACAATGTTCTACGGTCTTTTCATCAGAAGGATCCAATACCCCTGTAATCACAATGCTCCATGCCCCTTTTCAACAGAATGCTCCATGAGAATTGTCACCAAAAGGCTCCATGGTCCTCTCATCACAATGCTCCAGTACCTTGTCATCACACTGGTCCATGCCCACTTCATCAAAAGGCTCTGTGAAATTTGTCACCACAATGCTCCATGAAAATTTCATCACAATGCTCTTTTACCCATGTCTTCACTATGCTCCTTGCCTTTGTCAGCACAATGCTCCATGACGCTTGTCATCACAATGCTCGATACTCTTCTCATCACAATGCTCCATGCACTTGTCATTACAATCCTCCATGACACATCTATCAAGTGTTCCGTGCCCTAGTCATCACAATGCTCCATGCCGAATCTAATCACAATAATCCATGAAATTTTCAGACCAATGTTCCATGCACTTGTCATCACAATGCTCCATTACCCCTGTCATAACAATGCTCCATGACCCCTGCCATCACAATGTTCCACGGCCTTGTCATCCAAAGCTCCATGACCCTTGTCATCATAGTGCTCCAAGACCTCAGTAATCACAATGCTCCATGCGCTTGTCGTCACAATGATTCATGACGCATGTCATCAGAATGTTCCATGGCCTTCTCATGAAAATGCTCCATTCCCTTGTCATCACAATGCTCCAGCCTTTGTAATCACAATGCTCCATGACCCTTGTCATCACAATGTTCCAAGCCCTTGTCATCAAAATGCTCCATTACCTTTGTCATCACAATCCTCCATGACACTTGGTATCACAATGCTCCATGCCATTGTCATCACAATGGACAATGACATATGTCATTACAATGCTCCCTGACACCTGTCTTCACAATACTCCCTAACCTTGTCATTACAATGTTCCTTGCCCTTGTCATCACAATGCACCATGCCCAGTGTCATCACAGTAATCCATGAAACATGTCAGACCAAAGTTCCATGCCCCTGTCATCACAATGCTCCATACCCTTGTCATCACAATGCTCCATGACCCCGGTCATCACAATGCTCCATGACTCCAGTCATCACAATGCTTCATGACCTTTGTCATCACAATGTTCCATGCCCTCGTCACAGAAGGCTCTGTGACCTTTGTCACCACAATGCTCCATGTCCTTGTCATCACAAAGCTCCATGACGCATGTCATCAGAATGCTCCATTGATTTCTCATCACAATGCTCCTTGCCCTTGTCATCACAATGCTTCAAAACCCCTGTAATCACAATGCTCCATGCACCTTTTCCTCAGAATGCTCCATGGCCCTTTTCATCAAAATGTTCCATGACCCATGACATCACAGTGTTCCATAACACCTGTCATTAAAATGATCCATGACACTTTTCATCAATTTGCTCCATGACCTTGTCATCACAATGCTCCCTGCCCTTCTCATCACAATGCACCGCGACCTTGTCAACAAAATGCTCCATGACCTTTGTCATCACAAAGATCCATGACCCTTGGCATCAAAATGCTCCATGCCATTTCATCACAATGCTACATGAAAATTCTCATCACATTGTTCCATGCCATTGTCAGCACAATGCTCCATGATGCTTGTCATCACAATGCTCGATACTCTTCTCATCACAATGCTCCATGCCCTTGTCACTACAATCCCCTATGACACAGGTATCACAGTGTTCCGTGCCCTAGTCATCACAATGCTCCATGCCGAATCTCATCACAATAATCCATGAAATTTTCCGACTAATGTTCCATGGCCTTGTCATCACAATGCTCCATTACCCCTGTCATAACAATGCTCCATGACCCCTTCCATCACAAAGTTCCACCGCCTTGGCATACAAGGCTCCATGACCCTTGTCATCACAATGCTCCAAGACCCTTGTAATCACAAAGCTCCATGCCCTTGTCACCACAAAGATCCATGACACATGTCATCAGAATGCTCCATGGCCTTCTCATCACAATGCTCCATGCCCTTGTCATCACAATGCTCAAAAACCCCTGTAATCACAATGCTCCATGCCTCTATTCATCAGAATGCTACATGAGACGTGTCATCAAAAGGCTCCATGGTCTTCTCATCACACTGCTCCAGGACCTTGTCATCACAATGCTCCATTCCCTTGTCATCACAATGCTCCTTGACCACTGTCATCACAATACTCCATGAACATTTTCAGGCCAATGCTCCATGACCTTCTCATCACAATGCTCCATAAGCTTTCTCATCACAATGTTACATGATCTTTTCATCACAATTCTCCATGCACTTGTCATTGCAATGCTCTATGACCCCTGTCAGAGCAAGCTCCATGCACTTGTCATCACAATGCTTTACGACGTTGTCATCAAAATTCTCAATGGCACTTGTCATCACAATGCTCCATGACCCTTGTCATCACAATGTTCCAAGCCCTTGACATCAGTATGCTCCATTACCTTTATCATCACAATCCTCCATGACACTTTGTATCACAATGCTCCATGCCATTGTCATCAAAATGGACAATGACATATGTCATCACAATGCTCCCTGACTCCAGTCATCAAAATGCTTCATGACATTTGTCATCACAATTGTACATGCCCTCGTCACACAAGGCTATGTGACCTTTGTCACCACAATGCTCCATGCCATTGTTATCACAGTGCTCCATGCCCACTGTCATCACAATAATCCATGAAACTTGTCCGACTAATGATCCATGCCCTCTTCACACAAGGCTCGGTGATCTTTGGCACCACAATGCTCCATAAACTTTTCATCACGATGCTCTTTGTCCCTTGTCATCACAATGCTCCATGCCTTTGTCAGCACAATGCTCCCTGACCCATGTCATCACAATGCGCTATGCGCTTGTCATCACAATGCTCCACATCCTTTTCATCGCTATGCTCCATAAAACTTGTCATCACAATGCTCCATGCACTTCTCATCAAAATGCTCTCTCAACACATATAACACAGTGTTCCATCACTAGTCATCACAATACTCCCTCACCCCTGTCATCACAATTTTCCATGACCCCTGTCATCATAGTGCTACATGCCCTTATCATCACAATGCTCCATGACCCCTGACATAACAATGTTCCATAACCCCTTTCATCAAAATATTCCATGACACTTTTCATCAAATTGCTCGATGACGCTGTCATCACAGTGCTCCCTGCCCTTCTCATCACAATGCACCACGCCCTTGTCATCAAAATGCCCCATGACCTTTGTCATCACAAAGCTCCATTACCCCTGTCATAACAATGATCCATGAGCCCTGCCATCACAAGGTTCCGCAGCCTTGTCATCACAAGCCTCCATGACCCTTGTCATCACAATGCTCCAAGACCGCTGTAATCACAATGTTCCATGCCCTTGTCATCACAAAGCTCCATGACGCCGTCATCTGAATGCTCCATGGCCTTCTCGTCACAATGCTCCATGCCCTTGTCATCACAATGCTCCAACAGACCTGTAATCACAATGCTCCTTGCCCCTTTTAATCTCAATGTTCCATGAATCCTGTCATCACAATGCACCGTGTCCATCACCATAATATTTCATGCTATTGTCATCAAAATGAAATCAAACTGCTCAATGACATTTGTCACCACAATGCTCCATGAAATTTTTATCACAATGCTCTGTGACCCTTGTCATCTCAAAGCTCCGTGCCTTTGTCAGCACAATGCTGCATGACCCCTTTCATCAAAATGCTCCATGAACCCTGACATCACAATGTTCCATAACCCCTGTCATCAAAATGTTCCATGAAATTTTTATCACAATGCTCTGTGACCCTTGTCATCACAAAGCTCCGTGCGTTTGTCAGCACAATGCTGCATGACACCTTTCATTAAATTGCTCCATGACCCTCTCATCACTATGCTCCCTTCCCTTCACAACATAAAGCAACACGCCCTTGTCACCAAAATGCCTCATGACCTTTGTCATCACACATCCCCATGACACTTGGCATCACAATGCTACATACCATTGTCATCACAATGCTCCATGAACCCTCTCATCATATTGTTCCATGTCCTTGTAATCACAAAGCTCTATGACGCGTGTCATCACAATGCTCGATGCCCTTCTCATCACAATGCTCCAGGCCCTTGTCATTACAATACTCCATGACCCATGTATCACAGTGTTCCTTGCCCTTGTCATCACATTGCTCCATGCCCACTCTCATCACAATAATCCATGAAAATTTTCAGACCAATTCTCCATGAGCTTGTCATCACAATGCTCCATTACACTTGTCATAACAATGCTCAATGACCACTGCCATCACAATATTGCTCGGCCTTGTCATCACAAGGCTCCATGACCCTTGTCATCACAGTGCTCCCAGACCCCTGTAATCACAATGCTCCATGCCATTGTCATCACAATGCTCAATGAAATCTCACATCACTTTGCTCCATGCCCTTGTCATCGCAATGCTCCATTACACCTGTCATAACAATGCTCCATGACCCCTGCCATCACAATGTTCCACGGCCTTGTCATCACAAGGCTCCATGACCCTTGTTATCACAATGCTCCAAGACCTCTGTAATCACAATTCTCCATGCCACTTTTCATCTCAATGCTCCATGAACACTGTCATCACAATGCACCATGCCAATCATCATAATGATTCATGCTATTGTCATCAAAATGAAATCAAAATGCTCTATGTCCTCTGTCATCACAATGCTCCAAACCCTTCTGATCATAATGTTCTATAACAATGTCATCACATTCCCCATGACGCTCATCATCACAATTATGCAAGGTCTTCTCATCACAATGCTCCATGACCTTTGTCACCACAATGCTCAATACACTTGGCATCACAATGCTCGCTGACACTTGTCATCAGTATGCTCCTTGAACACTGTCATTACAAGGCCCCAGGCCTTATTCATCACAATGATCCATTCCCTTTTCATCACAATGCTCCAAGACCCCTGTTATCACAATGCTCCGTGACTCCAGTCATCACAATGCTTCATGACATTTGTCATCACAATGGCCCATGACCTCGTAACACGAAGCTCTGTGATCTTTGTCACCACAATGCTCCAAGAAATTTTTATCACAATGCTCTGTGACCCTTGTCATCACAAAGCTCCATGCCTTTGTCAGCAAAATGCTCCAAGACCCTTGTCATCACAATGCTCGATGTGCATGTCAGCACAATGCTCCATAACCCATGTCATCACAATGCACCATGCACTTGTCATCACAATGCTCCACATTCTTGTCATCAAAATGCTCCATAAACCTTGTCATCACAATGCTCCATGCACTTTTCCGCAAAATGCTTTCTCACCACTGATATCACAATGTTCCATCACTAGTCATCATAATACTCCCTCAACCCTGTCATCACAATATTCCATGACCCCTGTAGTCACAATTCTCCATGCCCTTGTCATCACAAAGCTCCATGACGCATGTCATCAGAATGCTCCATGGCCTTCCCATCACAATGCTCCATGCCCTTGTCATCACAATGCTCCAACACCCCTGTAATCACAATGCTCCATGCCCCTTTTAATCTCAATGCTCCATGAACCCTGTCATCACAATGCACCGTGCCCATCACCATAATATTTCATGCTATTGTCATCACAATGAAATCAAAATGCTCCATGACCTCTGTCTTCACAATGCAACAAACCCTTCTGATCACAATGTTCCATAACTCTTGTCATCACAATGCCCCATGACGCTGGTCATCACACTTATCCATGGTCTTCTCATCACAATGCTCCATGATCTTTGTCATCACAATGCTCAATACACTTATCATCACAATGCTCCCTGACAGTTGTCATCAATATGCTCCTTGAACCCTGTCATGACAAGGCTCCATGCATTTTTCATCACAATGATCCATTCCCTTTTCATCCCAATGCTCCAAGACCCCTGTTATCACAATGCTCCGTGACTCCAGTCATCACAATTCTTTATGACATTTGTCATCACAATGGTCCATGACGTGGGCACACAAAGCTCTGTGACCTTTGTCACCACAATGCTCCATGAAATTTTTATCACAATGCTCTGTGACCCTTGTCATCACAAAGCTCCATGCCTTTGTCAGCACAATGCTTCATGACCCTTGTCATCACAATGCTCGATGCGCATGTCAGCACAATGCTCCATAACCCATGTCATCACAATGCACCAGGCACTTGTCATCACAATTCTCCACATCCTTGTCATCAAAATGCTCCATAAACCTTGTCATCACAATGCTCCAAGCACTTCTCCTCAAAATGCCTTCTCACCACTGATATCACAATGTTCCATCACTAGTCATCACAATACTCCCTCACCCCTGTCATTACAGTATTCTATGACCCCTGTAATCACAATTCTCCGTGCCCTTGTCATCACAAAGCTCCATGACGCATGTCATCAGAATGCTCCATGGCCTTCTCATCACAATGTTCCATGCCTTTGTCATCACAATGCCCCAACACCCTTGTAATCACAATGCTCCATGCCCCTTTTCATCTCAATGCTCCATGAACCCTGTCATCACAATTCACCGTGCCCATCACCATAATATTTCATGCCATTGTCATCACAATGAAATCAAAATGCTCAATGACCTCTGTCATCACAATGCACCAAACCCTTCTGATCACAATGTTGCATAACACTTGTCATCACAATGCCCCATGACGCTGGTAATCACATTTATCCATGGTCTTCTCATCACAATGCTCCATGATCTTTGTCATCACAATGCTCAATACACTTATCATCACAATGCTCCCTGACAGTTGTCATCAGTATGCTCCTTGAACCCTGTCATGACAAGGCTCAATGCATTTTTCATCACAAGGATCCATTCCCTTTTCATCACAATGCTCCAAGACCCCTGTAATCACAATGCTCCATGTCCTTGTCATCACAAAGCTCCATGACGCATGCCATCAGAATGCTCCATTGCCTTCTTATCACAATGCTCCATGCCCTTGTCATCACATTGCTCCAAATCCCCTATAATCTCAATGCTCCATGCACCTTTTCATCAGAATGCTCCATGCCATTGTCATCACAATGATCCATGACCCTTGTCATCGCAATGTTCCAAGCCCTTGTCATCAAAATGCTCCATTACCTTTGTCCTCACAATCCTCCATGACACTTGGTATCACAATGCTCCATGCCATTGTCATCACAATGGACAATGACATATGTCATCACAATGCTCCCTGACACCTGTCTTCACAATGCTCCATGCCCTTGTCATCACAATCCGCCATGCCCACTGTCATCACAATAATGCATGAAACTTGTCAGACCAATGCTCCATGCCCCTGTCTTCACAATGCTCCATGCCCTTGTCATCACAATGCTCCGTGACTCCAGTCATCACAATGCTTCATGGCCTTAGTCATCACAATAGTCCATGCCCGCGTCATCACAATGCTCTGTGACCCTTGTCATCGCAATGCTCCTTGCCTTTGTCAGCACAATACTCCATGACCCTTGTCAAAACAATGTGCCACATGCTTTTCATCACAATAGTCCACAACCTTGTTATCACAATGCTTCATAAACATTGTCATCACAATGCTCCATGCACTTCTCAACAAAATCCTCTCTCACCACTTATATCACAATGTTCCATCACTAGTCATCACAATACTCGCTCACCCCTGTCATCACAATGTTCCAGGACCCCGTCATCAGAATGCTACATGCACTTATCATCACAATGCGCCATGACGCCTGATATCACAATGTGCCATAACACATGTCATCAAAATGTTCCATGACCCTTTTCATCAAATTGCTCCATGACCCTGTCATCACAATGCTCCCTGCCCTTCTCATCACAATGCACAACGTGGTTGTCATCAAAATACTCCATGACATTTGTCATCTCAATGCTCGATGAGCCTTGGCATCACAATGCTCCATGTCATTGTCATCACAGTGCTCCATGAACCCTCTCATCACATTGATCCATGCCCTTGTCATCACAAAGCTCCATGACGCTTGTCATCACAATGCTCGATGCCTTTCTCATCACAATGCTCAAAGCCATTTTCATTACAATCCTCCATGACCAATGTATCACAGTGTTCCGTGACCTTGTCATCACAATTCTCCATGCACACTCTCATCACAATAATCCATGAAACATTTCAGACCAATGCTCAATACCCTTCTCATCCCAAAGCTCCATTTCCCCTGTCATAGCAATGCTCCATGACCCCTGCCATCACAATGTTTTACAGCCGTGTCATCACAATGCTCCATGACACTTGTCATCACAATTCTCCAAGACACTGTAGTCACAATGCTCCATGCCCTTGTCATCACAAAGCTCAATGACACATGTCATCAGAATGCTCCATGGCCTTCTCATCGCATTGCTCCATGTCCTTTTCATTGCAATGCTCCAAGACCCATGTAATCACAATGCTCCAAGAACCGTGTCATCACAATGCATCATGCCCATCATCATAATTCTTCATGCCATTGTCATCACAATGCACCATGACATATGTCATCACAATGCTCCCTGACACCTGTCTTCACAATACTACATGACCTTGTCATAACAATGTTCCATTCCTTTGTTATCACAATGTGCCATGCCCACCCTCATAGCAATAATCCATGAAACTTGTCAGACCAATTCTCCATGCCCCTGTCATCACAATGCTCCATGCCCTTGTAATCACAATGCTCCATGAAACCTCACATCATAATGCTCCGTGAATCCAGTCATAACAATGCTTTATGACCTTTGTCATCACAATGGTCCATTCCCTCGTCATCACAATGCTCTGTAACACTTGTCATCACAATGCTCCATGCCTTTGTCAGCACAGTGCTCCATGACCTTGTCATCACAATGCTCCATGCGCTTGTCAGCACAATGCTCCATGAAACATGTCATCACAATGTGCCATGCTCTTTTCATCAAAATGCTCCTCATCCTTTTCATCGCTATTCTCCATAAAACTTGTCATCAAAATGCTCCATGCACTTCTCATCTAAATGCTCTCTCACCACTGATATCACAATGTTCCATCACTAGTCATCACAAAACTCCCTCACCACTTTCATCACAATGTTCCATGACCACTGTCATCAAAATGCTACATGCCCTTATCATCACAATGCTCCATGACCACTGACATCACAATATTGCATAACAACTGTCATCAAAATATTCCCGGACACTTTTCAACAAATTGCTCCATGACCCTGTCATCACAATGCTCCCTGCCCTTCTCATCACAATGCACAAAGCTCTTGTCATCAAAATGCTCCATGACCCTTGGCATCACAAAGCTCCATGACCCTTGGCATCACAATGCTCCATGCCATTGTCTTCACAATGCTCCATGAAACCTATCATCACATTGCTCCTTGCCCTTGTCATCACAAAGCTCTATGACGCTTGTCATCACAATGCTCAATGCCTTTCTCATCACAGTGATCCATGCCCTTGTCATTACAATCCTCCATGACCCATGAATCACCGTGTTCTGTGACCTTGTCATCACAATGCTGCATGCCCACTCTCATCACAATAATCCATGAAACATTTCAAACCAATGCTCCATGCCCTTGTCATCACAATGCTCCATTACACCTGTCATAACAATGCTCCATGACCCCTGCCATCACAATATTGCATGGCGTTGTCATCACAAGGTTCCATGACACTTGGTATCACAATGCTCCATGCCATTGTCATCACAATGGACAATAACATATGTCATCACAATGCTCCCTGACACCTGTCTTCACAATATTCCATGACCTTTTCATCACAATGCACCATGCCCATCATCATAAAGCTTCATGCTATTGTCATCACAATGAAATCAAAATGCGCCATGCCCACTATCATCACAATATTCCATGAATCATGTCTGACCAATGTTCCATGCCCCAGTCATCACAATGCTCCATGCCCTTGTCATCACAATGCTCCATGACCCCTGTCATCACAATGCTCCGTGACTCCAGTCATCACAGTGCTTCATGACATTTGTCCTCACAATGGTCCATGACCTTGTCACACAAGGCTCTGTCATCTTTGTCACCACAATGCTCCATGAATATTTCATCACAATGCTCTGTGTCCCTTGTCATCAAAATGCTCCATGACTTTGTCAGCACAATGCTCCATGACACTTGTCATCAAAATGCTCCATGCGCTTGTCAGCACAATGCTCCATGACACATGTCATCAAAATGTGCCATGCTCTTTTCATCACAATGCTCCACATCCTTTTCATTGCTATGCTCCATAAAACTTGTCATCACAATGCTTCATGCACTTCTCATTAAAATGCTCTCTCACCACATATATCACAATGTTCCATCACTAGTCATCTCAATACTCGCTCACCCCTGTCATCACAATGTTCCATGACCACTGTCATCACAGTGCTACATGCCCTTATCATTACAATGCTCCATGACCCCAGACATCACAATGTTCCATAACCCCTGTCACAAACTGCTCCATGACCCATTTCATCACAATGCTTCATGACCCCTGACATCACAATGTTCCATAACCCCTGTCATCAAAATATTCCATGACCCTTTTATTCAAATTGCTCCATGACCCTGTCATCACAATGCTCCCTGCCCTTCTCATCACAATGCACCACGCCCTTGTCATCAAAATGCCCCATGACATTTGTCATCACAAAGCTCCATGACCCTTGGCATCACAATGCTCCATGCCATTGTCATCACAATGCTCAATGAAATCTCACATCACATTGCTCCATGCCCTTGTCATCGCAATGCTCCATTACACCTGTCATAACAATGCTCCATGAACCCAGCCATCACAATGTTCCACGGCCTTGTCATCACAAGGCTCCATGACCCTTGTCATCACAATGCTCCAAGACCTCTGTAATCACAATTCTCCATGCCACTTTTCATCTCAATGCTCCATGAACACTGTCATCACAATGCACCATGCCAATCATCATAATGATTCATGCTATTGTCATCAAAATTAAATCAAAATGCTCTATGTCCTCTGTCATCACAATGCTCCAAACCCTTCTGATCATAATGTTCCCTAACACTTGTCATCACATTCCCCATGACGATCCTCATCACAATTATGCAAGGTCTTCTCATCACAATGCTCCATGACCTTTGTCACCACAATGCTCAATACACTTGGCATCACAATGCTCGCTGACACTTGTCATCAGTATGCTCCTTGAACACTGTCATGACAAGGCCCCATGCCTTTTTCATCACAGTGATCCATTCCCTTTTCATCCCAATGCTCCAAGACCCATGTTATCACAATGCTCCGTGACTCCTGTCATCACAATGCTTCATGAAATTTGTCATCACAATGGCCCATGACCTCGAAACACAAAGCTCTGTGATCTTTGTCACCACAATGCTCCATGAAATTTTTATCACAATGCTCTGTGACCCTTGTCATCACAAAGCTCCATGCCTTTGTCAGCAAAATGCTCCAAGACCCTTGTCATCACAATGCTCGATGCACGTGTCAGAACAATGCTCCATAACCCATGTCATCACAATGCACCATGCACTTGTCATCACAATGCTCCACATCCTTGTCATCAAAATGCTCCACAAACCGTGTCATCACAATGCTCCATGCACTTCTCCGCAAAATGCTTTCTCACCACTGATATCACAATGTTCCATTACTAGTTATCATAATACTCCCTCACCCCTGTCATCACAATATTCCATGACCCCTGTAGTCACAATTCTCCATGCCCTTGTCATCACAAAACTCCATGACGCATGTCATCAGAATGCTCCGTGGCCTTCCCATCACAATGCTCCATGCCCTTGTCATCACAATGCTCCAACACCCCTGTAATCACAATGCTCAATGCCCCTTTTAATCTCAATGCTCCATGAACCCTGTCATCACAATGCACCGTGCCCATCACCATAATATTTCATGCTATTGTCATCACAATGAAATCAAAATGCTCCATGACCTCTGTCTTCACAATGCAACAAACCCTTCTGATCACAATGTTCCATAACTCTTGTCATCACAATGCCCCATGACGCTGGTCATCACACTTATCCATGGTCTTCTCATCACAGTGCTCCATGATCTTTGTCATCACAATGCTCAATAAACTTATCATCACAATGCTCCCTGACAGTTGTCATCACTATGCTCCTTGAACCCTGTCATGACAAGGCTCCATGCATTTTTCATCACAATGATCCATTCCCTTTTCATCACAATGCTCCAAGAACCCTGTAATCACAATGCTCCATGTCCTTGTCATCACAAAGCTTCATGACGCATGCCATCAGAATGCTCCATTGACTTCTCATCACAATGCTCCATGCCCTTGTAATCACATTGCTTCAAAACCCCTGTAATCTCAATGCTCCATGCACCTTTTCATCAGAATGCTCCATGCCCTTGTCATCACAATGCTCCATGACCCTTGTCATTGCAATGTTCCAAGCCCTTGTCATCAAAATGCTCCATTACCTTTATCATCACAATCCTCCATGACACTTGATATCACAATGCTCCATGCCATTGTCATCACAATGGACAATGACATATGTCATCACAATGCTCCCTGACACCTGTCTTCACAATACTCAATGACCTTGTCATCACAATGTTCCATGCCCTTGTAATCACAATGTGCCATGCCCACTGTCATCACAATAAACCATGAAACATGTCAGACCAATGTTCCATGCCCCTGTCATTACAATGCTCCATGCCCCTGTCATCACAATGCTCCATGAACCCTCTCAGCACAATGCTCCGTGACTCCAGTCATCACAATGCTTCATGACCTTTGTCCTCACAATGGTCCATGCCCTCGTCACACAAGGCTCTATGACTTTTGTCACCTCAATGATCCATGCCCTTGTCATCTCAATGCTCCATGCCCACTGTCATCACAATTATCCATGAAACTTTTCAGACCAATGTTCCATGCCACTGTCATCACATTGATCAATGCCCTTGTCGTCACAATGCTCCATGACCTCTGTCATCACAATGCTCCGAGACTCCAGTCATCAAAAAGATTCATGACCTTTGTCCTCACAATGGTCCATGCCCTCTTCCCACAAGGATTTGTGATATTTGTCACCACAATGCTCCATGAAATTTTCATCACAATGCTCTCTGTCCCTTGTCATCACAATGCTCCATGCCCTTGTCAGCACAATGCTCCAACACCCCTGTAATCACAACGCTCAATGCCCCTTTTAATCTCAATGCTCCATGAACCCTGTCATCACAGTGCTCCATGCCCTTGTCAGCACAATGCTCCAACACCCCTGTAATCACAATGCTCAATGCCCCTTTTAATCTCAATGCTCCATGAACCCTGTCATCACAATGCACCGTGCCCATCACCATAATATTTCATGCTATTGTCATCACATTGAAATCAAAATGCTCCATTACCTCTGTCTTCACAATGCAACAAACCCTTCTGATCACAATGTTCCATAACTCTTGTCATCACAATGCCCCATGACGCTGGTCATCACACTTATCCATGGTCTTCTCATCACAGTGCTCCATGATCTTTGTCATCACAATGCTCAATAAACTTATCATCACAATGCTCCCTGACAGTTGTCATCACTATGCTCTTTGAACCCTGTCATGACAAGGCTCCATGCATTTTTCATCACAATGATCCATTCCCTTTTCATCACAATGCTCCAAGAACCCTGTAATCACAATGCTCCATGTCCTTGTCATCACAAAGCTTCATGACGCATGCCATCAGAATGCTCCATTGACTTCTCATCACAATGCTCCCTGCCCTTCTCATCACAATGCACCACACCCTTGTCATCAAAATGCCCCATGACATTTGTCATCACAAAGCTCCATGACCCTTGGCATCACAATGCTCCATGCCATTGTCATCACAATGCTCAATGAAATCTCACATCACATTGCTCCATGCCCTTGTCATCGCAATGCTCCATTACACCTGTCATAACAATGCTCCATGACCCCTGCCATCACAATGTTCCACGGCCTTGTCATCACAAGGCTCCATGACCCTTGTCATCACAATGCTCCAAGACCTCTGTAATCACAATTCTCCATGCCACTTTTCATCTCAATGCTCCATGAACACTGTCATCACAATGCACCATGCCAATCATCATAATGATTCATGCTATTGTCATCAAAATGAAATCAAAATGCTCTATGTCCTCTGTCATCACAATGCTCCAAACCCTTCTGATCATAATGTTCCCTAACACTTGTCATCACATTCCCCATGACGCTCCTCATCACAATTATGCAAGGTCTTCTCATCACAATGCTCCATGACCTTTGTCACCACAATGCTCAATACACTTGGCATCACAATGCTCGCTGACACTTGTCATCAGTATGCTCCTTGAACACTGTCATTACAAGGCCCCAGGCCTTTTTCATCACAATGATCCATTCCCTTTTCATCACAATGCTCCAAGACCCCTGTTATCACAATGCTCCGTGACTCCAGTCATCACAATGCTTCATGACATTTGTCATCACAATGGCCCATGACCTCGTAACACGAAGCTCTGTGATCTTTGTCACCACAATGCTCCAAGAAATTTTTATCACAATACTCTGAGACCCTTGTCATCACAAAGCTCCATGCCTTTGTCAGCAAAATGCTCCACGACCCTTGTCATCACAATGCTCGATGTGCATGTCAGCACAATGCTCCATAACCCATGTCATCACAATGCACCATGCACTTGTCATCACAATGCTCCACATTCTTGTCATCAAAATGCTCCATAAACCTTGTCATCACAATGCTCCATGCACTTTTCCGCAAAATGCTTTCTCACCACTGATATCACAATGTTCCATCACTAGTCATCATAATACTCCCTCAACCCTGTCATCACAATATTCCATGACCCCTGTAGTCACAATTCTCCATGCCCTTGTCATCACAAAGCTCCATGACGCATGTCATCAGAATGCTCCATGGCCTTCCCATCACAATGCTCCATGCCCTTGTCATCACAATGCTCCAACACCCCTGTAATCACAATGCTCCATGCCCCTTTTAATCTCAATGCTCCATGAACCCTGTCATCACAATGCACCGTGCCCATCACCATAATATTTCATGCTATTGTCATCACAATGAAATCAAAATGCTCCATGACCTCTGTCTTCACAATGCAACAAACCCTTCTGATCACAATGTTCCATAACTCTTGTCATCACAATGCCCCATGACGCTGGTCATCACACTTATCCATGGTCTTCTCATCACAATGCTCCATGATCTTTGTCATCACAATGCTCAATACACTTATCATCACAATGCTCCCTGACAGTTGTCATCAATATGCTCCTTGAACCCTGTCATGACAAGGCTCCATGCATTTTTCATCACAATAATCCATTCCCTTTTCATCCCAATGCTCCAAGACCCCTGTTATCACAATGCTCCGTGACTCCAGTCATCTCAATTCTTTATGACATTTGTCATCACAATGGTCCATGACGTGGGCACACAAAGCTCTGTGACCTTTGTCACCACAATGCTCCATGAAATTTTTATCACAATGCTCTGTGACCCTTGTCATCACAAAGCTCCATGCCTTTGTCAGCACAATGCTTCATGACCCTTGTCATCACAATGCTCGATGCGCATGTCAGCACAATGCTCCATAACCCATGTCATCACAATGCACCAGGCACTTGTCATCACAATTCTCCACATCCTTGTCATCAAAATGCTCCATAAACCTTGTCATCACAATGCTCCAAGCACTTCTCCTCAAAATGCCTTCTCACCACTGATATCACAATGTTCCATCACTAGTCATCACAATACTCCCTCACCCCTGTCATTACAGTATTCTATGACCCCTGTAATCACAATTCTCCGTGCCCTTGTCATCACAAAGCTCCATGACGCATGTCATCAGAATGCTCCATGGCCTTCTCATCACAATGTTCCATGCCTTTGTCATCACAATGCCCCAACACCCTTGTAATCACAATGCTCCATGCCCCTTTTCATCTCAATGCTCCATGAACCCTGTCATCACAATTCACCGTGCCCATCACCATAATATTTCATGCCATTGTCATCACAATGAAATCAAAATGCTCAATGACCTCTGTCATCACAATGCACCAAACCCTTCTGATCACAATGTTGCATAACACTTGTCATCACAATGCCCCATGACGCTGGTAATCACATTTATCCATGGTCTTCTCATCACAATGCTCCATGATCTTTGTCATCACAATGCTCAATACACTTATCATCACAATGCTCCCTGACAGTTGTCATCAGTATGCTCCTTGAACCCTGTCATGACAAGGCTCAATGCATTTTTCATCACAATGATCCATTCCCTTTTCATCACAATGCTCCAAGACCCCTGTAATCACAATGCTCCATGTCCTTGTCATCACAAAGCTCCATGACGCATGCCATCAGAATGCTCCATTGCCTTCTTATCACAATGCTCCATGCCCTTGTCATCACATTGCTCCAAATCCCCTATAATCTCAATGCTCCATGCACCTTTTCATCAGAATGCTCCATGCCATTGTCATCACAATGATCCATGACCCTTGTCATCGCAATGTTCCAAGCCCTTGTCATCAAAATGCTCCATTACCTTTGTCCTCACAATCCTCCATGACACTTGGTATCACAATGCTCCATGCCATTGTCATCACAATGGACAATGACATATGTCATCACAATGCTCCCTGACACCTGTCTTCACAATGCTCCATGCCCTTGTCATCACAATCCGCCATGCCCACTGTCATCACAATAATGCATGAAACTTGTCAGACCAATGTTCCATGCCCCTGTCTTCACAATGCTCCATGCCCTTGTCATCACAATGCTCCGTGACTCCAGTCATCACAATGCTTCATGGCCTTAGTCATCACAATAGTCCATGCCCGCGTCATCACAATGCTCTGTGACCCTTGTCATCGCAATGCTCCTTGCCTTTGTCAGCACAATACTCCATGACCCTTGTCAAAACAATGTGCCACATGCTTTTCATCACAATAGTCCACAACCTTGTTATCACAATGCTTCATAAACATTGTCATCACAATGCTCCATGCACTTCTCAACAAAATCCTCTCTCACCACTTATATCACAATGTTCCATCACTAGTCATCACAATACTCGCTCACCCCTGTCATCACAATGTTCCAGGACCCCGTCATCAGAATGCTACATGCACTTATCATCACAATGTGCCATGACGCCTGATATCACAATGTGCCATAACACATGTCATCAAAATGTTCCATGACCCTTTTCATCAAATTGCTCCATGACCCTGTCATCACAATGCTCCCTGCCCTTCTCATCACAATGCACAACGTGGTTGTCATCAAAATACTCCATGACATTTGTCATCTCAATGCTCGATGAGCCTTGGCATCACAATGCTCCATGTCATTGTCATCACAGTGCTCCATGAACCCTCTCATCACATTGATCCATGCCCTTGTCATCACAAAGCTCCATGACGCTTGTCATCACAATGCTCGATGCCTTTCTCATCACAATGCTCAAAGCCATTTTCATTACAATCCTCCATGACCAATGTATCACAGTGTTCCGTGACCTTGTCATCACAATTCTCCATGCACACTCTCATCACAATAATCCATGAAACATTTCAGACCAATGCTCAATACCCTTCTCATCCCAAAGCTCCATTTCCCCTGTCATAGCAATGCTCCATGACCCCTGCCATCACAATGTTCTACAGCCGTGTCATCACAATGCTCCATGACACTTGTCATCACAATTCTCCAAGACACTGTAGTCACAATGCTCCATGCCCTTGTCATCACAAAGCTCAATGACACATGTCATCAGAATGCTCCATGGCCTTCTCATCGCATTGCTCCATGTCCTTTTCATCGCAATGCTCCAAGACCCATGTAATCACAATGCTCCAAGAACCGTGTCATCACAATGCATCATGCCCATCATCATAATTCTTCATGCCATTGTCATCACAATGCACCATGACATATGTCATCACAATGCTCCCTGACACCTGTCTTCACAATACTACATGACCTTGTCATAACAATGTTCCATTCCTTTGTTATCACAATGTGCCATGCCCACCCTCATAGCAATAATCCATGAAACTTGTCAGACCAATTCTCCATGCCCCTGTCATCACAATGCTCCATGCCCTTGTAATCACAGTGCTCCATGAAACCTCACATCATAATGCTCCGTGAATCCAGTCATAACAATGCTTTATGACCTTTGTCATCACAATGGTCCATTCCCTCGTCATCACAATGCTCTGTAACACTTGTCATCACAATGCTCCATGCCTTTGTCAGCACAGTGCTCCATGACCTTGTCATCACAATGCTCCATGCGCTTGTCAGCACAATGCTCCATGAAACATGTCATCACAATGTGCCATGCTCTTTTCATCAAAATGCTCCTCATCCTTTTCATCGCTATTCTCCATAAAACTTGTCATCAAAATGCTCCATGCACTTCTCATCTAAATGCTCTCTCACCACTGATATCACAATGTTCCATCACTAGTCATCACAAAACTCCCTCACCACTTTCATCACAATGTTCCATGACCACTGTCATCAAAATGCTACATGCCCTTATCATCACAATGCTCCATGACCACTGACATCACAATATTCCATAACAACTGTCATCAAAATATTCCCGGACACTTTTCAACAAATTGCTCCATGACCCTGTCATCACAAATCTCCCTGCCCTTCTCATCACAATGCACAAAGCTCTTGTCATCAAAATGCTCCATGACCCTTGGCATCACAAAGCTCCATGACCCTTGGCATCACAATGCTCCATGCCATTGTCTTCACAATGCTCCATGAAACCTATCATCACATTGCACCTTGCCCTTGTCATCACAAAGCTCTATGACGCTTGTCATCACAATGCTCAATGCCTTTCTCATCACAGTGATCCATGCCCTTGTCATTACAATCCTCCATGACCCATGAATCACCGTGTTCTGTGACCTTGTCATCACAATGCTGCATGCCCACTCTCATCACAATAATCCATGAAACATTTCAAACCAATGCTCCATGCCCTTGTCATCACAATGCTCCATTACACCTGTCATAACAATGCTCCATGACCCCTGCCATCACAATATTGCATGGCGTTGTCATCACAAGGTTCCATGACACTTGGTATCACAATGCTCCATGCCATTGTCATCACAATGGACAATAACATATGTCATCACAATGCTCCCTGACACCTGTCTTCACAATATTCCATGACCTTTTCATCACAATGCACGATGCCCATCATCATAAAGCTTCATGCTATTGTCATCACAATGAAATCAAAATGCGCCATGCCCACTATCATCACAATATTCCATGAATCATGTCTGACCAATGTTCCATGCCCCAGTCATCACAATGCTCCATGCCCTTGTCATCACAATGCTCCATGACCCCTGTCATCACAATGCTCCGTGACTCCAGTCATCACAGTGCTTCATGACATTTGTCCTCACAATGGTCCACGACCTTGTCATACAAGGCTCTGTCATCTTTGTAACCACAATGCTCCATGAATATTTCATCACAATGCTCTGTGTCCCTTGTCATCAAAATGCTCCATGACTTTGTCAGCACAATGCTCCATGACACTTGTCATCAAAATGCTCCATGCGCTTGTCAGCACAATGCTCCATGACACATGTCATCAAAATGTGCCATGCTCTTTTCATCACAATGCTCCACATCCTTTTCATTGCTATGCTCCATAAAACTTGTCATCACAATGCTTCATGCACTTCTCATTAAAATGCTCTCTCACCACATATATCACAATGTTCCATCACTAGTCATCACAATACTCGCTCACCCCTGTCATCACAATGTTCCATGACCACTGTCATCACAGTGCTACATGCCCTTATCATTACAATGCTCCATGACCCCAGACATCACAATGTTCCATAACCCCTGTCACAAACTGCTCCATGACCCATTTCATCACAATGCTTCATGACCCCTGACATCACAATGTTCCATAACCCCTGTCATCAAAATATTCCATGACCCTTTTATTCAAATTGCTCCATGACCCTGTCATCACAATGCTCCCTGCCCTTCTCATCACAATGCACCACGCCCTTGTCATCAAAATGCCCCATGACATTTGTCATCACAAAGCTCCATGACCCTTGGCATCACAATGCTCCATGCCATTGTCATCACAATGCTCAATGAAATCTCACATCACATTGCTCCATGCCCTTGTCATCGCAATGCTCCATTACACCTGTCATAACAATGCTCCATGACCCCTGCCATCACAATGTTCCACGGCCTTGTCATCACAAGGCTCCATGACCCTTGTCATCACAATGCTCCAAGACCTCTGTAATCACAATTCTCCATGCCACTTTTCATCTCAATGCTCCATGAACACTGTCATCACAATGCACCATGCCAATCATCATAATGATTCATGCTATTGTCATCAAAATGAAATCAAAATGCTCTATGTCCTCTGTCATCACAATGCTCCAAACCCTTCTGATCATAATGTTCCCTAACACTTGTCATCACATTCCCCATGACGATCCTCATCACAATTATGCAAGGTCTTCTCATCACAATGCTCCATGACCTTTGTCACCACAATGCTCAATACACTTGGCATCACAATGCTCGCTGACACTTGTCATCAGTATGCTCCTTGAACACTGTCATGACAAGGCCCCATGCCTTTTTCATCACAGTGATCCATTCCCTTTTCATCCCAATGCTCCAAGACCCATGTTATCACAATGCTCCGTGACTCCTGTCATCACAATGCTTCATGAAATTTGTCATCACAATGGCCCATGACCTCGAAACACAAAGCTCTGTGATCTTTGTCACCACAATGCTCCATGAAATTTTTATCACAATGCTCTGTGACCCTTGTCATCACAAAGCTCCATGCCTTTGTCAGCAAAATGCTCCAAGACCCTTGTCATCACAATGCTCGATGCACGTGTCAGAACAATGCTCCATAACCCATGTCATCACAATGCACCATGCACTTGTCATCACAATGCTCCACATCCTTGTCATCAAAATGCTCCACAAACCGTGTCATCACAATGCTCCATGCACTTCTCCGCAAAATGCTTTCTCACCACTGATATCACAATGTTCCATTACTACTTATCATAATACTCCCTCACCCCTGTCATCACAATATTCCATGACCCCTGTAGTCACAATTCTCCATGCCCTTGTCATCACAAAACTCCATGACGCATGTCATCAGAATGCTCCGTGGCCTTCCCATCACAATGCTCCATGCCCTTGTCATCACAATGCTCCAACACCCCTGTAATCACAATGCTCAATGCCCCTTTTAATCTCAATGCTCCATGAACCCTGTCATCACAATGCACCGTGCCCATCACCATAATATTTCATGCTATTGTCATCACAATGAAATCAAAATGCTCCATGACCTCTGTCTTCACAATGCAACAAACCCTTCTGATCACAATGTTCCATAACTCTTGTCATCACAATGCCCCATGACGCTGGTCATCACACTTATCCATGGTCTTCTCATCACAGTGCTCCATGATCTTTGTCATCACAATGCTCAATAAACTTATCATCACAATGCTCCCTGACAGTTGTCATCACTATGCTCCTTGAACTCTGTCATGACAAGGCTCCATGCATTTTTCATCACAATGATCCATTCCCTTTTCATCACAATGCTCAAAGAACCCTGTAATCACAATGCTCCATGTCCTTGTCATCACAAAGCTTCATGACGCATGCCATCAGAATGCTCCATTGACTTCTCATCACAATGCTCCATGCCCTTGTAATCACATTGCTTCAAAACCCCTGTAATCTCAATGCTCCATGCACCTTTTCATCAGAATGCTCCATGCCCTTGTCATCACAATGCTCCATGACCCTTGTCATTGCAATGTTCCAAGCCCTTGTCATCAAAATGCTCCATTACCTTTATCATCACAATCCTCCATGACACTTGATATCACAATGCTCCATGCCATTGTCATCACAATGGACAATGACATATGTCATCACAATGCTCCCTGACACCTGTCTTCACAATACTCAATGACCTTGTCATCACAATGTTCCATGCCCTTGTAATCACAATGTGCCATGCCCACTGTCATCACAATAAACCATGAAACATGTCAGACCAATGTTCCATGCCCCTGTCATTACAATGCTCCATGCCCCTGTCATCACAATGCTCCATGAACCCTCTCAGCACAATGCTCCGTGACTCCAGTCATCACAATGCTTCATGACCTTTGTCCTCACAATGGTCCATGCCCTCGTCACACAAGGCTCTATGACTTTTGTCACCTCAATGATCCATGCCCTTGTCATCTCAATGCTCCATGCCCAATGTCATCACAATTATCCATGAAACTTTTCAGACCAATGTTCCATGCCCCTGTCATCACATTGATCAATGCCCTTGTCGTCACAATGCTCCATGACCTCTGTCATCACAATGCTCCGAGACTCCAGTCATCAAAAAGATTCATGACCTTTGTCCTCACAATGGTCCATGCCCACTTCCCACAAGGATTTGTGATATTTGTCACCACAATGCTCCATGAAATTTTCATCACAATGCTCTCTGTCCCTTGTCATCACAATGCTCCATGCCCTTGTCAGCACAATGCTCCAACACCCCTGTAATCACAATGCTCAATGCCCCTTTTAATCTCAATGCTCCATGAACCCTGTCATCACAATGCACCGTGCCCATCACCATAATATTTCATGCTATTGTCATCACAATGAAATCAAAATGCTCCATTACCTCTGTCTTCACAATGCAACAAACCCTTCTGATCACAATGTTCCATAACTCTTGTCATCACAATGCCCCATGACGCTGGTCATCACACTTATCCATGGTCTTCTCATCACAGTGCTCCATGATCTTTGTCATCACAATGCTCAATAAACTTATCATCACAATGCTCCCTGACAGTTGTCATCACTATGCTCTTTGAACCCTGTCATGACAAGGCTCCATGCATTTTTCATCACAATGATCCATTCCCTTTTCATCACAATGCTCCAAGACCCCTGTAATCACAATGCTCCATGTCCTTGTCATCACAAAGCTTCATGACGCATGCCATCAGAATGCTCCATTGACTTCTCATCACAATGCTCCATGCCCTTGTAATCACATTGCTTCAAAACCCCTGTAATCTCAATGCTCCATGCACCTTTTCATCACAATGCTCCATGACCCTTGTCATTGCAATGTTCCAAGCCCTTGTCATCAAAATGCTCCATTACCTTTGTCATCACAATCCTCCATGACACTTGGTATCACAATGCTCCATGCCATTGTCATCACAATGGACAATGACATATGTCATCACAATGCTCCCTGACACCTGTCTTCACAATACTCAATGACCTTGTCATCACAATGTTCCATGCCCTTGTAATCACAATGTGCCATGCCCACTGTCATCACAATAAACCATGAAACATGTCAGACCAATGTTCCATGCCCCTGTCATTACAATGCTCCATGCCCCTGTCATCACAATGCTCCATGAACCCTCTCAGCACAATGCTCCGTGACTCCAGTCATCACAATGCTTCATGACCTTTGTCCTCACAATGGTCCATGCCCTCGTCACACAAGGCTCTATGACTTTTGTCACCTCAATGATCCATGCCCTTGTCATCTCAATGCTCCATGCCCACTGTCATCACAATTATCCATGAAACTTTTCAGACCAATGTTCCATGCCACTGTCATCACATTGATCAATGCCCTTGTCGTCACAATGCTCCATGACCTCTGTCATCACAATGCTCCGAGACTCCAGTCATCAAAAAGATTCATGACCTTTGTCCTCACAATGGTCCATGCCCTCTTCCCACAAGGATTTGTGATATTTGTCACCACAATGCTCCATGAAATTTTCATCACAATGCTCTCTGTCCCTTGTCATCACAATGCTCCATGCTCTTGTCAGCACAATGCTCCATGACACTTGTCATCACAATGCTCCATGCACTTGTCAGCACAATGCTCCATGACACATGTCATCACAATGTGCCATGTGCTTTTAATCCAAAGCTCCACATCCTTTACACCACTATGCTCCATAAAACTTGTTATCACAATGCTCCATGCACTTCTCATCAAAATGCTCTCTCACCACATATATCACAATGTTCCATCACTAGTCATCACATTACTCGCTCAACCCTGTCATCACAATGTTCCATGACCACTGTCATCACAGTGCTACATGCCCTTATCATCACAATGCACCATGACCCCTGACATCACAATGTTCCATAACCCCTGTCACAAAATTCTCCATGACGCATTTCATCACAATGCTTCATGAACCCTGACATCACAATGTTCCATAACCACTGTCATCAAAGTATTCCATGACCATTTTATTCAAATTGCTCCATGACCCTGTCATCACAATGCTCCCTTCCTTTCTCATCACAATGCACCAGACCCTTGTCATCAAAATGCCCCATGACATTTGTCATCAGAAAGCTCCATGACCCTTGGCATGACAATGCTCCATGCCATTGTCATCACAATGCTCATTGAAATCTCCCATCACATTGCTCCATGCCCTTGTCATTACAATGCTCCATTACACCTGTCATAACAATGCTCCATGACCCCTGCCATCACAATGTTCCACGGCCTTGTCATCACAAGGCTCCATGACCCTTGTCATCACAATGCTCCAAGACCTCTGTAATCACAATTCTCCATGCCACTTTTCATCTCAATGCTCCATGAACACTGTCATCACAATGCACCGTGCCCATCATCATAATGATTCATGCTATTGTCATCACAATGAAATCAAAATGCTCCATGTCCTCTGTCATCACAATGCTCCAAACCCTTCTGATCACAATGTTCCATAACACTTGTCATCACATGCCCCATGACGCTCGGCATCACAATTATGCAAGGTCTTCTCATCACAATGCTCCATGACCTTTATCACCACAGTGCTCAATACACTTGGCATCACAATGTTCGAAGACACTTGTCATCAGTATGCTCCTTGAAAACTGTCATGACAAGGCTCCATGCCTTTTTCATCACAATGATCCATTCCCTTTTCATCCCAATGCTCAAAGACCCCTGTTATCACAATGCTCCGTGACTCCAGTCATCACAATGCTTCATGACATTTGTCATCACAATGGTCCATGACGTGGGCACACAAAGCTCTGTGACATTTGTCACCACAATGCTCCATGAAATTTTTATCACAATGCTCTGTGACCCTTGTCATCACAAAGCTCCATGCCTTTGTCAGCACAATGCTCCATGACCCTTGTCATCACAATGCTCGATGCGCATGTCAGCACAATGCTCCATAACCCATGTCATCACAATGCACCATGCACTTGTCATCACAATTCTCCACATCCTTGTCATCAAAATGCTCCATAAACCTTGTCATCACAATGCTCCAAGCACTTCTCCTAAAAATGCCTTCTCACCACTGATATCACAATGTTCCATCACTAGTCATCACAATACTCCCTCACCCCTGTCATTAAAATATTCCATGACCCCTGTAATCACAATTCTCCATGCCTTTGTCATCACAAAGCTCCATGACGCATGTCATCAGAATGCTCCATGGCCTTCTCATCACAATGTTCCATGCCCTTGTCATCACAATGCTCCAACACCCTTGTAATCACAATGCTCCATGCCCCTTTTCATCTCAATGCTCCATGAACCCTGTCATCACAATTCACCGTGCCCATCACCATAATATTTCATGCTATTGTCATCACAAAGAAATCAAAATGCTCAATGACTTCTGTCATCACAATGCACCAAACCCTTCTGATCACAATGTTCCATAACACTTGTCATCACAATGCCCCATGACGCTGGTCATCACAGTTATCCATGGTCTTCTCATCACAATGCTCCATGATCTTTGTCATCACAATGCTCAATACACTTATCATCAGAATGCTCCCTGACAGTTGTCATCAGTATGCTTCTTGAACCCTGTCATGACAAGGCTCCATGCATTTTTCATCACAATGATCCATTCCCTTTTCATCACAATGCTCCAAGACCCCTGTAATCACAATGCTCCATGTCCTTGTCATCACAAAGCTCCATGACGCATGTCATCAGAATGCTCCATTGCCTTCTCATCACAATGCTCCATGCCTTGTAATCACATTGCTTCAAAACCCCTGTAATCACAATGCTCCATGCACCTTTTAATCACAATGCTCCATGCCTTGTAATCACATTGCTTCAAAACCCTTGTAATTTCAATGCTCCATGCACCTTTTCATCAGAATGCTCCATCACCCTTTTCATCAAAATGCTCAATTACCCCTGACATCACAGTGTTCCATAAAACATGTCATCAAAATGTTCCATGACACTTTTCATCAATTTGCTCCATGACCCTGTCATCACAATGCTCACTGCCCTTCTCATCACAATGCACCACGACCTTGTCATCAAAATGCTCCATGACCTTTGTCATCACAAAGCTCCATGACCCTTGGCATCACAATACTCCATGCCATTTCATCACAATGCTACATGAAACCTCTCATCATATTGCTCCATGCCCTTGTCACCACAAGGCTCCATGATGCTTGTCATCACAATGCTCGATACTCTTCTCATCACACTGCTCCATGCCCTTTTCATTACAATCCTCCATGACACATGTATCACAGTGTTCCGTGCCCTAGTCATCACAATGTTCCATGCCGTATCTCATCACAATAATCAATCAAATTTTCAGACCAATGTTCCATGCCCTTGTCATCACAATGCTCCATTACCCCTGTCATAACAATGCTCCTGGACCCCTGCCATCACAATGTTCCACCGCCTTGGCATCCAAGGCTCCATGACCCTTGTCATCACAATGCTCCAAGACCCCTGTAATCACAATGCTGCATGCCCCTATTCATCAGAATGCTCCATTAGACTTGTCATCACAAGGATCCATGGTCTTCTCATCACACTGCTCCAGGACCTTGTCATCACAATGCTCCATACCCTTTTCATCACAATGCTCCTTGACCCCTCTCATCACAATGCTCCATGACACCTGTCATCACAATGGTCCATGCCCCTTGTCATTACAGTGATCCATGATGCTCTTCATCATAATTATCCATAGTCTTTTCATCACAATGCTCCACGGTCTTGCTATCACAATTCTCCATGCCCTGTTCATCCCAATGCTCCATGTCCCATGTCATTACAATTCTCCACGTCCTTGTCATCACAATGCTTCGTGACACTTCTCATCACAATGTTACAAGATCTTGTCATCACAATTCTCCATGCACTTGTCATCGCAATGCTCTATGACCCCTGTCATAGCAAGCTCCATGCGCTTGTCATCACAATGCCTCACGACGTTGTCATCACAATTCTCAATGGCCCTTGTCATCACAATGCTCCATGCCCTTGTCATCACAATGCTCCATGACCCTTGTCATCACAATGTTCCATGCCCTTGTCATCACAATGCGATATGCCCACTCTCATCACAATAATCCATAAATCTTGTCACAGCAATGCTCCATGACCCCTGTCATCACAGTGCTCCGTGACTCCAGTCATCACAATGATTCAGGACCTATCTCATCACAATGATCCATGCCCTCGTCACACAAGGCCCTGTGATCTTTTTCACCACAATGCTCCATGAATATTTCATCACAATGCTCTGTGTCCCTTTTCATCAAAATGGTCCATGCCTTTTTCAGCACAATGCTCCCTGACATTTGTCATCAAAATGCTCCATGCGCTTGTCAGCACAATGTTCCATGACCCATGTCATCCAAATGCGCCATGCGCTTGTCATCACAATACTCAACATCCTTGTCATTGCTATGCTCCATAACACTTGTCATCAGAATGCTCCATGCACTTCTCATCAAAATGCTCTCTCACCACATATATCACAATGTTACATCACTAGTCATCACAATCCTCCCTACCCCTGTCATCACAGTGTTCCATGACCCCTGTCATCACAGTGCTACATGCCCTTATCATCACAATGCTCCATGACCCCTGACATCACAATGTTCCATAACTCCTCTCACAAAATGCTCCATGACCCATTTCATCACAATGCTTCTTGACCCCTGACATCACAATGTTCCATAACCTCTCTCATGAAAATATTCCATGACCCTTTTCATCCAATTGCTCCATGACACTGTCATCACAATGCTCCCTGTCCTTCTCATCTCAATGCACCATGCCATTGTCGTCAAAATGCCCCATGACCTTTGTCATCAAAAAGCTCCATGACACTTGGCATCACAATGCTCCATGCCATTGTCATCAAAATGCTCAATGAAATCTCTCATCACATTGCTCCATGCCCTTGTCATCACAATGCTCCTTTACACCTGTCATAACAATGCTCCATGAACCCTGCCATCAAAATGTTCCACGGCTTTGTCATCACAAGGCTCCATTAACCTTGTGATCACAATGCACCAAGAACTCTGTAATCACAATTCTCCATGCCACTTTTCATCTCAAAACTCCATGAACACTGTCATCACAATGCACCATGCCCATCATCATAATGATTCATGCTATTGTCATCACAATGAAATCAAAATGCTCCATGTCCTCTGTCATCACAATGCTCCAAACCCTTCTGATCACAATGTTCCATAACACTTGTAATCACATGCCCCATGACGCTCGTCATCACAATTATGCAAGGTCTTCTCATCACAATGCTCCATGTCCTTTGTCACCACAATTCTCAATACACTTGGCATCAAAATGCTCGCTGACACTTGTCATCAGTATGCTCCTTGAACACTGTCATGACAAGGCTCCATGCCTTTTTCATCACAATGATCCATTCCCTTTTCAACACAATGCTCCAATACCCCTGTTATCACAATGCTCCGTGACTCCAGTCATCACAATGCTTCATGACACTTGTCATCACAATGGTCCATGACCTCATCACACAAATCTCTGTGACATTTGTCACCACAATGCTCCATAAAATTTTATCACAATGCTCTGTGACACTTGTCATCACAAAGCTACATGCCTTTGTCTGCACAATGCTCCATGACCATTGTCATCACAATGCTCGATGCGTGTGTCAGCACAATGCTCCATAACCCATGTCATCAAAATTCACCATGCACTTCTCCTCAAAATGCCTTCTCACCACTGATATCACAATGTTCCATCACTAGTCATCACAATACTCCCTCACCCCTGTCATCACAATATTCCATGACCCCTGTAATCACAATGCTCCATGCCCTTGTCATCACAAAGCTCCATGACACATGTCATCACAATGCTCCATGCCCTTGTCATCACTATGCTCCAAGACCCCTGTAATCACAATGCTCCATGCCCCTATTCATCAGAATGCTCCATGAAAGTTGTCATCACAATGCTTCATGGTCTTCTCATCACACTGCTCCAGGACCTTGTCATCACAATGCTCCATTCCCTTGTCATCACAATGCTCCTTGACCACTGTAATCACAATACTCCATGAACATTTTCAGGCCAATGCTCCATGACCTTCTCATCACAATGCTACATGACGCTTGTCATCACAATGCTCCATGACCGCTCTCATCACAATGCTCCATGACACCTGTCATCACAATGCTCCATATCCCTTTTCATTACAGTGATCCATGATGCTCTTCCTCATAATTATCCATGTTCTTTCCATCACAATGCTCCACGGTCTTGCTATCACAATTCTCCATGCCCTGTTCATCACAATGCTCCATGTCCCATGTCATTACAATCCTCCACGTCCTTGTCATCACAATGCTTCGTGACACTTCTCATCATAATGTTACATGATATTGTCATCACAGTTCTCCATGCACTTGTCATCGCAATGCTCTATGACCCCTGTCATAGCAAGCTCCATGCGCTTGTCATCACAGTGCTTCACGACGTTGTCATCAAAATTCTCAATGGCCCTTGTCATCACAATGCTCCATGCCCTTGTCATCACAATTCTCCATGACCCTTGTCATCAAAATGCTCCATTACCTTTGTCATCACAATCCTCCAAGACACTTGGTATCACAATGCTCCATGCCATTGTCATCACAATGGACAATGACATATGTCATCACAATGCTCCCTGACACCTGTCTTCACAATACTCCATTACCTTGTCATCACAATGTTCCAGGCCCTTGTCATCACAATGCGCCATGCCCACTCTCATCACAATAATCCAGAAATCTTGTCAGAGCAATGCTCCATGACCCCTGTCATCACAATGCTCCGTGACTCCTGTCATCACAATGCTTCATGACATTTGTCATCACAGTGGTCCATGCCCTCGGCACACAAGGCTCTGTGATCTTTTTCACCACAATGCTCCATGAATATTTCATCACAATGCCCTGTGTCCCTTGTCATCAAAATGCTCCATGCCTTTGTCACCACAATGCTCCATGCCCTTGTCTTCACAATGCTCCATGCCCACTGTCATCACAATAATCCATGAAACTTGTCAGACCAATGTTCCATGCCCCTGTCATCACATTGCTCCCTTCCCTTGTCATCACAATGCTCCATTACCCCTTTCATCACAATGCTCCATGACTCCAGTCATCACAATGCTTCATGACCTATCTCATCACAATGGTCCATGCCCTCGTCACACAAGGCTCTGTGATCTTTTTCACCACAATGCTCCATGTACATTTCATCACAATGCTCTGTGTCCCTTGTCATCACAATGCTCCATGCGTTTGTCAGCACAATGTTCAATGACCCTTGTCATCACAATGCTCCATGCGCTTGTCAGCACAATGCTTCATAACCCATGTCATCACAATGCGCCATGTGCTTGTCATCACAATGCTCCACATCCTTGTCATCAAAATGCTCCATAAACCTTGTCATCACAATGCTCCATGCACTTCTCATAAATATGCTCTCTCACCAATGATATCACAGTGTTCCATCACTAGTCATCACAATACTCCCTCACCCCTGTCATCACAATGTTCCATGACCCCTGTCATGAAAATGCTATATGCCCTTATAATCACAATGCTCCATGAGCCCTGACATCACAATGTTCCATAACACCTGTCATCAAAATGCTGCATGACCCGTTTCATCACAATGCTCCATGCCCCCTGACATCAGAATGTTCAATAATCCCTGTCACAAAATGCTCCATGACCCTTTTCATCACAATGCTCCATGACACCTGACATCACAATTTTCCATAACCCCTCTCATCAAAATGTTCCATGACCCTTCTGATCAAATTGCTCCATGACCCTGTCATCACAATGCTCCCTGCACTTCTCATCACAATGCACCACGGCCTTGTCATCAAAATGCTCCATGACATTTGTCATCACAAAGCTCCATGACCTTTGGCATCACAATGCTCCATGCCATTATCAGCAAATGCTCCTTGAACCCTCTCATCACATTGCTCCATGCGCTTGTCATCACAATGCTCCATGCCCTTATCATTACAATCCTCCATGACCTATGTATCATAGTGTTCCGTGCCCTTGTCATCACAATGCTGCATGCCCACTCTCATCACAATAATCCATGAAATATTTCAGACCAATGCTCCATGCCCTTGTCATCACAATGCTCCATTACCCCTGTCATTATAATGCTCCATGACACCTGCCATCACAAGGTTCCATGGCCTTGTCATCACAAGCCTCCATGACCCTTGTCATCACAATGCTCCAAGACCCCTCTAATCACAATGCTCCATTTCTTTGTCATCACAAAGCTCCATGATGCATGTCATCAGAATGCTCCATGGCCTTCTAATCACAATGCTCCATTCCCCTTTTCATCTCAATGCTCCATGAACCCTGTCATCACAATGCACCATGCCCATCATCATAATGCTTCATGCTGTTGTAATCACAATGAAATCAAAATGCTCCATGACCTCTGTCATCACAATGCTCCAAACCCTTGTGATCACTATGTTCCATAACACTTGTCATCACAATGCCCCATGACGCTGGTAATTACAATTATCCATGGTCTTCTCATCACAATGCTCCATGACCTTTGTCATCACAATGCTCAATACAGTTGTCATCACAATGCTTCCTGACACTTGTCGTCAGTATGCCTCTTGAACCCTGTCATGACAAGGCTCCATGCATTTTTCATCACAATGATCCATGCCCTTTTCATCACAATGCTCCAAGACCCCTCTAATCACAATGCTCCATGTCCTTTTCATCACAAAGCTCCATGACGCATGTCATCAGAATGCTCCATGGCCTTCTCATCACAATGCTCCATGCCCTGGTCTTCACAATGCTACAAAACCCCTGTAATCACAGTGCTCCATGAACCTTTTTATCAGTATGCTACATGGCAATTGTCATCACAAGGCGCCATGGCCCTCTCATCACAATACTCCAGGACCTTCTCATCGCATTGCTCCATTCCCTTCTCATCACAATGCTCCATGACCCCTGTCATCACAGTACTCCATGAATATTTTCATCCCAATGCTCCATGACCTTCTCATCACATTGCTCCATGACCCTTGTCATCACAATGCTACATGACCACAGTCATCAAAATGATCCATGCCACTTGTCATCAGAATATTCCATGAGCTTGACATCCCCATGCTCCATGACCCCTGTAATCACAATGGTCCTTGACGCTTGTCGTCACAGAGCTCCATGACACTTGTCATCACGGTGCTCCATGCCTTTGTCAGCAAAATGCTACATGACATTGTCATCACAATGCTCCATGCACTTGTCCTCACAATTCTCCATTACCAGTGTCATCACAATCCTCCATGAACCTTGGGATCACATTGCTTCATGCCCTTGTCATCACAATGCTCCATGATTCTTCAAATCAAAATGATCCATGACCTCTGTCATCACAATGCTCCAAACACTTGTGATCACCATGTTCCAAAGCACTTGTCATCACAACGCTCCATGATGCCTGCCATCACAATATTCCATGCCCTTGTAATCACAATGCTCCATGAACTTTTTCATCACAATGCTCAATACACCTGTCATCACAATGCTCCCTGACACTTTTCCTCAGAATGCTCCTTGAACCCTGTCATGAAAAGGCTCTATGCCTTTTTCATCACAATGCTCCATGCCCTTTTTCTCACAGTGCTCCATGCCATTGTCATCACAATACTCCACAAGCCTGTCATCAGAATGCTCCAAGACCCTTGTCAATACAATGCTCCATGATCCCTGTCATCACAATGCTCCATGACGCTGGTCATTACAATTATCCATGGTCTTCTCATCACAATGCTCCATGAACTTTGTCATCACAGTGCTCAATACACTTGTCATCACAATGCTCCCTGACACTTTTCGTCAGTATGCTCCTTGAACCCTGTCATGACAAGGCTCCATGCATTTTTCATCACAATGATCCATGCCCTTTTCATCACAATCCTCCAAGACCCCTCTAATCACATTGCTCCATGCCCTTGTAATCACAATGCTCCATTGCCCATGTCATAACAATGCTCCATGACCCCTGCCATCACAATGTTCCACGGCCTTGTCATCACAAGGATCCAAGACCCCTGTAATCACAATGCTCTATGCCAGTTTTCATCAGAATGCTCCATGAGAATTGTCATCACAAGGCTACATCGTCCTCTCATCACAATGCTCCAGGACCTTGTCATCACAATGCTCCATGACTCCAGTCATCACAATGCTTTATGACCTTTGTCAACACAGTGGTCCATTCCCTCGTCATCAAAAGGCTCTGTGATATTTGTCACCACAGTGCTCCATGAAATTTTCATCACAATGCTCTGTTACCCATGTCATCACTATGCTCCATACCTTTGTCAGCACAATGCTCCATGACCATTGTCATCACAATGCTCCATGCGCTTGTCCGCACAATGCCCCATGACCTGTGTCATCACAATGCGCCATGCGCTTGTCATCACAATGCTCCACAACCTTTTCATCACAGTGCTCCATAAAACTTGTCATCACAATGCTCCATGCACTTCCCATCAAAATGCTGTCCCACCACGGATATCATAATGTTCCATCAGTAGTCATCACAATACTCCCTCACACCTTTCAACACAATGTTCCAGGACCCCTGTCATCAAAATTCTCCATGACCCTTTTCATCATAATGCTCCATGACCCCTGACATCACAATGTTCCATAACACCTTTCATCAAAATATCCCATGACACTTTTCATCAAATTGCTCCATGACCATTTCATCACAATGCTCTCTGCCCTTCTCATCACATTGCACCACGCCCTTCTCATCAAAATGCTCTATGACCTTTGTCATCACAAAGCTCCATGACACTTGGCATCACAATGCTCCATGCCATTGTCATCAAAATGCTCCATGAACACTCTCATCACATTGTTCCAGGCAATTGTCATCACAGGCTCCATGATGTTTTTCATCACAATGCTCGATGCTCTTCTTAACACAATGCTCCATGCGCCTTTCATTAAAATCTGCCATGACCCATGTATCACAGTGTTCCGTGCCCTTGTCATCACAATGCTCCATGCTCCCTCTCATCACAATAAGCCATGAAACTTTTCAGACCAATGCTCCATGCCCTTCTCATCAAAATGCTCCATTACCCGTTATAACAATGCTCCATGATACCTGCCATTACAATGTTCCACGGCCTTGTCATCACAAGGCTCCATAACCAATGTCATCACAATGCTCCATGTCCTTGTCATCACAAAGCTCCATGACGCATGTCATCAGAATGCTCCATGGACTTCTCATTCACGATGCTCCATGCCCTTGTCATCACAATTCTCCTAGACCCCTGTAATCACAATGCTACGTGCCCCTTTTCATCTCAATTCTCCATGAACACTGTCATCAAAATGCACCATGCCAATCATCATAATGCTTCATGCTATTGCCATCACAAAGAAATCAAAATGCTCCATGACATCTGTCATCACAATGCTCCAAACCCTTCTGATCACAATGTTCCATAACACTTGTTATCACAATGCGCCATGACGCTCGTCATCACAATTATCCATGGTCTCCTCATCAAAATGCTCCATGACCTTTGTCAACACAATGCTCAATACACTTGTCATAACAATGCTCCCTGACACTTGTCTTCAGTATGCTACTTGAAACCTGTCATGACAAGGCTCTTTGCCTTTTCCTCACAATGATCCATGCACTTTTCATCACAATGCTCCAAGACCCCTGTAATCACAAGGCTCCATGTGCTTGTCATCACACATCTCCAGGACGCATGTCGCCAGAATGCTCCATGGCATTGTCATCACCATGCTCCATGCCCTTGTCATCACAATGCTCCAAGACCCCTCTAATCACAATGCTCCAAGCCCTTGTCATCACAATGCTCCATTACCTTTGTCATCACAATCCTCCATGACACTTGGCTTCACAATGCTCCATGACATTGTCATCACAATGCACCAGGACATATGTCATCACAATACTCCCTGATACCTGTCTTCACAATAATCCATGACCTGGTCATAACAGTGCTCCATGCCCTTTTCATCACAATGCGACATGCACACTTTCATCACAATAATCCATGATACTTCTCAGACCAATGCTCCATGCCCCTGTCATCACAATGCCCCATGCCCTTGTCATCACAATGCTCCATGACTCCAGTCATCACACTGCTTCTTGACCTTTGTCATCACAGTGGTCCATGCCCTCGTAATCACAGGGCTCTGTGAACTTTGTCACCATAATGCTCCATGAACTTATCATCACAATGCTCTGTGACCCTAGTCATCACAATGCTCAATGCCTTTGTCAGCAGAGTGCTCCATGTCCGTTGTCATCACAATGCTCCATGCGCTTGTCAGCACAATGCTCCATGACCCATGTCATCACAATATGCCATGCGCTTGTCATCACAATGTTCCACATCTTTGTCATCCCAATGCTCCATAAACCTTGTCATCACAAAGCTCCATGCACTTCTCATTAAAATGCTCTTTCACCACAGATATCAAAATGTTCCGTCACTAGTCATTACAATACTCCCACACCCCTGTCATGACAATGTTCCACGGCCTTGTCATCACAAGGCTCCATGACACTTGTCATCACAATGCTCCAAGACCCCTGTAATCACACTGCTCCATGCTCTTGTCATCACAAAGCACCATGACGCATGTCATCAGAGAGCTCCATGGACTTCTCATCACAATGCTCCATGAACTCTGTCCTCACAATGAACCATGCCCATCATCATAATGCTTCATGCTATTGTCATCACAATGAAATCAAAATGCACCATAACCTCTGTCATCACAATGCTCCAAACCATTGTGTTCACAATGTTCCATAACACTTGTCATCACAACTCCCCATGACGCTTATCATCACAATTATCCATGGTCTTCTCATCACAATGCTCCATGACCTTTGTCATCACAATGCTCAATACACTTGTCATCACAATGCTCCCTGACACTTGTCATTAGTATGCTCCTTGAACCCTGTCATGACAAGGCTCCATGCTCTTTCATCACAATCATCCATGCCCTATTCTTCACAATGCTCCAAGACCCATGTAATCACAATGCTCCATGCCCCTTTTCATCAGAATGCTCCATGATACTTCTCATCACAAGGCTCCATGGTCTTCTCCTCACAATGCTCCAGGACCTTGTCATCACAATGCTCCATTCCGTTGTCATCAAAATGCTCCAGGACCCATGCCATCACAATACTCAATGAATACTGTCAGTCCAATGCTCTATGAACTTCTGATCACAATGCTCCATGACCCCTGTCATCAAATTGCTCCATGACCCCTGTCATCACAACGCTCCATGACACCAGACAACACAATGATCCGGGACACTTGTCATCAAAATGCTCCATGACACTTGTCATCACAATGATCCATGCCCTTGCCATCACAATGCTCCATGAGCCCTGTCAACACAATGCTCCATGACTCCAGTCATCACAATGCTTCATGACCTTTGTAATCACAATGGTCCATGCCCTCGTTTTCACAAGGCTCTGTGATATTTGTCACCACAATGCTCCATGAAATTTCCATCATAATGGTCTGTGACCGTTGTCATCACAATGCTCCAAGCCTTTCTCAGTACAGTGCTCCATGACCATTGTCATAACAATGCTCCATGCCATTGTCAGCACAGTGCACTATGAACCTTGTCATCACAAGGCTCCAAGCCCTTATCATCACAATGCTCCATTACCTTTGTCATCACAAACCTCCATGACACTTGGCATCACAACGCTCCATGGCATTGTCATCACAATGGGCCATGACGTATGTCTTCAAAATGCTCCCAGACACCTGTCTTCAAATACTGCATGACATTGTCATCAAAATGCTCCATGCCCTTGTCATCACAATGCGCCATTCCCACTGTCATCGCAATAATCCATGAAACTTGTAAGACCAATGCTCCATACCCCTGTCATCACAATGCCCCATGCCCTTGTCATCACAATGCTCCATGACCCGTCATCATAATGCACCGTGACTCCTGTCATCACAATGCTTCATGACATTTCTCATCACAATGGTCCATGCCCTCGTCATCACAAGTCTCTTTGACATTTGTCTCCACAATGCTCCATGAACTTTTCATCACCATGCTCTGCGACCCTTGTCATCACAATGCTCCAGGACCCTTTTCATCACACTGCTCCATGACCCCTGACGTCACAATATTCTATAACCCATGTAATCAAAATGTTCCATGACACTTTTCATCAAATTGCTCCATGACCCTGTCATCACAATGTTCCCTGCCCTTCTCCTCTCAATGCACCATGTCCTTGTCATCAAAATGCTCCATGACATTTGTCATCACATATCTCCGTAACCCTTTGCATCACAATGCTCCATGCCATTGTCATCACAATGCTCCATGACACCTGTCATCACAATGCTCCATGCCCCTTGTCATTACAGTGCTCCATGACTCTCGTCATCACAATTATCCATGGCCTTCTCATCACACTGCTCCACGGTCTTGCCATCACTATGTTCCATGCCCTGGTCATCACAATGCTCCATGTCCCTTGTCATCACAATTCTCCACGTCCTTGTCATCACAATACTCCATGACACTTCTCATCACAATGTTACGTGGTCTTGTCATCACAGTTCTCCATGCACTTTTCATAGCAATGCTCCATGTCCCCTGTCATAGCAAGCTCCGTGCACTTGTCATCACAATGCTTCACAACGTTTGCATCAAAATTCTCAATGGCCCTTGTCAATACAATGCTCCATGTCCTTGTCATCACAATGCTCCATGACCCTTTTCTTTACAATTCTAAAATGAATTGTCATCACAATGCTCCATTACCTTTGTCATCACAATCCTCCATGACACTTGGCATCACAAGGCTCCATTACATTTGTAATCACAATCCTCCATGACACTTGGCATCACAATGCTCCATGACATATGTCATCACAGTGCTCCCTTACACCTGTCTTCACAATACTACATGACCTTGTCATAACTATGTTCCATGCCCTTGTCATCACAATGTGCCCTGTGCACTCTCATAGCAAAAATTCATGAAAATTGTCAGACCAATGCTCCATGCCCCTGTCATCACAATGCTCCATGCCCTTGTAATCACAATGCTCCATGACCCCTCACATCATAATGCTCCGTGACTCCAGCCATCACAATGCTTTATGAACTTTTTCATCACAATGGTTAATTCCCTCGTCATCGCAATGCTCTGTAACACTTGTTATCACAATGCTCCATGCCATTGTCAGCACAATGCTCCATGACCCTTGTCATCACAATGCTCCATGCGCTTGTCAGCACAATGCTCCAAGACACATGTCATCACAATGTGCCATGCACTTGTCATCACAATGCTCCACAACCTTGTCATCACAATGCTCCATAAACATTTTTATCACAATGCTCCATGAACTTCTCATCTAAATGCTCTCTCACCACTGATATCACAATGTTCCATCATCAGTCATCACAATACTCCCTCAACACTGTCATCACAATGTTCCATGACCCCTGTCATCAAAATGCTACATGCACTTATCATCACAATGCTCCATGACCACTGACATCACAATGTTCCATAACCCCTGTCATCAAAATATTCCCTGACCCTTTCCATCAAATTGTTCCATGAACCTGTCATCAGAATCCTCCCTTCCCTACTCATCACAATGAACCACGCCCTTGTCATCAAAATGCTCCATTACATTTGTCATCACAAAGCTCCATGACCCTTGGCATCACAATGCTCCATTCCATTGTCATCACAATGCTCCATGAAACATCTCATCACATTACTCCATGCACTTGTCATCCCAAATCTCCATGACGCTTGTCATCACAATGCTCGATGCCTTTCTCATCACAATGATCCATGCCTTGTCATTACAATCCTCCATGACCCATGTATCACCGTGTTCCCTGCCCTTGTCATCACAATGCTCCATGCCCACACTCATCACAATAATACATGAAAATTTCAAACCAATGCTCCATGACCTTGTCATCAAAATGCTCCATTACCCCTGTCATAACAATGCTCCATTACCCCTGCCATCACAATGTTCCACGGCGTTGTCATCACAAGGCTCCATGAACATTGTCATCACAATGCTCCAAGACCGCTGTAATCACAATACTCCATACCCCTTTTCATCTCAATTCTCCATGAACACTGTCATCAAAATGCACCATGCCAATCATCACAATGCTTCATGCTATTGCCATCACAAAGAAATCAAAATGCTCCATGACATCTGTCATCACAATGCTCCAAACCCTTCTGATCACAATGTTCCATAACACTTGTTATCACAATGCGCCATGACGCTCATCATCACAATTATCCATGGTCTCCTCATCAAAATGCTCCATGACCTTTGTCAACACAATGCTCAATACACTTGTCATCACAATGCTCCCTGACACTTGTCTTCAGTATGCTACTTGAAACCTGTCATGACAAGGCTCTTTGCCTTTTCCTCACAATGATCCATGCACTTTTCATCACAATGCTCCAAGACCCCTGTAATCACAATGCTCCATGTGCTTGTCATCACACATCTCCAGGACGCATGTCGCCAGAATGCTCCATGGCATTGTCATCACCATGCTCCATGCCCTTGTCATCACAATGCTCCAAGACCCCTCTAATCACAATGCTCCAAGCCCTTGTCATCACAATGCTCCATTACCTTTGTCATCACAATCCTCCATGACACTTGGCTTCACAATGCTCCATGACATTGTCATCACAATGCACCAGGACATATGTCATCACAATACTCCCTGATACCTGTCTTCACAATAATCCATGACCTGGTCATAACAGTGCTCCATGCCCTTTTCATCACAATGCGACATGCACACTTTCATCACAATAATCTATGATACTTCTCAGACCAATGCTCCATGCCCCTGTCAACACAATGCCCCATGCCCTTGTCATCACAATGCTCCATGACTCCAGTCATCACACTGCTTCTTGACCTTTGTCATCACAGTGGTCCATGCCCTCGTAATCACAGGGCTCTGTGAACTTTGTCACCATAATGCTCCATGAACTTATCATCACAATGCTCTGTGACCCTAGTCATCACAATGCTCAATGCCTTTGTCAGCAGAGTGCTCCATGTCCCTTGTCATCACAATGCTCCATGCGCTTGTCAGCACAATGCTCCATGACCCATGTCATCACAATATGCCATGCACTTGTCATCACAATGTTCCACATCTTTGTCATCCCAATGCTCCATAAACCTTGTCATCACAAAGCTCCATGCACTTCTCATTAAAAGGCTCTTTCACCACAGATATCAAAATGATCCGTCACTAGTCATTACAATACTCCCAAACCCCTGTCATGACAATGTTCCACGGCCTTGTCATCACAAGGCTCCATGACCCTTGTCATCACAATGCTCCAAGACCCCTGTAATCACACTGCTCCATGCTCTTGTCATCACAAGCACCATGATGCATGTCATCAGAGAGCTCCATGGTCTTCTCATCACAATGCTCCATGAACTCTGTCATCACAATGAACCATGCCCCTCATCATAATGCTTCATGCTATTGTCATCACAATGAAATCAAAATGCACCATAACCTCTGTCATCACAGAACACCATTGTGTTCACAATGTTCCATAACACTTGTCATCACAACTCCCCATGACGCTTATCATCACAATTATCAATGGTCTTCTCATCACAATGCTCCATGACCTTTGTCATCACAATGCTCAATACACTTGTCATCACAATGCTCCCTGACACTTGTCGTTAGTATGCTCCTTGAACCCTCTCATGACAAGGCTCCATGCTCTTTCATCACAATCATCCATGCCCTATTCTTCACAATGCTCCAAGACCCATGTAATCACAATGCTCCATGCCCCTTTTCATCAGAATGCTCCATGATACTTGTCATCACAAGGCTCCATGGTCTTCTCCTCACAATGCTCCAGGACCTTGTCATCAAAATGCTCCATTCCATTGTCATCACAATGCTCCATGACCCATGCCATCACAATACTCAATGAATACTGTCAGTCCAATGCTCTATGAACTTCTGATCACAATGCTCCATGACCCCTATCATCACAATGCTCCATGACCCCTGTCATCACAACGCTCCATGACACCAGACAACACAATGATCTGGGACACTTGTCATCAAAATGCTCCATGACACTTGTCATCACAATGATCCATGCCCTTGCCATCACAATGCTCCATGAGCCCTGTCAACACAATGCTCCATGACTCCAGTCATCACAATGCTTCATGACCTTTGTAATCACAATGGTCCATGCCCTCGTTTTCACAAGGCTCTGTGATATTTGTCACCACAATGCTCCATGAAATTTTCATCATAATGGTCTGTGACCGTTGTCATCACAATGCTCCAAGCCTTTCTCAGTACAGTGCTCCATGACCATTGTCATCACAATGCTCCATGCCATTGTCAGCACAGTGCGCTATGAACCTTGTCATCACAAGGCTCCAAACCCTTATCATCACAAAGCTCCATTACCTTTGTCATCACAAACCTCCATGACACTTGGCATCACAACACTCCATGGCATTGTCATCACAATGGGCCATGACTTATGTCTTCAAAATGCTCCCAGACACCTGTCTTCAAATACTGCATGACCTTGTCATCAAAATGCTCCATGCCCTTGTCATCACAATGCACCATGTCCTTGTCATCAAAATGCTCCATGACATTTGTCATCACATAGCTCCATAACCCTTGGAATCACAGTGCTCCATGCCATTGTCATCACAATGCTCAAAGACCCCTTTAATCACAATGCTCCATGCGCTTGTCATCGCAATGCTCCATGACCCCTGTCATAGCAAGCTCCATGTGCTTGTCAAAACAATGCTTCACGACCTTGTCATCAAAATTCTCAATGACCCTTGTCACCACAGTGCTCCAAGCCCTTGTCATCACAATGCTCCATTACCTTTGTCATAACAATCCTCCATGACACTTTGCTTCACAATGCTCCATGACATTGTCATCACAATGCACCAGGACATATGTTATGATAATGCTCCCTGATACCTGTCTTCACAATAATCCATAACCTGGTCATAACAATTCTCCATGCCCTTGTCATCACAATGCTCCATGCCCATGTCATCACAATGCTCCGTGACTCCAGTCATCACACTGATACTTGACCTTTGTCATCACAATGGTCCATGCCCTCGTAATCACAGGGCTCTGTGAACTTTGTCACCATAATGCTCCATGAACTTATCATCACAATGCTCTGTGACCCTTGTCATCACAATGCTCCATGCCTTGGTCAGCAGAGTGCTCCATGACCCTTGTCATCACAATGCTCCATTCGCTTGTCAGCACAATGCTCCATGACCCATGTCATCACAATATGCCATGCGCTTGTCATCACAATGTTCCACATCATTTTCATCCCTATGCTCCATAAACCTTGTCATCACAAAGCTCTATGCACTTCTCATTAAAATGCTCTTTCACCACAGATATCAAAATGTTCCGTCACTAGTCATTACAATACTCCAACATCCCTGTCATGACAATGTTTCACGGCCTTGTCATCACAAGGCTCCATGACCCTTGTCATCACAATGCTCCAAGAACCCTGTAATCACAATGCTCCATGCCCTTGTCATCACAAAGCACCATGACGCATGTCATCAGACAGCTCCATGGCTTTCTCATCACAGTGCTCCATGCCCTTTTCATCAAAATGCTGCATGAACTCTGTCATCACAATGAACCATGCCCATCATCATAATGCTTCATGCTATTGTCATCACAATGAAATCAGAATGCACCATAAACTCTGTCATCATAATGCTACAAACCCTTGTGTTCACAGTGTTCCATAACACTTGTCATCACAACTCCCAATGACGCTCATCATCACAATTATGCAAGGTCTTCTCATCACAATGCTCCATGACCTTTGTCATCACAATGCTCAATACACTTGTCATCACAATGCTCCCTGACACTTGTCGTTAGTATGCTCCTTGAACCCTCTCATGACAAGGCTCCATGCTCTTTCATCACAATCATCTATGCCCTATTCTTCACAATGCTCCAAGACCCATGTAATCACAATGCTCCATGCCCCTTTTCATCAGAATGCTCCATGATACTTGTCATCACAAGGCTCCATGGTCTTCTCCTCACAATGCTCCAGGACCTTGTCATCACAATGCTCCATGACCCCTGCCATCACAGTACTCAATGAATACTGTCAGCCGAATGCTCCATGAACTTCTGATCACAATGCTCCATGACCCCTGTCATCACAATGAACTATGACCCCTGTCATCACAATGCTTCATGACCACTGTCATCACAACACTCCATGACACCAGACAACACAATGATCCGGGACCCCTGTCATCAAAATGCTCAATGACACTTGTCATCACAATGATCCATGCCCTTGCCATCACAATGCTCCATGACCCCTGTCATCACAATGCTCCATGACTCCAGTCATCACAATGCCTCATGACCTTTGTCATCACAATGGTCCATGCCCCGTCTTCACAATGCTCTGTGACATTTGTCACCACAGTGCTCCATGAAATTTTCATGATAATGATCTGGGACCGTTGTCATCACAATGCTCCAAGCCTTTCTCAGTACAATGTTCCATGACCATTGTCATCACAATGCTCCATGCCCTTGTCAGCACAGTGCGCCATGACCCTTTTCAACACAAGGCTCCAAGCCCTGGTCATCACAAAGCTCCATTACCTTTATCATCACAAACCTCCATGACACTTAGCATCACAACGCTCCATGGCATTGTCATCACAATGGGCCATGACATATATCTTCAAAATGCTCCCAGACACCTGTCTTCAAATACTGCATGACCTTGTCATCACAATGCTCCATGCCCTTGTCATCACAATGTGCCATTCCCACTGTCATCGAAATAATCCATGAAACATGTAAGACCAATGATCCATGCTCCTGTCATCACAATGCTCCATGCCCCTGTCATCACAATGCTCCATGCCCTTGTCATCACAATGCTCCATGACCCGTCATCACAATGCTCCGTGACTCCTGTCATCACAATGCTTCATGACCTTTCTCATCAAAATGGTCCATGCCCTCGTCATCACAAGTCTCTGTGACATTTGTCACCACAATGCTCCATGAACTTTTCATCACAATTCTCCATGTCTCTTGTCATCACAATGCTCCATGTGCTAATCAGCACAATGCTGCATGACCCATGTCATCACAATGCACCATGTACTTGTCATCACAATGCTCCACATCCTCGTCATCACAATGCTCCATAAAACTTGTCATCACAGTGCTCCATGCACTTCTCATCAAAATGCTCTCTCACCACTGATATCACAATGTTCCATCACTAGTCATCCCAATACTCCATCACCCCTGTCATCACAATATTCCATTACCCCTGTCATCAAAATGCTACATGCACTTATCATCACAATGTTCTATGACCCCTGACATCACAATGTTCCATAACCCCTGTCATCAAAATGCTCCATGACCCTTTTCATAACACTGCTCCATGAGCCCTGACATCACAATATTCTATAACCCCTCTAATCAAAATGTTCCATGACCCTTTTCATCAAATTTCTCCATGACCCTGTCATCACAATGCTCCCTGCCCTTCTAATCACAATGCTCCATGCCCTTGTCATCAAATTGCTCCATGACATTTGTCATCACATAGCTCCATAACCTTTGGCATCACAATGCTCCATGCAATTGTCATCACAATGCTCCATGAACCCTCTCATAAAATTGCTCCATGCACTTGTCATCACAAAGCTCCATGACGCTTGTGATACCAATGCTCAATGCCCTTCGCATCCCAATGCTCCATGCCCTTGTCATTACAATCCTCCATGACCCATGTAACAGACTGTTCCGTGACCTTATCATCACAATGCTCCATGCCCACTCTCATCACAATAATCCATGAAACTCTTCAGACCAATGCTGATGCCCTAGTCATCAGAGTGGTCCATTACCCCTGTCATAACAATGCTCCATGGCACCTGCCATCACAAGGTTCCACGGCCTTGTCATCACAAGACTCCATGACCCTTGTGATCACAATGCTCCAAGACACTGTAATCACAATGCTCCATAAACTTGTCATCACAAAGCTCCATGGCGCATGTCATCAGAATGCTCCATGGCCTTCTCATTCACAATGCTCCATTCCCTTGTCATCACAATGCTTCAAGACAACTGTAATCACAATGCTCCATTCCCCTTTTCATCTCAATGCTCCATGAACCCTGTCATCACAATGCACCATGCCCATCATCATAATGCTTCATGCTTTTGTCATCACAATGAAATCAAAATGCTACATGACCTCTGTCATCACAATGTTCCAAACCCTTATGATCACAATGTTCCATAACACTTGTCATCACAATGTCCCATGACGCTCCTCATCACAGTTATCCATGGTCTTCTCATCACAATGCTCCATGAACTTTGTTAAAACAATGCTCAATACACTTGTCATCACAATGCTCCCAGACTCTTGTCATCAGTATGCTCCTTGAACCCTGTCATGACAAGGCTCCATGCCCTTTTCATCACAATGCTCCAAGACCCCTGTAATCACAATGCTCCTTGCCCTTATCATCACAAACCTCCATGACGCATGTCATCAGAATGCACTATGGCCTTCTCATCACAATTCTCCATGCCCGTGTTATCACAATGCTCCAAGAACCCTGTCATCACAATACTCCATGAATATTTTCAGCCCAATTCTCTATGATATTCTCATCACAATGCTCCATGACCCCTTTCATTACAATGCTCCATGCTCCTTGAAATCAGAATGATCCCTGACCTCTATCATCACAATGCTCCAAACCCTTGTGATCACATTGTTCCACAACAATTGCCATTGCAACGCTCCATGATACCTGTCATCATAATACTCCAAGCCCGTGTCATCACAGTGCTCCATGAACTTTGTCAACACAATGCACAATACACTTGTCATCACAATGCTCACTGACACTTGTCATCAGAATGCTCCTTGAACCCTGTCATGAAGAGCTCCATGCCTTTTCCATCACAATGCTCCATGCCCTTTTCATCACAATGCTCCATGACCCCTGTCATCACAATTATCCATGCACTTTTCATCGCAATGCTCCATGTCCCCTCTCATAGCAAGCTCCGTGTGCTTGTCATCAAAATGCTTCACGACGTTGGCATCAAAATTCTCAATGGCCCTTGTCATCACAATGCTCGATGATGCTCGTTATCACAATTATCCATGGTCTTCTCATCACAGTGCTCCACGGTCTTGCCATCACAATGCTCCATGACACTTCAAATCACAATGTTACATGCTCTTGTCATCACAGTTCTCCATGCACTTGCCATCGCAATGCTCCATGACCCCTGTCATAGCAAGCTCCATGTGCTTTTCATCACAGTGCTTCACGAACGTTTTATCACAATTCTCAATGGCCCTTGTCATCACAATGCTCCATTACCGTTGTCATAACAATCCTCCATGACACTTGGCTTCACAATGCTCCATGCCATTGTCATCACAATGCACCATGACATATGTCATCACAATGCTCCCTGCCACATCTCTTCACAGTACTCATGACCTGGTCATAACAATGCTCCATGTCCTTGTCATCACAATGTGCCATGCCCACTATCATCACAATAATCCATGAAACTTGTCAGACCAATGCTCCATGCCCCTATCATCACAATGCTCCATGCCTTTGTCATCACAGTGCTCCGTGACTCCAGTCATCACATTGCTTCATGACCTTTGTCATCACAATGGTCCATGCCCTCCTCATCACAGTGCTCTTTGAAATTTGTCACCATAATGCTCCATGAACTTTTCATCACAATGCTCTGTGACCCTTGTCATAACAATGCTCCATGCCTTTGTCAACAGAATGCTCCATGACCCTTGACATCACAATGCTCCATGCGCTTGTTAGAACAATGCTCCATGACCCATCTCATCACAATGTGCCATGCGCTTGTCAGAACAATGCTCCATGACCCATGTCATCACAATGTGCCATGAGCTTGTCATCACAATGTTCCACAAGCTTATCATCACAATGCTCCGTAAACATTGTCATCACAAAGCTCCATGCACTTCTCATCAAAATGCTCTTTCACCACTGATATCAAAATGTTCCATCATTAGTCATTACAATACTCCCTCACCCCTGTCATGACAATGTTCCACGGCCTTGTCATCACAAGGCTCATTGACCCTTGTCATCACAATGCTCCAAGACCCCTGTAATCACAATGCTCAATGCCCCTTGTCATCAGTGTGCTCCATGAGACTTGTCATCACAAGGCTCCATGATCTTCTCATCACAATGCTCCAGGACCTTGTCATCACAATGCTTCACGACCTGCTCATCAAAATTCTCAATGTCCCTTGTCATCATAATTTTCCAAGCACTAATCACAATGCCCATTATCTTTGTCATCACAATCCTCCATGACACTTGTCATCACAGTGCCCCATGCCATTGTCATCGCAATGGAACATGACATATGTCATCACAATTCTCCCTGACACCTGCCTTCTCAATACTCCATGAACTTGTCATCACAAAGCTCAATACACTTGTCATCACAATGCTCAATACACTTGTCATCAAAATGCTCCCTGACACTTGTCGTCAGTATGCTCCTTGAACACTGACATGACAAGGCTCCATGCATTTATCATCACAATGATCCATGCCCTTTTCCTCATAATGCTCCAAGACCCCTGTAATCACAGTGCTCCATGCCGTTGTCATCACACAGCTTCATGACGAATGTCTTCAGAATGCTCCATGGCCTTCTCATCACCATGCTCCATGATATTTTCATCAAAATGCTCCATTCCCTTGTCATCAAAATGCCCCATGACCCCTGTCACCACAATACTCCATGTACATTTTCAGCCCAATGCTCAATGACCATCTCATCACCATGCCCCATGAACCCTGTCATCACAATGCTCCATGACCCATGTCATCACAATGCTCCATGAACCCTGACAACACAATGATCCGGGACTTTTGTCATCACAATGCTCCATGACCCTTGTCATCACAATGCTCCAAGCCCTTGTCATCACAATGCTCCATTACATTTGTCATCACATTTCTCCATGAGACTTGGCATCACAATGCTCAATGCCATTGTCATCACAATTCACCGTGACATATGTCACCACAGTACTCCCTGACACATTTCTTCACAATAATCAATGACCTTGTCATCACAATGCTCTATGTTCTAGTTATCACAATGTGCCATGCCCTCTGTCATCGCAATAATCCATGAAACATGTCAGACAAATGCTCCATGCCCCTTTCATCCCAATGCTCCATGCCCTTGTCATCACAATGCTCCATGACCCCTGTAATCACAATGCTCCGTGACTCCAGTCATCACAATGCTTTTGACATTTGTCATCACAATGTTCCATGCCACTTTTCATCTCAATGCTGCATGAACACTGTCATCACAATGCACCATGCCCATCATCATAATGCTTCATGCTATTATCATCACAATGAAATCAAAATGTTCCATGACCTCTGACACCAAAATGCCCCAAACCCTTGTGATCACAATTTTCCATAACACTTGGCATCACAACGCCCCATTACGCTCGTCAACACAATTATCCATGGCCTTCTCATCACAATGCTCCATGATCTTTGTCATCACAATGCTCAATACACTTGTCATCTCAATGCTCCCTGACACTTTTCCTCAGTGTGCTCCTTGAACCCTGTCATGACAAGGCTCCATGCATTTTTCATCACAATGCTCCAAGACCCCGGTAATCACAATGCTCCATGTGCTTGTCTTCACAAAGCTCCATGACGCATGTCATCAGAATGCTCCATGGCCTTCTCATCACCATGCTCCTTGCCCTTGTCATCTCAATGCTCCAAGAACCCTGTAATTACAATGCTCCATGCTGCTTTTCATCAGAATGCTCCATGAGACATGTCATCACAAGACTCCATGGTCTTCTCAACACAATTCTCCAGGACCTTGTCATCACAATGCTCCATTCCCTTGTCATCACAATGCTCCATGACCCCTGTCATCACAATACTCCATGAATATTTTCAGCCCAATGATCCATGACCTTCTCACCACAATGCACCATGACCACTGTCATCACAATGCTCCATGACCACTGTCATCCCCTCGCTCCATGACCCCTCACAACACAATGATCCGGGAATCTTGTCATCAAAAATCTCCATGACACTTGTCATCACAATGATCCATGCCCTTGTCATCCCAATGCTCCATGACACCTTTAATCAGAATGTTCCTTGACGCTTGTCATCACAATGCTCCATGACCCTTGTCATCATAGTGCTCCATGACCCCTGTAATCACAATGCTCCATGAACATTTTCAGCCCAATGCTCCATGAACTTCTCATCACAATGCTCCAAGACCCCTGTAATCACAATGCTCCATGCCCCTTTTCATCTCCGTGCTCCATGAACCCTGTCATCACAATGAACAATGCCCATCATCATAATGTTTCATGCTATTTTCATTACAATGAAATCAAAATGCTCCATGACCTATGTCATCACAATGTTCCAAACCCTTGAGATCACAATGTTTCATAAAACTTGTCATCAAAACGACCCATGATGCTCGTCATCACAATTATCCATGGTCTTCTCATCACAATGCTCCATGACCTTTGTCATCACAATGCTCCCTGACACTAGTCATCATTATGCTCCTTGATCCCTGTCATGGCAAGGCTCCATGCCTTTTTCATCACAATGATCCATGCCCTTTTCTTCACAATGTTCCAAGACCCATGTAATCACAATTCTCCATGCCCCTTTTCATCAGAATGCTCCATGAGACTCGTCAATACAAGGCTTCAAAGTTTTCTCATCACAATGCTTCAGTACCTACTTACCACAATGCTCCATTCCCTTGTCATCACAATGTTCCGTGACCCCCGCCTTCACAATACTTCATGAACATTTTTAGCCCAATGCTCTGTGACCTTCTCATAACAATGCTCCATGAACCCTGTCATCACAATGCTCCATTACCACTGTCATCACAATGCTCCATGACCCCTGACAACACAATGATCCGGGACCCTTGTCATCAAAATGCTCCATGACACTTGCCATCACGATGATCCATGCCCTTGCCATCCCAATGCTCCATGAACCCTGTAATCACAATGCTCCATGACACTTGTCATCAAAATGCTCCATGCCTTTGTGAACAAAATGCTTCATGACATTGTCATCACAATGCTCCTTGCGCTTGTCATCACAATACTCCATTCCCATTGTCATCAAAATCCTCGGTGAACCTTGTGTTCACATTTCTTCATGCCCTTGTCATTACAATGTTCCATGCTCCTTGAAATCAAAATGATCCATGACCTCTGTCATCACAATGCTACAAACCCTTGTGATCACAATGTTCCATAACACTTGTCATCACAACGCTCCATGATGCCTGTCATTACAATGCTGCATGAACTTTGTCATCACAATGCTAAATACACTTGTCAACACAATGCTCCCTGACACTTATCGTCAGAATGCTCCTTGAACCCTGTAATGAAAAGGCTCCATTGCTTTTTCATAACAATGCTCCATGCCCTTTTCATCACAATGCTCCATGACAGTGTCATCACAATACTCCGCAAGCTTGTCATCAGAATGCTCCATGACCCCTGTCATCACAATGATCCATGACACCTGTCATCAAAATGCTCCATTTCCCTTGTCATTACAGTGCTGCATGATGCTCGTCATCCCAATTATCCATGACCTTATCATCACAATGCTCCATGGTCTTGCGATCACAATGCTCAATGCCCTGGTCATCCCAGTGCTCCATGTCCCTTTTCATCACATTCCTCTATGTCCATGTCATCACAATGCTCCATGACACCTGTCATAGCAAGCTCCATGTGCTTTTCATCACAGTGCTTCACGAACTTGTCATCAAAATTCTCAAAGCCCTTGTCACCACAATGCTCCATGCCCTTTTCATCACAATGCTCCAAGACCCCTGTAATCACAATGCTCCATGCCCCTTTTCATCAGAATGCTCCATGAGACTTCTCATCACAAGGCTCCATGGTCTTCTCATCACAATGCTCCAGGACCTTGTCATCACAATGCTCCATGGTCTTCTCATCACAATGCTCCAGGACATGGTCATCACAATGCTCCATGACCCATTTCATCAGAATACTCCATGAATATTTTCAGCTCAATGCTCCATGATCTTCTCATCACAATGCTCCATGACCCTTGTCATCACAATGCTCCATGCTCCTTGAAATCAAAATGATACATGACCTCTGTTTTCACAGTGCTCCAAACCCTTGTGATCACATTGTTCCATAACACTTGTCATCACAACGCTCCATGATGCCTGTCATCACAATACTCCATGCCCTTGTCATCACAATGCTCCATGACCTTTGTCATCACAATGCTCAATAAACTTGTCATCACAATGCTCCCTGACACTTGTCGTCAGAATGCTTCTCGAACCCTGTCATGAAGAGGCTGTATGCCTTTTTCATCACAATGCTCCATGCCATTGTCATCACAATGCTCCACGCCATTGTCATCACAATACTCCACAAGCTTGTCATCAGAATGCTCCATGACACTTGTCATCACAATTCTCCATGACCCCTGTCATCACAATACTCCAGGCCCCTTGTCATTACAGTTCTCCATGACACTCGTCATCACAATTATCCATGGACTTCTCATCACAATGCTCCACTGTCTTGCCATCACAATGCTCCATGACACTTCAAATCACAATGTTACATGCTCTTGTAATCACATTCTCCATGAACTTGTCATCGCAATGCTTCATGACCCCTGTCATAGCAAGCTCCATGTGCTTTTCATCACAGTGCTTCACGAACTTGTCATCAAAATTCTCAAAAGCCCTTGTCATCACAATGCTCCATGCCCTTTTCATCAAAATGATCCATGGCCATTGTCATCAAAATGCTCCATTACATTTGTCATCACAATCATCCATGACACTTGTCATCACAATGCTCCATGCCATTGTCATCACAATGCACCATGACATAGGTCATCACAATGCTCCCTGAAACCTGACTTCACAATAATCCATAACCTTTTCTTCACAGTGCTACATGCCCTTGTCATCACAATGTGCAATGCCCACTGTCATCACAATAATCCATGAAATATTTCAGACCGCTGCTCCATGCCTCTGTCATCACAATGATCCATGCACTTGTCATCACAATGCTCCATGACACCTGTCATCACAATGCTCCGTGTCTCCAGTCATCACAATTTTTCAAGACTTTGTCATCAGAATGGTCCATGCCCTCATCATCACAAGTCTCTGTGACCTCTGTCACCACAATGCTCCATGAATATTTCATCACAATGCTCTGTGACCCTTGGAATCACAATGCTCCATGCACTTCTCATGAAAATGCTCTCTCACCACTGATATCACAATGTTCCATCACTAGTCATCACCATACTCCTTCACCCCTGTCATCACAATGTTCCATGACCCCTATCATCACAATGCTACAGGCCGTTATCATCACAATGCACCACTCCCTTGTCATCAAAATGCTCCATGACCTTTGTCATCACAAAGCTCCATGACCCTTGGCATCACAATGCTCCATGCCATTGTCATACAATGCTTCATGAAGCCTCTCATCACATTGCTACATGCCCTTGGCATCACAAAGCTCCATGACGCTTGTCATCACAATGCTCGAAGCCCTTCTCATCACAATGCTCCATGATCTTGTCATTACAATCCTCCATGACCCATGTATCACACTGTTCCGAGTCCTTTTCATCACAATGCTCCATGCCCACTCTCATCACAATAATCTATGAAAATTTTCAGACAAATGCTCCATGCCCTTGTCATCACAAAGGTCCATGACGCATGTCATCAGAATGCTCCATGGCCTTCTCATTCACAATGCTCCATGCCCTTGCCATCACAATGCTCCAAGACACTTGTAATCACAATGTTCCATGTCCCTTTTCATCTCAATGATCCATGAACCCTGTCATCACACTGCACCATGCCCATCATCATAATGCTTCATGCTATTGTCATCAAAATGAAATCAAAATGCTCCATGACCTCTGTCATCACAATGCTCCAAACCCTTGTGATCACAATTTTCCATAACACTTGTCATCACAACGCCCCATGACGCTTGTCTTCACAATTATCCATGGTCTTCTCATCACAATGTTCCATGACCTTTGTCATCAAAATGCTCAATACACTTGTCATCACAATGCTCCCAGACTCTTGCCATCAGTATGCTCCTTGAACACAGTCATGACAAGGCTCCATGCCTTTTTCATTACAATGATCCATGCCTTTTTCATCACAATGCTCCAAGACGCCTGTAATCAAAATGCTCCATGCCCCTTTTCATCAGAATGCTCCATGAGACTTCTCATCACAAGGCTCCATGGTCTTCTCATCAGAGTTCTCCAGGACCTTGTCATCACAATGCTCCATGACCCATTTCATCAGAATACTCCATGAACATTTTCAGCTCAATGCTCCATGCTCTTCTCATTACAATGCTCCATGACCCCTGTCATCACAATGCTCCATGCTCCTTCATATCAAAATGATCCATGACCACTGTCATCACAGTGCTCCAAACCCTTGTGATCACATTGTTCCATAACACTTGTCATCACAACGCTCCATGATGCCTGTCATCACAATAATCCATGCCCTTGTCATCACAGTGCTCCATGACCTTTGTCATCAAAATGCTCAATACTCTTGTCATCACAATGCTCCCGGACACTTGTCGTCAGAATGCTTCTCGAACCCTGTCATGGAAAGGCTCTATGCCTTTTTCATCACAATGCTCCATGCCCTTTTCATCACAATGCTCCATGCCCTTGTCATCACAATACTCCACAAGCTTGTCATCAGAATGCTCCATGACCCTTGTCATCACAATGCTCCATGACCCCTGTCATCACAAAGCTCCATGACACCTGTCATTACAATTCTCCATGCCCCTTGTCATTACAGTTCTCCATGACGCTCGTCATCACAATTATCCATGGTCTTCTAATCACAATGTTCCACCGTTTACAAACACAATGCTCCATGACCCTTGAAATCACAATGTTACATGCTCTTGTAATCACATTCTCCATGCACTTGTCATCGCAATGCTCCATGACCCCTGTCATAGCAAGCCTCATGTGCTTTTCATCACAGTGCTTCACGAACTTGTCATCAAAATTCTCAAAAGCCCTTGTCATCACAATGCTCCATGCCCTTTTCATCACAATGCTCCATGACCATTGTCATCACAATGCTCCAAGCCCTTGTCATCACAATGCTCCATTACCTTTGTCGTCACAATCCTCCATGACAATTGGCATCACAATTCTCCATGCCATTGTCATCACAATGGAACATGACATATGCCATCACAATGAACCCTGACACCTGTCTTCACAATACTCCATGACCTTGTCATCACTATGTTCCATGCCCTTGTCATCACAATGCGCCATGCCGACTGTCATCACAATAATCCATGAAACTTGCCAGACCAATGTTCCATGCCGCTGTCATCACAGTGCTCCATTCTCTTGTCATCACAATGCTCTGTGACTCCAGTCATCACAATACTTCATGACATTTCTCATCACAATGATCCATGCCCTCATCATCACAAGGCTCTGTGAACTTTGTCACCACAATTCTCCATGATCTTTTCATCCCAATGCTCTCTGAGCCTTGTCATAACAACGCTCCATGCCTTTGTCAGCACAGTGCTCCATGACCCTTGTTATCACAATGCTCCATGCGCTTGTCAGAACAATGCTCCATGACCCATGTCATCACAGTGTGCCATGCACTTGTCATCACAAGGCTCCCCAAACTTGTCATCACAATGCTCCATAAACATTGTCATCACAAAGCTCCATGCACTTCGAATCAAAATGCTCTCTCACCACTGATATCTCAATTTTCCATCACTAGTCATCACAATACTCCCTTACCCCTGTCATCACAATGTTACACGGCCTTGACATCACAAGGCTCCATGACCCGAGTAATCACAATGCTCCATACCCCTTTTCATCTCAATGATCCATGAACCCTGTCATCACAACGAACCATGCCCATCATCATAATGCTTCATGCTATTGTCATCACAATGAAATCAAAATGCTCCATGACCTCTGTCATCACAATGCTCCCAACCCTTGTGATCACAATGCTCCACAACACTTGTCATCACAACGCCCCATGAGGCTCGTCATCACAATTATCCATGCACTTCTCATCACAATGTTCCATGATCTTTGTCATCACAATGCTCAATACACTTGTCATCACAATGCTCCTTGACACTTGTCATCAGTATGCTCCTTGAACCCTGTCATGACAAGGCTCCATGCCTTTTTCATGGTAATGATCCATGCCTTTTTCATCAGAATGCTCCAAGACCCCTGTAATCACAATGTTCCATACCCTGGTCATCACAAAGCTCCATGACGAATGTCATCAGAATGATCCTTAGACATATCTCACAATGCTCCATGCCCTTTTCATCACAATGCTCCAAGTCCCCTGTATTCACAATGCTCCATGCCCCTTTTCATCAGAATGCTCCATGAGACTTCTCATCACAAGGCTCCATGGTCTTCTCATCACAATGCTCCAGGACCTTGTCATCACAATGCTCCATGACCCCTTTCATCAGAATACTCCATGAACATTTTCAGCTCAATGCTCCATGATCTTCTCATCACAATGCTCCATGACCCCTGTCATCACTATGCTCCATGCTCCTTGATATCAAAATGATCCATGACCTCTGTCATCACAGTGCTCCAAACCCTTGTGATCACATTGTTCCATAACCCTTGTCATCACAACCCTCCATGATGCCTGTAATCTCAATACTCCATGCACTTGTCATCACAATGCTCCATGACCTTTGTCATCACAATGCTCAATACACTTGTCATCACAATGCTCCCTGACACTTGTCGTCAGAATGCTTCTCGAAACCTGTCATGAAGAGGCTGTATGCCTTTTTCATCACAATGTTCCATGCCCTTTTCATCACAATGCTCCACGCCATTGTCATCACAATACTCCACAAGCTTGTCATCAGAATGCTCCATGACCCTTGTCATCACAATGCTCCATGACCCCTGTCATCACAAAGCTCCATGACACCTGTCATCACAATTCTCCATGCCCCTTGTCATTACAGTTCTCCATGACGCTCGTCATCACAATTATCCATGGTCTTCTAATCACAATGTTCCACCGTCTTGCAATCACAATGTTCCATGACCCTTGAAATCACTATGTTACATGCTCTTGTAATCACATTCTCCATGCACTTTTCATCGCAATGCTCCATGACCCCTGTCATAGCAAGCCTCATGTGCTTTTCATCACAGTGCTTCACGAACTTGTCATCAAAATTCTCAAAAGCCCTTGTCATCACAATGCTCCATGCCCTTTTCATCACAATGCTCCATGACCATTGTCATCACAATGCTCCAAGCCCTTGTCATCACAATGCTCCATTACCTTTGTCGTCACAATCCTCCATGACAATTGGCATCACAATTCTCCATGCCATTGTCATCACAATGGAACATGACATATGCCATCACAATGAACCCTGACACCTGTCTTCACAATACTCCATGACCTTGTCATCACTATGCTCCATGCCCTTGTCATCACAATGCGCCATGCCGACTGTCATCACAATAATCCATGAAACTTGCCAGACCAATGTTCCATGCCGCTGTCATCACAATGCTCCATTCCCTTGTCATCACAATGCTCTGTGACTCCAGTCATCACAATACTTCATGACATTTTTCATCACAATGATCCATGCCCTCGTCATCACAAGGCTCTGTGAACTTTGTCACCACAATTCTCCATGATCTTTTCATCCCAATGCTCTCTGAGCCTTGTCATAACAACGCTCCATTCCTTTGTCAGCACAATGCTCCATGACCCTTGTTATCACAATGCTCCATGCGCTTGTCAGAACAATGCTCCATGACCCATGTCATCACAGTGTGCCATGCACTTGTCATCACAAGGCTCCCCAAACTTGTCATCACAATGCTCCATAAACATTGTCATCACAAAGCTCCATGCACTTCGAATCAAAATGCTCTCTCACCACTGATATCTCAATTTTCCATCACTAGTCATCACAATACTCCCTCACCCCTGTCATCACAATGTTACACGGCCTTGACATCACAAGGCTCCATGACCCGAGTAATCACAATGCTCCATACCCCTTTTCATCTCAATGATCCATGAACCCTGTCATCACAACGAACCATGCCCATCATCATAATGCTTCATGCTATTGTCATCACAATGAAATCAAAATGCTCCATGACCTCTGTCATCACAATGCTCCCAACCCTTGTGATCACAATGCTCCACAACACTTGTCATCACAACGCCCCATGAGGCTCGTCATCACAATTATCCATGCACTTCTCATCACAATGTTCCATGATCTTTGTCATCACAATGCTCAATACACTTGTCATCACAATGCTCCTTGACACTTGTCATCAGTATGCTCCTTGAACCCTGTCATGACAAGGCTCCATGCCTTTTTCATGGTAATGATCCATGCCTTTTTCATCAGAATGCTCCAAGACCCCTGTAATCACAATGTTCCATGCCCTGGTCATCACAAAGCTCCATGACGAATGTCATCAGAATGATCCTTAGACATCTCTCACAATGCTCCATGCCCTTTTCATCACAATGCTCCACGCCATTGTCATCACAATACTCCACAAGCTTGTCATCAGAATGCTCCATGACACTTGTCATCACAATTCTCCATGACCCCTGTCATCACAATGCTCCGGGCCCCTTGTCATTACAGTTCTCCATGACGCTCATCATCACAATTATCCATGGTCTTCTCATCACAATGCTCCACCATCTTGCCATCACAATGCTCCATAACACTTCAAGTCACAATGTTACATGCTCTTGTAATCACATTCCCCATGAACTTGTCATCGCAATGCTCCATGACCCCTGTCATAGCATGCTCCATGTGCTTTTTATCACAGTGCTTCACGATCTTGTCATCAAAATTCTCAAAAGCCCTTGTCATCACAATGCTCCATGCCCTTTTCATCAAAACGCTCCATGACCATTTTCATCACAATGCTCCAAGCCCTTGACATCACCATGCTCCATTACCTTTGTTGTCACAATCCTCCATGACAATTGGCATCACAATTCTCCATGCCATTGTCATCACAATGGAACATGACATATGCCATCACAATGAACCCTGACACCTGTCTTCACAATACTCCATGACCTTGTCATCACTATGCTCCATGCCCTTGTCATCACAATGCGCCATGCCGACTGTCATCACAATAATCCATGAAACTGGCCAGACCGATATTCCATGCCGCTGTCATCACAATGCTCCATTCCCTTGTCATCAAAATGCTCTGTGACTCCAGTCATCACAATACTTCATGACATTTTTCATCACAATGATCCATGCCCTCGTCATCACAAGGCTCTGTGAACTTTGTCACCACAATGCTCCATGAACTTTTCATCCCAATGCTCTCTGAGCCTTGTCATAACAATGCTCCATGCCTTTGTCAGCACAGTGCTCCATGACCCTTGTTATCACAATGCTCCATGCGCTTGTCAGAACAATGCTCCATGACCCATGTCATCACAGTGTGCCATGCACTTGTCATCACAATGCTCCCAAAACTTGTCATCACAATGCTCCATAAACATTGTCATCACAAAGCTCCATGCACTTCAAATCAAAATGCTCTCTCACCACTGATATCTCAATTTTCCATCACTAGTCATCACAATACTCCCTCACCCCAGTCATCACAATGTTACACGGCCTTGTCATCACAATGCTCCATGACCCGAGTAATCACAATGCTCCATAGCCCTTTTCATCTCAATGATCCATGAACCCTGTCATCACAACGAACCATGCCCATCATCATAATGCTTCATGCTATTGTCATCACAATGAAATCAAAATGCTCCATGACCTCTGTCATCACAATGCTCCCAACCCTTGTGATCACAATGCTCCATAACACTTGTCATCAAAACGCCCCATGAGGCTCGTCATCACAATTATACATGCACTTCTCATCACAATGTTCCATGACCTTTGTCATCACAATGCTCAATACACTTGTCATCAAAATGCTCCCTGACACTTGTCATCAGTATGCTCCTTGAACCCTGTCATGACAAGGCTCCATGCCTTTTTCATGATAATGATCCATGCCTTTTTCATCACAATGCTCCAAGACGCCTGTAATCACAGTGTTCCATGCCCTGGTCATCACAATGCTCCATGACGAATGTCATCAGAATGCTCCTTAGACATCTCTCACAATGCTCCATGCCCTTTTCATCACAATGCTCCAAGACCCCTGTATTCACAATGCTCCATGCCCCTTTTCCTCAGAATGCTCCATGAGACTTCTCATCACAAGGCTCCATGGTCTTCTCATCACAATGCTCCAGGACATTGTCATCACAATGCTCCATGACCCCTGTCATCACAAAGCTCCATGACACCTGTCATCACAATTCTCCATGCCCCTTGTCATTACAGTTCTCCATGACGCTCGTCATCACAATTATCCATGGTCTTCTAATCACAATGTTCCACCGTCTTGCAATCACAATGCTCCATGACCCTTGAAATCACAATGTTACGTGCTCTTGTAATCACATTCTCCATGCACTTGTCATCGCAATGCTCCATGACCCCTGTCATAGCAAGCCTCATGTGATTTTCATCACAGTGCTTCACGAACTTGTCATCAAAATTCTCAAAAGCCCTTGTCATCACAATGCTCCATGCCCTTTTCATCACAATGCTCCATGACCATTGTCATCACAATGCTCCAAGCCCTTGTCATCACAATGCTCCATTACCTTTGTCGTCACAATCCTCCATGACAATTGGCATCACAATTCTCCATGCCATTGTCATCACAATGGAACATGACATATGCCATCACAATGAACCCTGACACCTGTCTTCACAATACTCCATGACCTTGTCATCACTATGCTCCATGCCCTTGTCATCACAATGCGCCATGCCGACTGTCATCACAATAATCCATGAAACTTGCCAGACCAATGTTCCATGCCGCTGTCATCACAATGCTCCATTCCCTTGTCATCACAATGCTCTGTGACTCCAGTCATCACAATACTTCATGACATTTTTCATCACAATGATCCATGCCCTCGTCATCACAAGGCTCTGTGAACTTTGTCACCACAATTCTCCATGATCTTTTCATCCCAATGCTCTCTAAGCCTTGTTATAACAACGCTCCATGCCTTTGTCAGCACAGTGCTCCATGACCCTTGTTATCACAATGCTCCATGCGCTTGTCAGAACAATGCTCCATGACCCATGTCATCACAGTGTGCCATGCACTTGTCATCACAAGGCTCCCCAAACTTGTCATCACAATGCTCCATAAACATTGTCATCACAAAGCTCCATGCACTTCGAATCAAAATGCTCTCTCACCACTGATATCTCAATTTTCCATCATTAGTCATCACAATACTCCCTCACCCCTGTCATCACAATGTTACACGGCCTTGACATCACAAGGCTCCATGACCCGAGTAATCACAATGCTCCATAGCCCTTTTCATCTCAATGATCCATGAACCCTGTCATCACAACGAACCATGCCCATCATCATAATGCTTCATGCTATTGTCATCACAATGAAATCAAAATGCTCCATGACCTCTGTCATCACAATGCTCCCAACCCTTGTGATCACAATGCTCCACAACACTTGTCATCACAATGCCGCATGAGGCTCGTCATCACAATTATCCATGCACTTCTCATCACAATGTTCCATGACCTTTGTCATCACAATGCTCAATACACTTGTCATCACAATGCTCCCTGACTCTTGCCATCAGTATGCTCCTTGAACACTGTCATGACAAGGCTCCATGCATTTTTCATTACAATGATCCATGCCTTTTTCATCACAATGCTCCAAGACCCCTGTAATCACAATGCTCCTTGCCCTGGTCATCACAAAGCTCCAAGACACATGACATCAGAATGCTCCTTGGACATCTCTCACAATGCTCCATGCCCTTGTAATCACAAGGCTCCAAGACCCCTGTAATCACAATGCTCCATGCCCCTTTTCATCAGAATGCTCCATGAGAATTCTCATCACAAGGCTCCCTGGTCTTCTCATCAGAGTGATCCAGGACCTTGTCATCACAATGCTCCATGACCCATTTCATCAGAATACTCCATGAACATTTTCAGCTCAATGCGCCATGATCTTCTCGTTACAATGCTCCATGACCCCTGTCATCACAATGCTCCATGCTCCTTGATATCAAAATGATCCATGACCTCTGTCATCACAGTGCTCCAAACACTTGTGATCACATTGTTCCATAACACTTGTCATCACAACGCTCCATGATGCCTGTCATCACAATACTCCATGCCCTTGTCATCACAATGCTCCATGACCTTTGTCATCACAATGCTCAATACACTTGTCATCACAATGCTCCCTGACACTTGTCATCAAAATGCTTCTCGAAAACTGTCATGAAGAGGCTGTATGCGTTTTTCTTCACAATGCTCCATGCCCTTTTCATCACAATGCTCCACGCCATTGTCATCACAATACTCCACAAGCTTGTCATCAGAATGCTCCATGACACTTGTCATCACAATTCTCTATGACCCCTGTCATCACAATGCTCCAGGCCCCTTGTCATTACAGCTCTCCATGACGCTCGTCATCACAATTATCCATGGTCTTCTCATCACAATGCTCCACCGTCTTGCCATCACAATGCTCCATGACACTTCAAATCACAATGTTACATGCTCTTGTAATCACATTCTCCATGAATTTGTCATCGCAATGCTCCATGGCCCCTGTCATAGCAAGCTCCATGTGCTATTCATCACAGTGCTTCACGAACTTGTCATCAAAATGCTCAAAAGCCCTTGTCATCACAATGCTCCATGCCCTTTTCATCACAATGATCCATGACCATTGTCATCAAAATGCTCCATTACATTTGTCATCACAATCATCCATGACACTTGTCATCACAATGCTCCATGCCGTTGTCATCACAATGCACCATGACATATGTCATCACAATGGTCCCTGACACCTGACTTCACAATACTCCATAACCTTTTCTTCACAGTGCTCCATGCCCTTGTCAGCACAATGTGCAATGCCCACTGTCATCACAATAATCCATGAAATTTTTCAGACAAATGCTCCATGCCCTTGTCATCACAAAGCTCCATGACGCATGTCATCACAATGCTCCATGACACCTGTCGTCACAATGCTCCGTGTCTCCAGTCATCACAATGCTTCAAGACTTTGTCATCAGAATGGTCCATGCCCTCATCATCACAAGTCTCTGTGACCTTTGTCACAACAATGCTCCATGAACATTTCATCACAATGCTCTGTGACCCTTGGCATCACAATGCTCCATGCACTTCTCATGAAAATGCTCTCTCACCACTGATATCACAATGTTCCATCACTAGTCATCACAATACTCCCTCACCCCTCTCATCACAATGTTCCATGACCCCTATCATCACAATGCTACATGCCATTATATTCAGAATGCACCACTCACTTGTCATCACAATGCTCCATGACCCTTGGCATCACAATGCTCCATGCCATTGTCATCACAGTGCTTCATGAAGCCTCTCATCACATTGCTCCATGCCCTTGTCATCGCAAAGCTCCATGACGTTTGCCATCACAATGCTCAATGCCCTTCTCATCACAATGCTCCATGACCTTGTCATTACAATCCTCCATGACCCATGTATCACAGTGTTCCGTGTCCTTTTCATCACAATGCTCCATGCCCACTCTCATCACAATAATCCATGAAAATTTTTGGACAAATGCTCCATGCCCTTGTCATCACAAAGCTCCATGACGCATGTCATCAGAATGCTCCATGGCCTTCTCATTCACAATGCTCCATGCCCTTGCCATCACAATGCTCCATGACACCTGTAATCACAATGCTCCATGTCCCTTTTCATCTCAATGATCCATGAACCCTGTCATCACACTGCACCATGCCCATCATCATAATGCTTCATGCTATTGTCATCAAAATGAAATCAAAATGCTCCATGACCTCTGTCATCACAATGCTCCAAACCCTTGTGATCACAATGTTCCATAACACTTGTCATCACAACGCCCCATGACGCTCGTCTTCACAATTATCCATGGTCTTCTCATCACAATGTTCCATGACCTTTGTCATCACAATGCTCAATACACTTGTCATCACAATGCTCCCTGACTCGTGCCATCAGTATGCTCCTTGACCACTGTCATGACAAGGCTCCATGCCTTTTTCATTACAATGATCCATGCCTTTTTCATCACAATGCTCCAAGACCCCTGTAATCACAATGCTCCTTGCCCTGGTCATCACATAGCTCCATGACACATGTCATCAGAATGCTCCTTGGACATCTCTCACAATGCTCCATGCCCTTGTAATCACAATGCTCCAAGACCCCTGTAATCACAATGCTCCATGCCCCTTTTCATCAGAATGCTCCATGAGACTTCTCAACACAAGGCTCCATGGTCTTCTCATCAGAGTGCTCCAGGACCTTGTCATCACAATGCTCCATGACCCATTTCATCAGAATACTCCATGAACATTTTCAGCTCAATGCTCCATGATCTTCTCATTACAATGCTCCATGACCCCTGTCATCACAATGCTCCATGCTCCTTGATATCAAAATGATCCATGACCTCTGTCATCACAGTGCTCCAAACCCTTGTGATCACATTGTTCCATAACACTTGTCATCACAACGCTCCATGATGCCTGTCATCACAATATTCCATGCCCTTTTCAGCACAATGCTCCATGACCTTTGTCATCACAATGCTCAATACACTTGTCATCACAATGCTCCCTGAGTCTTGACGTCAGAATGCTGCTCGAAACCTGTCATGAAAAGGCTCTATGCCTTTTTCAACACAATGCTCCATGCCCTTTTCATCACAATGCTCCATGCCATTGTCATCACAATACTCCACAAGCTTGTCATCAGAATGCTCCATGACCCTTTTCATCACAATGCTCCATGATCCCTGTCATCACAATGCTCCGAGACACCTGTCATCACAATGCTCCATGCCACTTGTCATTACAGTTCTCCATGACGCTCGTCATCACAATTATCCATGGTCTTCTCATCACAATGCTCCACCGTCTTGCCATCACAATGCTCCATGACACTTCAAATCACAATGTTACATGCTCTTGTAATCACATTCTCCATGCACTTGTCATCGCAATACTCCATGACCCCTGTCATAGCAAGCTCCATGTGCTTTTCATCACAGTGCTTCACGAACTTGTCATCAAAATTCTCAAAAGCCCTTGTCATCACAATGCTCCATGCCCTTTTCATCACAATGCTCCATGACCATTGTCATCACAATGCACCAAGCCCTTTTCATCACAATGCTCAATTACCTTTGTCTTCACAATCCTCCATGACAATTGGCATCACAATTCTCCATGCCATTGTCATCACAATGGAACATGACATATGCCATCACAATGCACACTGACACTTGTCTTAACAATACTCCATGACCTTGTCATCAAAATGCTCCATGCCCTTGTCTTCACAATGCACCATGCCGACTCTCATCACAGTAATCCATGAAACTTTTCAGACCAATGCTCCAACCCCTGTCATCACAATGCTCCATTCCCTTGTCATCACAATGCTCTGTGACTCCAGTCATCACAGTGCTTCATGACCTTTGTCATCACAATGGTCCATGCCCTCGTCATCACAAGGCTCTGTGAACTTTGTAACCACAATGCTCCATGAACTTTTCATCCCAATGCTCTCTGAGCCTTGTCATCACAATGCTCCATGCCATTGTCAGCACAATGCTCCATGACCTTTTTCATCACAATGCTCCATGCGCTTGTCAGCACAATGCTCCATGACCCATGTCATCACAGTGTGCCATGCACTTTTCATCACAATCCTCCCCAAACTTGTCATCACAATGCACCATAAACAATGTCATCACAAATCTCCATGCACTTCGAATCAAAATGCTCTCTCACCACTTAAATCACAATTTTCCATCACTAGTCATCACAATACTCCCTCAATCCTGTCATCACAATGTTACACGGCCTTGTCATCACAAGGCTCCATGACCCGAGTAATCACAATGCTCCATAACCCTTTTCATCTCAATGGTCCATGAACCCTGTCATCACAACGAACCATGCCCATCATCATAATGCTTCATGCTATTGTCATCACAATGAAATCAAAATGCTCCATGACCTCTATCATCACAATGCTCCCAACCCTTGTGATCACAATGCTCCATAACACTTGTCATCACAACGCCCCATGAGGCTCGTCATCACAATTATCCATGCACTTCTCATCACAATGTTCCATGACCTTTGTCATCACAATGCTCAATACACTTCTCATCACAGTGCTCCCTGACACTTGTCATCAGTACGCTCCTTGAACCCTGTCATGACAAGGCTCCATGCCTTTTTCATGATAATGATCCATGCCTTTTTCATCACAATGCTCCAAGAGCCCTGTAATCACAATGCTCCATGCCCTGGTCATCACATAGCTCCATGACGAATGTCATCAGAATGCTCCTTAGACATCTCTCACAATGCTCCATGCCCCTTTTCATCAGAATGCTCCATGAGACTTCTCATCACAAGGCTCCATGGTCTTCTCATCACAATGCTCCAGGACCTTGTCATCACAATACTCCATGACCCCTTTCATCAGAATACTCCATGAACATTTTCAGCTCAATGCTCCATGATCTTCTCATCACAATGCTCCATGACCCCTGTCATCACTATGCTCCATGCTCCTTGATATCAAAATGATCCATGACCTCTGTCATCACAGTGCTCCAAACCCTTGTGATCACATTGTTCCATAACATTTGTCATCACAACGCTCCATGATGCCTGTCATCACAATACTCCATGCCCTTGTCATCAAAATGCTCCATGACCTTTGTCATCACAATGCTCAATACACTTGTCATCACAATGCTCCCTGACACTTGTCGTCAGAATGCTTCTCGAACCCTGTCATGAAAAGGCTGTATGCCTTTTTCATCGCAATGCTCCATGCCCTTTTCATCACAATGCTCCACGCCATTGTCATCACAATACTCCACAAGATTGTCATCAAAATGCTCCATGAAACTTGTCATCACAATTCTCCATGACCCCTGTCATCACAATCCTCCAGGCCCCTTGTCATTACAGTTATCCATGACGCTCGTCATCACAATTATCCATGGTCTTCTCATCACAATGCTCCACCGTCTTGCCATCACAATGCTCCATGACACTTAAAATCACAATGTTACATGCTCTTGTAATCACATTTTCCATGCACTTGTCATCACAATGCTCCATGCCCACTGTCATCACAATAATCCATGAAACTTGTCAGACCAATGTTCCATTCCCCTGTCATCATATTGCTCTATGACCCTGTCATCACAATGCTCCATGACCCCTGTCATCACAGTGCTCCGTGACTCCAGTCATCACAATGATTCATGACCTTTCTCATCACAATGGTCAATGCCCTCGTCACACAAGGCTCTGTGATCTTTGTCACAACAATGCTCCATGAAATTTTCATCACAATGCTCTGTGTTCCTTGCCATCACAATGCTCCATGCCTTTGTCAGCACAATGCTCCATGACACTTGTCATCAAAAGGCTCCATGCGCTTGTCAGCACAATGCTCCATGACACATGTCATCACAATGTGCCATGCTCTTTTCCTCACAATGCTCCACATCCTTTTTATCGCTATGCTCCATAAAATTTGTCATCACAGTGCTCCATGCACTTCTCATCAAAATGCTCTCTCACCACATATATCACAATGTTCCATCACTAGTCATCACAATAATAGCTCACCCCTGTCATCACAATGTTCCATGACCACTGTCATCACAGTGCTACATGCCCTTATCATCACAATGCTCCATGACCCCTGACATCACAATGTTCCATAACCCCTGTCATCAAAATATTCCATGACGCTTTTATTCAAATTGCTCCATGACCATGTCATCACAATGCTCCCTGCCTTTCTCATCACAATGCACCACGCCCTTGTCATTAAAATGCCCCGTGACATTTGTAATCACAAAGATCCATGACCCTTGGCATCACAATGATCCATGCCATTGTCATCACAATGCACAATGACATATATCATCACAATGCACCCTGACACCTGTCTTCACAATACTCCATGACCTTGTCATATCAATATTCCATACCCTTGTCATCACAATGCGCCATGCCCACTTTCATCTGAATAATCCATGAAACATGTCAGACCAAAGTTCCATGCCCCTGTCATCACATTGCTCCATTCCCTTGTCATCACAATGCTCCATGACCCCTGTCATCACAATGCACCGTGACTCCAGTCATCAAAATGATTCATGACCTTTCTCATCACAATGGTCCATGCCCTCGTCACACAAGGCTCTGTGATCTTTGTCGCCACAATGCTCCATGAAATTTTCATCACAATGCTCTGTGTCCCTTGTCATCACAATGCTCCATGCCTTTGTCAGCACAATGCTCCATGACACTTGTCATCAAAATGCTCCTTGCGCTTGTCAGCACAATGCTCCATGACACATGTCATCACAGTGTGCCATGCTCTTTTCTTCACAATGCTCCACATCCTTTTCATCGCTATGCTCCATAAAACTTGTCATCACAATGCTCCATGCACTTCTCATCAAAATATTCTCTCACCACATATATCACAATGGTCCATCACTAGTCATCACAATACTCGCTCACCCCTGTCATCACAATGTTCCATGACCACTGTCATAAGAGTGCTACATGCCCTTATCATCACAATGCTCCATGACCCCTGACATCACAATGTTCCATAACCCCTGTCACAAAATGCTCCATGACCCATTTCATCACAATGTTTCATGACCCCTGACATCATAATGTTCCATAACACCTGTCAACAAAATATTCCATGACCATTTTATTCAAATTGCACCATGACCCTGTCATGACAATGCTCCCTGCCCTTCTCTTCACAATGCAACACGCCCTTGACATCAAAATGTCCCATGATATTTGTCATCACAAAGCTCCATTACTCTTGGCATCACAATGCTCCATGCCATTGTCATCACAATGCTCAATTAAAACTCATCACATTGCTCCATGGCCTTGTCATCACAATGCTCCAACACCCCTGTAATCACAATGCTCCAAGCCCCTTTTCATCTCAATGCTCCATGAACCCTGTCATCACAATGCACTGTGACTACAACCATAATATTTCATGCTATTGTCATCACAATGAAATCAAAATGCTTAATGACCTCTGTCATCACAATGCATCAAACCCTTCTGATCACAATGTTCCATAACACTTGTCATCACAATGCCCCATGACGCTGGTCATCACAATTATCCATTGTCTTCTCATCTCAATGCTCCATGATCTTTGTCATCACAATTCTCAATACACTTATCATCACAATGCTCCCTGACAGTTGTCATCAGTATGCTCCTTGAACCCTGTCATGACAAGGCTCCATGCATTTTTCATCACAATGATCCATTCTCTTTTCATCAGAATGCTCCAGGACCTTTGTAATCACAATGCTCCATGTCCTTGTCATCACAAATCTCCATGACGCATGTCATCAGAATGCTCTATTGCCTTCTCATCACAATGCTCCATGCCTTTGTAATCACATTGCTTGAAAACACCTGTAATCTCAATGCTCCATGCACATTTTCATCAGAATGCTCCATGCCCTTGTCATCACAATGCTCCATGACCCTTGTCATCGCAATGTTCCAAGCCCTTGTCATCAAAATTCTCCATTACATATGTCATCACAATCCTCCATGACAGTTGGTATCACAATGCTCCATGCCAAGGTCATCACAATGGTCAATGACATATGTCATCACAATGCTCCCTGACACCTCTCTTCACAGTACTCAATGACCTTGTCCTCACAACGTTCCATTCCCTTGTCATCACAATGCGCCATGCCCACTGTCATCACAATAATCCATGAAACATGTCAAACCAATGTTCCATGCCCCTGTCATCAAAATGCTCCATGCCCTTGTCATCACAATGCTCCATGACCCCTGTCATCACAATGCTCCGTGACTCCAGTCCTCACAATGCTTCATGACCTTTGTCCTCACAATGGTCCATGCCCTCGTCAAACAAGGCTCTGTGACCTTTGTCACAACAATGCTCCATGCCCTTGTCATCTCAATGCTCCATGCCCACTGTCATCACAATAATCCATGAAACTTTTCAGACCAATGTTCCATGCCCCTGTCATCATATTGCTCCATGCCCTTGTCATCACAATGCTCCATGAACCCTGTCATCACAGTGCTCCGTGAGTCCAGTCATCACAATGATTCATGATCTTTCTCATCACAGTGGTCCATGCCCTCGTCACACAAGGCTCTGTGATCATTGTCACCACAATGCTCCATGAAATTTTCATCACAAGGCTCTGTGTCCCTTGTCATCACAATGCTCCATGCGTTTGTCAGCCCAATGCTCCATGACACTCGTCATCAAAATGCTCCATGCGCTTTTCAGGCCAATGCTTTACATCATTTTCATCGCGATGCTCCATAAAACTTGTCATCATGGGCTTCCCTTGTGGCGCAGTGGTTGGGAGTCCGCCTGCCGATGCAGGGGACACGGGTTCGTGCCCTGGTCTGGGAAGATCGCACATGCCGTGGAGCAGCTGGGCCCGTGAGCCGTGGCCGCTGAGCCTTCGCATCCGGAGCCTGTGCTCCACAGCGGGAGAGGCCACAATGGTGAGAGGCCCGCGTACTGCAAAAAAAAAAAAAAAAAAAAAAAAAACTTGTTATCACAATGCTCCATGCACTTCTCATCAAAATGCTCTCTGACCACATATATCACAATGTTCAATCACTAGTCATCACAATACTCGCTCACCCCTGTCATCACAATGATCCATGACCACTGTCATCACATTGCTACATGCCCTTATCATCACAATGCTGCATGACCCCTGACATCATAATGATCCATAACCCCTGTCACAAAATGCTCCATGACACATTTCATCACAATGCTCCATGACCCCAGTCATCACAATGCTCCATGACTCCAGTCATCACAATGCTTCATGACCTTTGTCCTCACAATGGTCCATGCCCTCGTCACACAAGGCTCTGTGTTCTTTGTCACCACAATGCTCCATGAAATTTTCATCACAATGCTCTGTGTCCCTTGTCACCACAATGCTCCATGCCCTTGTCCTCTCAATGCTCCATGCCCACTGTCATCACAAAAATCCATGAAACTTGTCAGACCAATGTTCCAAGCCCCTCTAATCACATTGCTACATGTCCTTGTCATCACAATGCTCCATGACCCCTGTCATCACAATGCTCCGTTAATCCAGTCATCACAATGATTCATGACCTTTGTCCTCACAATGGTCCATGCCCTTGTCACACAAGGCTCTGTGATCTTTGTCACCAAAATGCTCCATGAAATTTTCATCACAATGCTCTGTGTCCCTTGTCATCACAATGCTCCATGCCTTTGTCAGCACAATGCTCCATGACATTTGTCATCAAAATGCTCCTTGCGCTTGTCAGCACAATGCTCCATGACACATGTCATTACAATGTGCCATGCTCTTTTCATCACAATGCTCCACATCCTTTTCTTCGCTGTGCTCCATAAAACTTGTCATCACAATGCTCCATGCACTTCTCATCAAAATGCTCTCTCACCACATATATCACAATGTTCAATCACTAGTAATCACAATACTCGCTCACCCCTGTCATCACAATGTTCCATGACCACTGTCATCACAGTGCTACATGCCCTTATCATCACAATGCTCCATGACCCCTGACATCACAATGTTCCATAACCCCTGTCACAAAATGCTCCATGACCCATTTCATCACAATGCTTCATGACCCCAGACATCACAATGTTCCATAACCACTGTCATCAAAATATTCCATGACACTTTTATTCAAATTGCTCCATGACCCTGTCATCCCAATGCACCCTGCCCTTCTCATCACAATGCAACACTCCCTTGTCATCAAAATGCCCCTTGACATTTGTCATCACAAATCTCCATAACACTTGGCATCACAGTGTTCCATGCCATTGTCATCACAATCCTCAATGAAATCTCTCATCACATTGCTCCATGCCCTTGTCATCACAGTGGTCCATGACCACGTCACACAAAGCTCTGTGACCTTTGTCAACACAATGCCTCATGAAATTATTATCCCAATGCTCTGTGACCCTTGTCATCACAATGCTCGTTGCGCGTGTCAGCACAATGCTCCATAACCCATGTCATCACAATGCACCATGCACTTGTCATCACAATGTTCCACATCCTTGTCATCAAAATTCTCCATAAACCTTGTCATCACAATGCTCCATGCACTTCTCCTCAAAATGCCTTCTCACCACTGATATCACAATGTTCCATCACTAGTCATCACAATACTCCCTCAACCCTGTCATCACAATATTCCATGATGCCTGTATCACAATTCTCCATGCCCTTGTCATCACAAAGCTCCATGACGCATGTCATCAGAATGCTCCATGGCCTTCTCATCACAATGCTCCATGCCCTTGTCATCACAATGCTCCAACACCCCTGTAATCACAATGCTCCATGCCCCTTTTCATCTCAATGCTCCATGAACCCTCTCATTACAATGCACCGTGCCCATCACCATAATATTTCATGCTATTGTCTATAAAATAAAATCAAAATGCTCAATGACCTCTGTCATCACAATGCATCAAACCCTTCTGATCACAATGTTCCATAACACTTGTCATCACAATGCCCCATGAGGCTGGTCATCACAATTATCCATGGTCTACTCATCACAATGCTCCATGTTCTTTGTCATCACAATGCTCAATAAACTTATCATCACAATGCTCCCTGACACTTGTCATCAGTATGCTCCTTGAACCCTGTCATGACAAGGCTCCATGCATTTTTCATCACAATGACCCATTCCCTTTTCATCACAATGCTCCCAGACCCCTGTAATCACAATGCTCCATGTCCTTGTCATCACAAAGCTCCATGACGCATGTCATCATAATGCTCCATTGCCTTCTCATCACAATGCTCCATGCCCTTGTCATCACATTGCTTCAAAAGCCATGTAATTTCAATGCTCCATGCAAATATTCATCAGAATGCTCCATGCCCTTTTCATCACAATGCTCCATGACTCCAGTCATCACATTGCTTCATGAGCTTTGTCCTCACAATGGTCCATGCCCTCGTCACACAAGGCTCTGTGACCTTTGTCACCACATTGCTCCATGCCCTTGTCATCTCAATGCTCCATGCCCAGTGTCATCACAATAATCCATGAAACTTGTCAGACCAATGTTCCATGCCCCTGTCATCACATTGCTCCATGTCCTTGTCATTACAATGCTCCAGGACCCCTGTCATCACAATGCTCCGTGACTCCAGTCATCACAATGATTCATGACCTGTGTCCTCACAATGGTCCATGCCCTCGTCACACAAGGCTCTGTGATCTTTGTCACCACAATGCTCCATGAAATTTTCATCACAAGGCTCTGTGTCCCTTGTCATCACAATGCTCCATGCCTTTATCAGCACAATGCTCCATAACACTTATCATCAAAATGCTCCATGCGCTTGTCAGCACAATGCTCCATGACACATTCATCACAATATGCCATGCTCTTTTCATCAGAGTGCTCCACATCCTTTTCATCGCTGTGCTCCATAAAACTTGTCATCACAATGCTCCATGCACTTCTCATCAAAATGCTCTCTCACCACATATATCACAGTGTTCTATCACTGGTCATCACAATACTCACTCACTCCAGTCATCACAATGTTCCATGACCACTGTCATCACAGTGCTACATGCCCTTAACATCAAAATGATCCATGACCCCTGACATCACAATGTTCCATAACCCCTGTCACACAATGCTCCATGACTCATTTCATCACAATGCTTCATGACCACTGACATCAAAATATTCCATAACACCTGTCTTCAAAATATTCCATGACACTTTTATTCAAATTGCTCCATGACCCTGTAATCACAATGCTCCCTGCCCTTCTCATCAAAATGCACCACGCCCTTGTCATCAAAATGCCCCCTTACATTTGTCATCACAATGCTCCATGACCCTTTTCATCACATTGCTCATTGCCCTTGTCATCACAATGCTCCATTACACCTGTCATAACAATGCTCCATGACCCCTGCCATCACAATGTTCCACGGCCTTTTCATCACAAGGCTCCATGACCCTTGTCATCACAATGCTCCAAGACCACTGTAATCACAATTCTCCATGCCACTCTTCATCTCAATGCTCCATGAACACTGTCATCACAATGCACCATGCCCAACACCATAATATTTCATGCTATTGTCATCACAATGAAATCAAAATGCTAGATGTCCTCTGTCATCACAATGCTCCAAACCCTTCTGATCACAATGTTCCAAAACACTTGTCATCACATGCCCCATGACGTTCGTCATCACAATTATGCAAGGTCTTCTCATCACAATGCTCCATGACCTTTGTCACCACAATGCTCAATACACTTGGCATCACAATGCTCGCTGACACTTGTCATCAGTATGCTCCTTGAACACTGTCATGACAAGGCTTCATGCGTTTTTCATCACAATGAACTATTCAGTTTTCATCACAATGCTCCAAGACCCCTGTTATCACAATGCTCCGTTACTCCAGTCATCACAATGCTTCATGACATTTGTCATCACAATGGTCCATGACCTCGTCACACAAAGCTCTGTGACCTTTGTCACCACAATGCTCCATGAAATTTTTATCACAATGCTCTGTGACCCTTGTCATCACAAAGCTCCATGCCTTTCTCAGCACAATGCTCCATGACCCTTGTCATCACAATGCTCGATGCGCGTGTCAGCACAATGCTCCATAACCCATGTCATCACAATGCGCCATGCACTTGTCATCACAATGTTCCACATCCTTGTCATCAAAATTCTCCATAAACCTTGTCATCACAATGCTCCATGCACTTCTCCTCAAAATGCCTTCTCACTACTGATATCACAATGTTCCATCACTAGTCTTCACAGTACTCCCTCACCCCTGTCATCACAATATTCCATGACCACTGTAATGACAATTATCCATGCCCTTGTCATCACAATGCTCCAACACCCCTGTAATCACAGTGCTCCATGCCCCTTTTCATCTCAATGCTCCATGAACTCTGTCATCACAATTCACCATGCCCATCACCATAATATTTCATGCTGTTGTCATCACACTGAAATCAAAATGCTCAATGACCTCTGTCATCACAATGCTCCAAACCCTTCTGATCACAATGTTCCATAACTCTTGTCATCACAATGCCCCATGAGGCTGGTCATCACAATTATCCATGGTCTACTCATCACAATGCTCCATGTTCTTTGTCATCACAATGCTCAATAAACTTATCATCACAATGCTCCCTGACAGTTGTCATCAGTATGCTCCTTGAAGCCTGTCATGCATTTTTCATCACAATGACCCATTCCCTTTTCATCACAATGATCCCAGACCCCTGTAATCACAATGCTCCATGTCCTTGTCATCACAAAGCTCCATGACGCATGTCATCAGAATGCTCCATTGTCTTCTCATCACAATGCTCCATGCCCTTGTAATCACATTGCTTCAAAAGGTCTGTAATCTCAATGCTTCATGAAACTTTTCATCAGAATGCTCCATGCCTTTGTCATCACAATGCTCCATGACCCCTGTCATCACAATGCTCCGTGTCTCCAGTCATCACATTGATTCATGACCTTTGTCCTCACAATGGTCCATGCCCTCGTCACTCAAGGCTCTGTGAACTTGGTCACAAATATGTTCCATGCCCTTGTCATCTCAATGCTCCATGCCCTCTGTCATCACAATAATCCATGAAACTTTTCAGTCCTGTGTTCCATGCCCCTCTCATCACATTGCTCCATGCCCTTATCATCAGAATGCTCCATGCCCTTATCATCACAATGCTCCATGACCCCTGACATCACAATGTTCCATAACCCGTGTCACAAAATGCTCCCTGACCCACTTCATCAAAATGCTTCATGACCACTGACATTACAATGTTCCATAACCCCGGTCATCAAAATACTCCATGACACTTTTATTCAAATTGCTCCATGACCCTGTCATCACAATGCTCCCTGCCCTTCTCATCACAATGCACCGCGGCCTTGTCATCCAAATGCCCCATGACATTTGTCATCACAAAGCTCCATGACCCTTGGCATCACAATGCTCCATGCCATTGTCATAACAATGTTCAATGAAATCTCTCATCACATTGCTCCATGCCCTTGTCATCACAATGCTCCATTACATCTGTCATAACAATGCTCCATGACCCCTGCCATCACAATGTTCCACGGCCTTGTCTTCACAATGCTCCATGCCCTTGTCATCACAATGCTCCAACACCCCTGTAATCACAATGCTCCATGCCCCTTTTCATCTCAGTGCTCCATGAACCCTGTCATCGCAATGCACTGTGCCCATCACCATAATATTTCATGCTATTGTCATCACAATGAAATCAAAATGCTCAATGACTTCTGTCATCACAATGCTCCAAACCCTTCTGATCACAATGTTCCATAACACTTGTCATCACAATGCCCCATGACGCTGGTCATCACAATTATCCATGGTCTTCTCATCACAATGCTCCATGATCTTTGTCATCACAATGCTCAATACACTTATCATCACAATGCTCCCCGACAGTTGTCATCAGTATGCTCCTTGAACCCTGTCATGACAAGGCTCCATGCATTTTTCATCACCGTGTTCCATTCCCTTTTCATCTCAATGCTCCAAGACCCCTGTAATCACAATGCTCCATGTCCTTGTCATCACAAAGCTCCATGAAGCATGTCATCAGAATGCTCCATTGCCTTCTCATCACAATGCTCCTTGCCCTTGTCTTCACATTGCTTCAAAACCCCTATAATCTCAATGCTCCATGCACCTATTCATCAGAATCCTCCATGCCCTACTCATCACAATGCTCCATGACCCTTGTCATCGCAATGTTCCAAGCGCTTTTCATCAAAATTCTCCTTTACATTTGTCATCACAATCCTCCTTTACCCTTGGTATCACAATGCTCCATGCCATTGTCATCACAATGGACAATGACGTATGTCATCTCAATGCTCCCTGACAACTGTCTTCACAATACTCCATGACCTTGTCATCACAATGTTCCATGCCCTTGTCATCACAATGCGCCATGCCCACTGTCATCACAATAATCCATGAAACATGTCAGACCAATGTTCCATTCCCCTGTCATCACAATGCTCCATGCCCTTGTCATCACAATGCTCCATGACCCCTGTCATCACAATGCTCCGTGACTCCAGTCATCACAATGCTTCATGACCTTTGTCCTCACAATGGTCCATAACCTCATCACACATGGCTCTGTGACCTTTGTCACCACAATGCTCCATGCCCTTGTCATCTCAATGCTCCATGCCCACTGTCATCACAATAATCCATGAAACTTGTCAGACCAATGTTACATGCCCCTGTCATCATATTGCTCCATGCCCTTGTCATCACAATGCTCCATGACCCCTGTTATCACAGTGCTCCGTGACTCCAGTCATCACAATGCTTCATGACCTTTGTCCTCACATTGGTCCATGCCCTCGTCACACAAGGCTCTGTGATCTTTGTCACCACAATGTTCAATGAAATTTTCATCACAATGCTCTGTGTCCCTTGTCATCACAATGCTCCATGCCTTTGTCAGCACAATGCTCCATGACACTTGTCATCAAAATGCTCCATGCACTTGTCAGCACAATGCTCCATGACACATGTCATCACAATGTGCCATGCTCTTTTCATCACAATGCTCCACATCCTTTTCATCGCTATGCACCTTAAAACTTGTCATCAGAATGCTCCTTGCTCTTCTCATCAAAATGCTCTCTCACCACATATATCAAAATGTTCCATCACTAGTCATCAAAATACTAGCTCACGCCTGTCATCACAATATTCCATGACCACTGTCATCACAGTGCCACATGCCCTTATCATCACAATGCTCCATGACTCCTGACATCACAATGTTCCATAAACCCTGTCACAAAATGCTCCATGACCCATTTCATCACAAAGATACATGACCCCTGACATCACAATGTTCCATAACCCCTGTCATCAAAATATTCCATGACGCTTTTTTTCAAATTCCTCCATGACCATGTCATCACAATGCTCCCTGCATTTCTCATCACAATGCACCACGCAATTGTCATCAAAATGCCCCATGACATTTGTAATCAGAAAGATCCATGACCCTTGGCATCACAATGATCCATGCCATTGTCATCACAATGCACAATGACATATGTCATCAAATGCTCCCTGACACCTGTCTTCACAATACACAATGACCTTGTCATCACAATGATCCATGACCTTTTCATCACAATGTGCCATGCCCACTTTCATCTCAATAATCCATGAAACATGTCAAACCAATGTTCCATGCCCCTGTCATCACATTGCTCCATGCCCTTATCATCACAATGCTCCATGACCCATATCATAACAATGCACCGTGACTCCAGTCATTACAATGATTCATGACCTTTCTCATCACAATGCTCCATGACCCCTGTTATCACAGTGCTCCATAACTCCAGTCATCACAATGCTTCATGACCTTTGTCCTCACAATGGTCCATGCCCTCGTCACACAAGGCTTTGTGATCTTTGTCACCACAATGCTCCATGAAATTTTCATCACAATGCTCTGTGTCCGTTGTCATCACAATGCTCCATGCCTTTGTCAGCACAATGCCCCATGACACATGTCATCACAATGTGCCATGCTCTTTTCTTCGCAATGCTCCACATTCTTTTCATCGTTATGCTCCATAAAACTTGTCATCACAATGCTGCATGCACTTCTCCTAAAATATTCTCTCAACACATATATCACAATGTTCCATCACTAGTCATCACAATACTCGCTCAACCCTGTCATCACAATGTTCCATGACAACTGTCATAACAGTGCTACATGCTCTTATCATCAAAATGCTCCATGACCCCTGATGTCACAATGTTCCATATCCCCTGGCATCAAAATATTCCATGACCCTTTTATTCACATTGCTCCATGACCCTGTCATCACAATGCTCCCTGCCCTTCTCATCACAATGCACCACGCCCTTGTCATCAAAATGTCCCATGATATTTGTCATCACAAAGCTCCATGACCCTTGGCATCACAAAGCTCCATGCCATTGTCATCACAATGCTCAATTAAAACTCTCATGACATTGCTCCATGCCCTTGTCATCACAATGCTCCATTACACGTGTCATAACAATGCTCCATGACCCCTGCCATCACAATATTCCAGGGCCTTGTGTTCACAGTGCTCCATGCCCTTGTCATCACAATGCTCCAAAACCCCTGTAATGACAATTCTCCATGCCCCTATTCATTTCAATGCTCCATGAACCCTGTCATCACAATGCACTGTGCCCATCACCATAATATTTCATGCTCTTGTCATCACAATGAAATCAAAATGCTCAATGACCTCTGTCATCACAATGCACCAAACCCTTCTGATCACAATGTTCCATAACACTTGTCATCACAATGCCCCATGACGCTGGTCGTCACAATTATCCATGGTCTTCTCATCACAATGCTCCATGATCTTTGTCATCACAATGCTCAATACACTTATCATCACAATGCTCCCTGACAGTTGTCATCAGTATGCTCCTTGAACTCTGTCATGACAAGGCTCCATGCATTTTTCATCACAATGATCCATTCCCTTTTCATCACAATGCTCCAAGACCCCTGTAATCACAATGCTCCATGTCCTTGTCATCACAAAGCTCCATGACGTATGTCATCAGAATCCTCCATTGCCTTCTCATCACAATTCTCCATGCCCTTGTAATCACATTGCTTCAAAACCCCTGTAATCTCAATGCTCCATGCACCTTTTCATCAGAATGCTCCATGCCCTTGTCATCACAATGCTCCATGAACCTTGTCATCACAATGATCCAAGCCCTTGTCATCAAAATGCTCCGGTACCTTTGTCATCACAATCCTCAATGACACTTGGTATCACAATGCTCCATGCCATTTTCATCACAATGGACAATGACATATGTCATCACAATGATCCCTGAAACCTGTCTTCACAATACTCCATGACCTTGTCATCACAATGTTCCATGCCCTTGTCATCACAATGCGCCATGCCCACTGTCATCACAATAATCCATGAAACCTCTCAGACCAATGTTCCATGCCCCTGTCATCACAATGCTCCATGCCCTTGTCATCACAATGCTCCAAGACACCTGTCATCACAATGCTCCCTGTCTCCAGTCATCACAATGCTTCATGACATTTGTCCTCAAAATGGTCCAAGCCCTCGTCACACAAGGCTCTGTGAGCTTTGTCACCACAATGTTCCATGCCCTTGTCATCTCAATGCTAAATGCCCACTGTCATCACAATAATCCATGAAACTTGTCACACCTATGTTACATGCCCCTGTTATCATATTGCTCCATGCCCTTGTCATCACAATGCTCCATGACTTCTGACATCACAATGTTCCATAACCCCTGTCATCAAAATATTCCATGACACATTCATTCAAATAGCTCCATGACCCTGTCATTACAATGCTCCATGACCCCTCTCATCACTGTGCTCCTTGACTCCAGTCATCACCATGATTCATGACCTTTCCATCACAATGGTCCATGCCCTCGTCACACAAGGCTCTGTGATCTTTGTCACCCCAATGCTCCATGAATTTTTCATCACAATGCTCTGTGTCCCTTGTCATCACAATGCTCCATGCCTTTGTCAGCACAATGCTCCATGACACTTGTCATTAAAATGCTCCATGCACTTGTCAGCACAATGCTCCATGACACATGTCATGACAATGTGCTATGCTCTTTTCTTCACAATGCTCCACATCCTTTTCATCGCTATGCTCCTTAAAACTTGTCATCACAATGCTCCACGCACTTCTCATCAAAATGCTCTCTCACCACATATATCACAATGTTCCATCACTAGTCATCACAATACTCGCTCACCCCTGTCATCACAATTTTCCATGACCACTGTCATCACAGTGCTCCATGCCCTTATCATCACAAGGCTCCATGACCCCTGACATCACAGTGTTCCATAACCCCTGTCACAAAATGCTCCATGACCCATTTCATCAAAATGCTTCATGACCCCTGACATCTCAATGTTCCATAACCACTGTCATCAAAATATTCCATGACCCTTTTATTCAAATTGCTCCATGAATATTTCATCACAATGCTCCCTGCCCTTCTCATCACAATGCACCACGCCCTTGTCATCAAAATGCCCCATGACATTTGTCATCACAATGCTCCATGACCCTTGGCATCACAATGCTCCATGCCATTGTCATCACAATGTTCAATGAAATCTCTCATCACATGGCTCCATGCCCTTGTCAGCACAATGCTCCATTACACCTGTCATAACAATTCTCCAAGCCCCTTTTCATCTCAATGCTCCATGAACCCTGTCATCACAATGCACTGTGACTACAAACATAATATTTCATGCTATTGTCATCACAATGAAATCAAAATGCTAGATGTCCTCTGTCATCACAATGCTCCAAAACCTTCTGATCACAATGTTCCATAACACTTGTCATCACATGCCACATGACGCTCGTCATCACAATTATGCAAGGTCTTCTCATCACAATGCTCCATGACCTTTGTCACCACAATGCTCAATACACTTGGCATCACAATGCTCGCTGACAATTGTCATCAGTATGCTCCTTGAACACTGTCATGACAAGGCTCCATGCCTTTTTCATCACAATGATCCATTCCCTTTTCATCACAATGCTCCAAGACCCTTGTTATCACAATGCTCCGTGACTCCAGTCATCACAATGCTTCATGACAATTGTCATCACAATGGCCCATGACCTCGTCACACAAAGCTCTGTGACCTTTGTCACCACAATGCTCCCTGAAATTTTTTCACAATGCTCTGTGACCCTTGTCATCACAAAGCTCCATGCCTTTGTCAGCACAATGCTCCATGACCCTTGTCATCACAATGCTCGATGCACGTGTCAGCACAATGCTCCATAACCCATGTCATCACAATGCACTATGCACTTGTCATCACAATGCTCCACATCCTTGTCATCAAAATGCTCCATAAACCTTGTCATCACAATGCTCCATGCACTTCTCCTCAAAATGCCTTCTCACCACAGATATCACAATGTTCCATCACTATTCATCACAATACTCCCTCACCCCTGTCATCACAATGTTCCATGACAACTGTCATCACAGTGCTACATGCCCTTATCATCACAATGCTCCATGACCCCTGACATCACAATGTTCCATAACCCCTGTCATCAAAATATTCCATGACCCTTTTATTCAAATTGATCCATGACCCTGTCATCACAATGCTCCCTGCCCTTCTCATCACAATGCACCACGCCCTTGTCATCAAAATGCCCCATGACATTTGTCATCTCAAATCTCCATGACCCTTGGCATCACAATGCTCCATGCCATTGTCATTACAATGTTCAATGAAATCTCTCATCACCTGGCTCCATGCCCTTGTCATCACAAAGCTCCATGACGCATGTCATCAGAATGCTCCATGGCCTTGTCATCACAATGCTCCATGCCCTTGTCATCACAATGCTCCAACACCCCTGTAATCACAATACTCCATGCCCCATTTCATCTCAATGGACCATGAACCCTGTCATCACAATGCACCGTGACCTTCCCCATAATATTTCATGCTATTGTCATCACAATGAAATCAAAATGCTCCATGACCTCTGTCATCACAATGCACCAACCCCTTCTGGTCACAATGTTCCATAACACTTGTCATTACAATGCCCCATGATGCTGGTCATCACAATTATCCATGGTTTACCCATCACAATGCTCCATGTTCTTTGTCATCACAATGCTCAATAAACATATCATCACAATGCTCCCTGACACTTGTCATCAGTATGCTCCTTGTACCCTGTCATGACAAGGCTCCATGCATTTTTCATCACAATGACCCATTCCCTTTTCATCACAATGCTCCAAGACCCCTGTAATCACAATGCTCCATGTCCTTGTCATCACAAATCTCCATGACGCATGTCATCAAAATGCTCCATTGCCTTCTCATGACAATGCTCCATGCCCTTGTAATCACATTGCTTCAAAACCCCTGTAATCTCAATGCTCCTTGCAAATTTTCATCAGAATGCTCCATGCCCTTGTCATCACAATGCTCCATGACCCCTGTCATCTCAATGCTCCGTGACTACAGTCATCACAGTGATTCATGACCTTTCTCCTCCCAATGGTCCATGCCCTCGTCACACAAGGCTCTGTGATCTTTGTCACCACAATACTCCATGAAATTTTCACCAGAAGGCTCTGTGTCCCTTGTCATCACAATGCTCCATGCCCTTGTCAGCACAATGCTCCATGACACTTGTCATCAAAATGCTCCATGCGATTGTCAGCACAATGTTCCATGACACATGTCATCACAACATGCCATGCTCTTTTCATCACAGTGCTCCACATCCTTTTCTTCGCTGTGCTCCATAAAACTTGTCAACACAATGCTCCATCCACTTCTCTTCAAAATGCTCTCTCACCACATATATCACAATGTTCCATCACTAGCCATCACAATACTCACTCTCCTGTCATCTCAATGTTCCATGAACACTGTCATCACAGTGCTATATGCCCTTATCATCACAATGCTCCATGACCCCTGACATCACAATGTTCCATAACCCCTGTCACACAATGCTCCATGACCCATTTCATCACAATGCTTCATGACCACTGACATCACAATGTTCCATAAGCCCTGTCTTCAAAATATTCCATGACACTTTTATTCAAATTGATCCATGACCCTGTCATCACAATGCTCCCTGCCCTTCTCATCACAATGCACCACGCCCTTGTCATCAAAATGCCCCTTGACATTTGTCATCACAAAGCTCCATGACCCTTGGCATCACAGTGCTCCATGCCATTGTCATCACAATATTCAAGGAAATCTCTCATCACATTGCTCCATGACCTTGTCAGCACAATGCTCCATTACACCTGTCATAACAATGCTCCATGACCCCTGCCATCACAATATTTTACGGCATTGTCATCACAAGGCTCCATGACCCTTGGCATCCCAATGCTCCAAGACCTCTGTAATCACAATTCTCCATGCCACTCTTCATTTCAATGCTCCATGAACACTGTCATCACAATGCACCATGCCCAACACCATAATATTTCATGCTATTGTCATCACAATGAAATCAAAATGCTCCATGTCCTCTGTCATCACAATGCTCCAAACCCTTCTGATAACAATGTTCCATAACACTTGTCTTCACATGCCCCATGACGCTCATCATCAAAATTATGCAAGGTCTTCTCATGACAATGCTCTATGACCTTTGTCA